>NC_053490.1:128181132-128525132 GCF_905171775.1 Rana temporaria | reverse complement strand
CTTCCAATCAATTTAGACTTGTTTTTGATTAGATTGAAGTTGATTGAATGTATTAAATGTTTTGCATAAACTGGCAATAAAGAGATGCTTTGGTCATGAATTTGATTATAGTGCAAACAGTCAGATTATGAGTTTGTATGGTGGAAGCAGAGATACAATCGATAACTTATGATCGTATCTTCCAACTATCACTGGAAAGCTATTTTCCTGTGTGTAGCATATTAATAAATTGGGTTGTCAACTATAAATCGATTATTCTTATAAGAAGAGATTGATCTGTAAATAAATCGATCATTTATAAACACATATATGGCTACCATTAATGGTCCTTTCACACAGGCTTTGTTAACTGGCTTTGTGAACAGATTGCATGTTGATTCGGAGCAGATCAGGGCAGATATCCCTTTTGTGACACATTTGTTTACATCTATCAAAGACTTTCATTAGCTTCTAACTAGCTCTGCCTGCAAAACTGACAGGCACACCTGATTGGAAAACCTGAGTGAAAGGACCCTAAGCCTACGTTCACATTGGGCTTATTTGCCATGCAATTTGACATGCCAAATCTGCAGCCATTGCCGGCAATGGCACCGTTCAAAACTTTTGATTCGCAAAAGTAGTTCCTGTACAACTTTTGGTGACTTTGGGGGCGATTTGAATAGACATCTGTGCATGAACCCGCACAGACCTCTGCAAATCGCCCCCGAAGTCAGACTGCATTGCCAGGTTGAAATTGTGCAAGTTCAGCTAAACTTGCACGATTTCTAACCCGCAGTCAGTGTGAAACTTGGCCCGATGTGAACGTGGGCTAAGGGTATTTCATCTGTTAGCCCAGGTTCACACTGGGCTGCGGGAGTGAAGCCGTGCGAGTTCAGCAGAACTCGCACGATTTCACTCCCGCTGGTAGTCCCGATTTCGGCTGCGATTATAGAGACATCTGTGCAGGTTTCTGCACAGATGTCAATGTAAATCGCGGGCCGAAATCGCAAAAAGTAGTACAGAAACTACTTTTTGAAATCGGTGCAGCGCCGTAGCACCGATTAGAACGGTGCCATTGCCGGGCAATTTTCAGCAAATACCGCCGTTTTGACATGCCAAATCGCATGTCAAAACGCACCAGTGTGAACCAGGTACAATAGTTACTATTTTGAAAATCATTCTAGGATTTTGCCTACCCTTAAGGTGGCCACAGATGGAGTGATATTCTTTTTCTGAAACCATGGGTTGCAGGAAAGAAAATGTAATTCTCCCATCAACACAGTCAGTAATGATGGGGGAATCCCTCCCGCGGAGATATTGTGTTCTCCTGGCACGGAATGGGGAGGGCGTGGGGAGCTGTCCCAGGTGGGAGAAAACACATTGATTATTGCTAGTGGCTATAGCCGCTGGCAATAGTAGAATTAAAAAAGTGACAGGCTGGTTGTAACCAAGTTGATCAATCGATCTACTTGGGTATAATCAGTCTGCCCATACATGGTTCGAATCTCAAATGGTCCCTGCTGAAACCATCTATGGGCGGTTTCTTTAGCCTCCTAGAACTCATATGGATCAAAAAGGGCTAGCAACTCGGATGCTCTTGAATAAAAGTACTTAATTGGTTACATGGGTACACGGGTAGCGTATAGCCTGTACCCGTGTACCCATGTAACCAATAAAGTACTTTTATTCAAGAGCATGCGAGTTGTCAGCCCTTTTTGATTCAAGTATTGTATTTATGGGGCCTGGACGTCCTGGATAGATCACAGTTTGTGGACTTCTATATTTGCAGTGGAGCTGGGGTAACACTTTGTTTCTCCTAGAAATCATGGCTTTGATGAACAATTTGATAAGTTACACTTTCATCCTGTAAAATCTTGCCTACACCAAGGTGTTGTTGATTACAGGAATTCAACGGGATAACAGGACTTTCTATCCTATAGCATAAGCATCAAGGGGACCAAAATACTAGACAAACTTCATAGCAGTCAATATCTTTACAGCCACATACAATGTTTTTTATAAGTGGAGCACATCTATGTTACTTTATGGCCTCGTACACACGACCATTTTCCTCGACAGAATCCATCAAGAAACTTGGTGGCAGAGCTTTTTTGTTGAGGAAAACGGTCGTGTGTATGTTTTTCATCGAGAAAACTGTCGAGGAACTCGACGAGAAAAAAAGAGAACAAGTTCTCTTTTTCCTCGATGGGAGTCTCAATTTCCTCGTCGTGTTCCTCGTTGGGCTGGTTTTCGATGAGAAACACGCTTGTGTGTATGCTTAGAAACCCGCGCATGCTCAGAATAAAGTATGAAACGGGAGCGCACCTTCGGTAAAAGTAGCGTTTGTAATGGAGATAGCACATTTGTCACGCTGTAACAGACTGAAAAGTGCAAATCGTCTCTTACCAAACTTTCACTTAACACGCGGTAACATGAGATTAGCAAAAGCAGCCCCAAGGGTGGCGCCAATGGAATCGAACTTCCCCTTTATAGTGCCGTCGTACGTGTTGAACGTCACCGCGTTTGAGAACAACGAGATTTGGTCTTGACAGTGTGTATGCAAAGAAAGCTTGTCAAGTTTCTCGACAAGCCTAACAAGGAACTCGTCGAGGAAAATTATGTTTCATTTACGACGAGTTCCTCGGTCGTGTGTACGAGGCCTATGAGGGTGTCGGTTACCAACAGAATTTAAACTTTTATTTTAGGTCTTCACAACTGCAGTAATTTACAGGAAATTGTAGTAAATTAATCATTAAAGGCTACACAAAATATGCACACTTTGTGTTCAGGTATTAAAATATATTATTCTATGGCAGAAGACACACATCATTTGCTTTACACAAGAGCAACTTTATACCTCTGAACATTTAATTCCATTTTAATTGTGTCATTATAGCATCAGTGTTACTGTATATAACAAAAGATACATCATACTAGCTGAAAAAGACTCAAGAACACACAAGATCATATGTAAAAATATTGTTATTATTTGATGTGATTGTTTTATCTTTAGCTACATTATTGGGTTGAAGCTTGGCTGGCAACGTGATAGGCACAGGATTATTGGTGACACTTAAGAGTACAATGTAGAACTTGATCTTCATACAGAATCTGAGCCTTTTTTGTCCTTACAGTTTATGTTTACTATTTGTAAGCCTTTATTCTTCATGTCTGATTAAATCTGATTTTATACTCAGCCGCATGGATGACAAAACCTACAAAGGAAAGGACTCAGCAGCACAATTGCCATATTGTTTAACAAAATTAGTTGCCAATATTCAATATTCAGATAGACGAAATAAAAATATTTCTGTGCAATAAACAAATTCATAGCTACAGACAACTAGAATTTTGATGATATTCACTTGTCCTTTTTGCTTGACAAATGATTTTATAATGAATCATCATGATGGAGAGAAATGTGAAAATATATTTCAAAATACAACAAAAGTGGGGCTTTTCATCCGTGGTACGAAATAAAAAATCCAGTGTGTTTGGCATTGGAAAGGTAATGTTTCTTTTTAGAAGATCTTCTAGGACCTTCAATGTTTCCCATCTTAAACTGAACGCCTGGACCTGCAGCCACAAAGAAAAAGAAAGTCACCTACCAATATGGAGTTTATACATATGTCTAGTAGCAAAATATTTTTCAGATGGTACATTTAGAGAATAGTTTCACCCCAAACAAAAAATTGGAGAAATTTGGCTTATAAGCACACTACTTGTTTTTACTGCAGAAGTTCCTAAAGAGAGCTAAATGTCCTAAGGTAATCCCTAATGTATTCTGTTTATATTTCAATTTATCCAGTCTACAAGATTCACAAACTTTCATCGACTTCATTAGTAAAAATCAGGGAGTAGGAGTTTAGTGATTTTAGTGGGAAGTAAATCTGATATCAAATAGGAAAAGACAAGCGCAACCTCCATAGTGTAGTAAACAAGGTGAACAATAGTTATTAATGATTAAAAACACACTCACAAATGAGGAGCTTGTGCAAAGCGGTAAAAGTCAATGCTGAAGTCTGGAGCCACTGTGCAATTTCCCTGCTTTGGCCTGAAGGCTTAAGAAGTGACATGCTTTGAAACGCCTCCCTATCTCCCAGCACACTTCCAGCTTCAGAGACAGCGGCTTTGACTTTTAACACTTTGCACAAGCTCCCCTTTTGTAAGTGTGTGTTTAATCATTAAAGTGGTTGTATACCCGCTGGCACTTTTTTTTTCCGTACACCTGTAAGGCAAAAGGCATAATGAGCTATTATGCACCGTATACTAGCTCATTATAAAATACTTACCTTAGAACGAGGCGTCGGTATCTCAGCCGGTCCATGCCAAGGGAGATGACATTTTGCCTCGGCGTGTCTTCTGGGTATCGTGGCTCCAGCACTGTGAGTGGCTTGAGCCGCAATGTCGTCACTCCCGCACATGCGCGCAGGAGACTTCTTTCCGGCAAGGTCCGGCATCTGCCGGGCTTTCAGCCTAAAATCCCAGATGCGCATGCACCGCTATAGTCAGCAGCTCATAGCAAGGGAAATATCTCCTAAACCGTATAGGTTTAGGAGATATTGGGCCAGATTCACAAAGGACTTCCGAATGTGAGCGTAAGTCCGTAATGTGAGCCGTCGTATCTATGCGCCTGATTCTTAGAATCAGTTACGCATAGATTTGGCCAAGATACGAGCGGCGTAAGTCTCCTACGCAGTCGTATCTTGGGTACATATTTACGCTGGCCACAAGGGGCGCTTCCGTAGATTTACGCGTCAAATATGTAAATTAGGTAGATACACAGATTCACGAACGTACTTGCGCCCGCTATGCCGTTTACATTAGGCTTACGTCCGAAGTAAAGTTACCCCTGCTATATGAGGCACAGCCAATGCAAAGTATGGATGTCGGCAAGCGTATCTTTTTACATCGTTTACATAAGTAGCACGTGAATGGGGCTGTGCGTAGGTTACGTTCACGTCACAGGCATTGGGCCTGGCATATCTTATGGAGTAAATTCGATATGATACTGAGCATGCGAGTGCATGCGCCGTTCGTTAGGCGCGTCATTTACGTGGGGTCACGATTCATTTACATACAACACGCCCACCTCTTCCACATTTGAATTACGCGGGCTTACGCCGGCCCATTTACGCTACGCCGCCACAACTTACGGAGCAAGTGCTTTGTGAATACTGCACTTGCCCGTCTAAGTTGCGGAGGCGTAGCGTATATAGGATACGCCCGCACAAAGATATGCCAGGATACGTGAATCTGGCCCATTATTTTTACCTAGAGGTAAGCCTTATTATAGGCTTATCTGTAGGTAAAAGTTATAAAAAAATTACTATACAACCACTTTAATAATTATTTTTCACCCTGTTTACTACACTATGGAGGTTGCGCTTGTTTTTTCCTTTTTGTTTCCACAGTGTCCCAGCAATCCCCCATGGCTGCTTCAAGCTGCACCTTCTAGCTAGTAATCAATGGTCTATTGGGCCTCATTGTTTATATTTTGTCTTTCCGTTTTTACTTTGCAACTTCTGCAATCATCTTTTATAGTTTGGTACATTGCCACACATACATTTGCTTGAGACCCTTTCATCGACACCACGCTTGGCACATTTATACAAATTTTGCCCTCTGAAGAGCACTCTTCAGATGGCAGTTGACAGGGATTGAAAATATGTTGTGTAGCCTATTTTAACATTTTCACATGTAATACAATACTTGCTTTACAGTGGGCCTTTTAACTTACCCTCTGGGGTTTTGCATTGCTAGGCAGTTTTCCCTTCCCCTCGCTTTTTGTTTCAGAAAATATGAAATAAAAGCTGTAAACATTGGACTAGCTCATTTACAATCTCTTAATGTAGACCTGAACTCAAAATGTGAATTTTTTCTGTGTTTTATAGACCATAGAGAAATGTAAATTGTGCCTTAAGCCTCGTACACACGACCGAGAAACTCGACGGGCGAAACACATCGTTTTGCTCGTCGAGTTCCTTGTTAGGCTGTCGAGGATCTCGGCGAGCCAAATTTCCCCATTCCCGTTGAGGAAAAATAAGACATGCTCTCTTTTTGGCTCAACGAGATCCTCGACAGTTTCCTCGTCGGAAAAAAAAAAAAAAACAGCAAGTTTCTTGCTGGTTTTTGCCGAGAAGGCCTGAGAAGTACCCTGAAAAATGTACTTTTTTTATACAATTCTTTTTAACAAATCAAATTTTGCCTTATGTGCCCTTTGCACTTTTCACTGGTGTGCCTTGAGACTCATAACTGTATATTCAGTGTGAGATCATCTAAAGCACTGCTGACTGTGACTGCTAGTTTGACAAATCTTGGAGGAGATTTGGTGCATACGCTACTGTTCTGCTTGCTGTTCTTGCTGAAGAGAAAGCTGTACCTGAGGACCAGCAGTGCAAGGATTCTCTGAATCAGTGCTTTCTCCAACTCTCCTACTGTTGCTTGATTATTCCTCCATCAGTCATAATACCACCAGGCTTCAAAAGAGCAGCACTGACATAAGGAAACAAAGCCCTATCAAGATGCTTGCCTTCACACAGAGTGTAGTAATGGTAAGTCAAAAAGATTACCTGGAGGGAGATGACAGGCAATACTGGGGACTAGGGTTTTGTCTTTTCCTGACACAGCATGACAGCATATATGTATGGGAAGACTCCACCTCCCTACCCAATCAGGACCGTTTATCCTATAAAAGTAGGTCTCCTCCCTTCCTGCAGTATTCTCTTTTTTTTCCTTACGCCGCCGCAACTTTTACAGGCAAGTGCTTTGTGAATCAAGCACTTGCCCGTAAAACTTGTGGCGGCGTAACGTACATGAGAAATACGTTACGCCGCCGAAGAGATGTGGCGATCTACAAGAATCTGGCTGACTGTGTATTGAAAATTGGTCTCCTTGGTGGTACATGCGTCTAGGTAGGTTTAACCTGCTAGTGCTAATTGTCAGGTGACTATTAACTTGCGCTGCTTGCCTGTGATTACATTAACACTACAGTAGGTAAGGCTGTGATGTGTTTAATTCTATGCATTTACATGCTGACCCTGGTGCTAAAATAATTGTCAGGATCTGTTTAGTCACATTCCTTAGTACTTACCTGTTAGCAATAGGTAATTGCTTGTGTTATTTTGGGTACCCCACAGAGAGATATGGGGTTTGTAGTGGTTACTATTTATGGAAAATAACCCCAGGCATGGGTCCAGGCTTTCAGCTCATCTGTGAACCAGTAGCAATCAGCCTTCCTAGAGACCAACAACTTTAACCACTTAAGACCCGGACCAAAATGCAGCTAAAGGACCTTGCCCCTTTTTGCGATTTGGCAGTGCGTCGCTTTGAACTGACAATTTGCGCAGTCGTGCGACGTGGCTCCCAAACAAAATTGGCGTCCTTTTTTTCCCACAAATAGAGCTCTCTTTTGGTGATATTTGATCACCTCTGCGGTTTTTATTTTTTGCGCTATAAACAAAAATAGAGCGAAAATTTTGAAAAAAATGCAATATTTTTTACTTTTTGCTATAATAAATATCCCCCAAAATATATATATATTTTTTTCCTCAGTTTAGGCCGATACGTATTCTTCTACCTATTTTTGGTAAAAAAAAATGTCAATAAGCGTTTATCGGTTGGTTTGCGCAACATTTATAGCGTTTACAAAATAGGGGATAGTTTTATTGCATTTTTATTAATTATTATTTTTTACTACTAATGGCGGCGATCAGCATTTTTTTTCGTGACTGCGACATTATGGTGGACACTTTGGACAATTTTGACACATTTCTGGGACCATTGTAATTTTCACAGCAAAAAATGCATTTAAAATGCATTGTTTATTGTGAAAATTACAGTTGCAGTTTGGGAGTTAACCACAGGGGGCGCTGATTGGGTTATGTGTGACCTGAAGTGTGTTTACAACTGTAGGGGGGTGTGGCTGTAGGTGTGACGTCATCGATTGTGTCCCCCTATAAAAGGGATGACACGATCGATGCTGCCGCCACAGTGAAGAACGGGGAAGCCGTGTTTACACACAGCTCTCCCCGTTCTTCAGCTCCGGGGACCGATTGCGGGACTCCAGTGGCGATCGGGTCCGCGAGTTCCGCGGTCATGGAGCTTCGGACTGGGTCGCACGCCCGCGACCCCATGGCTGGGCTTAAAGAGCAACGTACCTATACGCAGGCCCGTCGCAACAGGACAGGCAAACCAAGCAATTGCTTGGGGCCCCGAGCAAGAAAGGGGCCCCCAAGCTGGCTTGTCTGTCTGCCTGCTGCTATGTTCACACCGCACCCCCTCTGCGATTATGTCAATGACAGCGCTGCAAGGCACAGGCACGCAGGGAGAGGCAAGCTATAGTGGCGATGGGGGTGGGAGGGCTGTGCTGGGTGCATGGTGACACACCGCTGCACGAACCATCCCCTCCTCTCACGGCTGTGTCTGAGCGATCCCGATTCCCGCCCGGTGCCTGATATCAGGCAGACGGTAGACTGCAGGGGCGAGGCGAATCGATGGAAGGGGGGGCGTGGGCAGGGTGACGCACCGCTACACCAACCATCCTCCCCCTCGCGGCAGCCGCTGTGTGCCTGAGCGATCCCACCCCGGATATCACACATGAAGCCGCGCAGAGAGAAGCCGCCTCCCCCTCCTCTGTTATGTGTACACAGGGGAGGGGGACCTCACCTGCTGTGCATGTGCCGCCGTGGCCGCCTCGCTGTCCTGAGGTACTGAATGGGGGGGTCCTGCACTGATCGGGGTAAACTGAAGGTGGGTGTCTGCACTGAAGGGGGGCTAAACTGAAGGGGGGTACCCTAAAGGGGGGATCTGCACTGAAGGAGGCTAAACTGAAAGTGGGTGTCTGCACTGAAGGGGGGCTAAACTGAAGGGGGGTACCCTAAAGGGGGGATCTGCACTGAAGGAGGCTAAACTGAAGGTGGGTGTCTGCACTGAAGGGGGGCTAATCTGAAGGTGGGGGTCTACACTGAAGGGGGGCTAAACTGAAGGTGGGGGTCTACACTGAAGGGGGGTACCCTAAAGGGGGTTCTGCACTGAAGGGGGGTACCCTAAAGGGGGATCTGCACTGAAGGTTGGATAAACTGAAGGTGGGTGTCTGCACTGAAGGGGGGTACCCTAAAGGGGGGATCTGCACTGAAGGGGGTACCCTAAAGGGGGGCTAAACTTAAGGTGGGTGTCTGCACTGAAGGGGGACTAAACTGAAGGTGGGGGTCTACACTGAAGGGGTACCCTAAAGGGGGGATCTGCACTGAAGGGGGTACCCTAAAGGGGGATCTACACTGACGGGGGGTACCCTGAAGGGGGATCTGCACTGACGGGGGGCTAAACTGAAGGTGGGGATCTGCACTGAAGGGGGTACCCTGAAGCAGGGATCTGCACTGAAGGGGGGTACCCTGAAGCGGGGATCTGCACTGAATGGAGCTAAACTGAAGGTGGGGGATCTGCACTGAAGGGGGGTATCCTAAAGCGGGAAATTGCACTGAAGGGGGTACCCTGAAGCGGGGATCTGCACTGAACGGGGCTAAACTGAAGGTGGGGGTCTGCACCTAATGGGGGCTAAACTGAAGGTGGGGGTATGCACTAAATGGGGTCTAAACTGAAGGGGGGGTCAGTCTGTGATGGGGGGTCAGTCTGTGATGTGGGGTCAGTCTATGATAGGGGCACCAGTGTGATGGGGGGTCAGTCTGTGATGGGGGGCACCAGTTTGTGATGGGGGATCAGTCTGTGATGGGGGGTCAGTCTGTGATGGGGAGTCAGTCTGTGATGGGGGGTCAGTCTGTGATGGGGGTCAGTCTGTGATGGAGGCACCAGTCTGTGATGGGGGGGTCAGTCTGTGATGGGGGGGTCAGTCTGTGATGGGGGCACCAGTTTGTGATGGGGCACCAGTCTTTGATGGGGGCACCAGTCTGTGATGGAGGCACCAGTCTGTGATAGAGGCACCAGTCTGTGATGGGGGCACCAGTCTGTGATGGGGGCACCAGTCTTTGAGTGTGGGTGAACTTAAACTGTATCGCTATGCTGCGGTTCCTGTAGACTCTGTGTGCGTTCAGGGGGGGTCGGGGGGTTGGGGGGCCTCTATGTCCATTTTGCTTGGGGCCCCCAAATTCCTTCAAACGGCCCTGCCTATACGTTGATGTGCCCAGCCGTGCCATTCTGCCGACGTATATCTGCGTGAAGGGGTCGTTAAGTGGTTAATGAAGGTGAGGGCAGGTAGGTATATGCTATATCCTAAAAGAGTGCTCATTATGGGCATAATGAGTGTAAATCTCCAGCCCTCAACACCAACACCAGTCTAACTGCTTCTGCGACAAGGGACAGATCCTCTTCAGCCCTAAAAAAAAACACTATGTAGTTAAAGCGGAGGTTCACCCTCAAAATGAACTTTCCAGCATCCTTAAAGCGAAGTAAACCCATCAATTTAACAGTTTGAAAAAGCAGTTACATTCCTGGCATGCCAGGAATGCTAACTGTCACATTGGTTGTGCTCTCAACCAAACTGTCAAACCATCCAATGGCTGGTGTCATAACTGATCACATGTGCAGCATCATGGCAGTTGAAGATTAAACAGAGGCCAAGACGCACCTTAGCAGCCGTCAATCAACTCCTCTTCGCTTAGAAACGCCCATTCCCCACAGTATTCCCCGCTCGGAGCCGGAAAACAAGGGCTCATATAACGATAAGTACAAGTAAAAAAAAAAAAACAGCATACTGCAGATGTTTGCAGTATGCTACAGCTAATGTCAAAAAGTGGATTTTTGGGTGAACCTCCTTGAGCAGTGCCCACCCTTGTTGTCTGGTGATTTGGTACATCCCATGCGTATATGCTGTCATGCTGTGTCAAGAAAAGGGAAAATGTTATACTTGCCTAACAATAATTTTTCTTTCCTGATGCAAGCATGACAGCATATAGGTCCCCTCCCCCCAAAAAATAAATAAAAAAATCACGAAAATGTAATAAAGGCCTTTGCAGTGATACTAAATTACAAAAATACTGCAGGAAGGGAGGAGACCTACTTTTATAGGATAACCGGTCCTGATTGGGCAGGGAGGCGGAGCCTTCCCATACGTATATGCTGTCATGCTTGCATCAGGAAAGAAAAATTACCGTTAGGTAAGTATAACATTTTTCCCTTTTATTGGCCCAGCTTCCACAGTTCAGATGCTTTTCAATTTTATAAACCAAATGTTTACTCCCCATAAAGAAAACCAAAACACCTTTACCTTTTATCAATTTAGAGCTGTGGTTTCCCATCTGTCTTTTCTGGAAGGTCAGCTATCACACTGACATTAGTTTTGGTATCCAAAAGTATTTTTCATAGTCAGTAAATTGTCCCTGATGACGTCGGAAATGACATAACGCATAGGGTGGAGCCTAATGACGTGTTTTTTTTCCCATTTCTGAGTAATGGCTGCGGATCATTTTGATGCGTCTATGTATAGACCCTAATGTGAGTAGTTTTCAACATACCTATTTTATTGAAAAGTAAGGTTTTATGATATGTGTGATTCTGCCATGTGATTCTGTAGGGATGGAATGTGTCCGGGAATCATATCTCAGCTGTATTGAAAATCCCTGTGAAGTCTAAGGTTTTGGGAACTATCTGATGTATGTTGGTATAGGTCAGTTGCAGAAGGTGAGTGTCATCCTAAAGGGAGTGATATTACATAGGAAGATTCCTGTTTGATCTCCGGTGTAGATCACCTGGAGAGAAGTCAGGAGTCAATTGGTGGACACTGTGCGGGGTTTACAAGTGTATATAAATGGACACCTTTTGAACACACTATGATTTATTTACTATTTGTACTAATTTACCCAAGAGCTTAGTGAATGTGGTGAAGTTCTGCTGATTTCCATCATCCAATCATGTTCAAGCAAAAATTATGTTTTTTTTTTTTTTCCTTGCACCTGATTTGGTATTCTTTACAAAGTGAGGCTTCACCACATTCACTAAGCTCTTGAGGGCAACTGCACTTGCAAAGTACATAATCTTTTTGCCTTTAGTAAATCAACATCATGTTTTTGTGCAGACAATATTTGATCACCACTTTTTGGTGACTGGTGTGGAGTCATCTTCACTAGTAATATGTATGGACACATTTAATTACACTGGTACATTGATGTTTGGTCACATATTGATGTAATAGGGCTGCACAAGGATTATGAAAATTAGTTTCCTTTTTTATATTTACATTTTTTCTTTTTTCTTTTGTGCTGGTAGCTGTATAGGAGGACTTTTCCAGAAGATAGGAGCGCAAACGTTTTTTGTCACTATTTGGTTCATAGCGTGAATGGGCTTTTACTGGTTTGGCGACAACTAAAACATTTAAAATTGTATTTTGCTTTAAAGTATTGGTGACAATGGTTACCAGGACAATAGTGTTGGTCAATTTCTCCAGCAGGAAAAAATAAAAACCTGGTAGTGGTTCTAAACTCTATTAAAATAAAATGTCTTTAGATACACACATTTACAGTTATGAATATAGATTAAAGTGTATCAATGGTGTAATGAATAAGAAAAATGTAAATACCTACATAACAAATAATGGCCTGTATTGTCAGGCTTTGGGCTGTGTCAGTGAGTTTGTTTTAGACATCAAATTTGAGACACTTCTGAGATTATTCAGAATTCATAAACAGGTGCAGCTGTATATCTATAGGTATAGACCTACGTATATTTGACTTGATTTGAGCTTACTTTGAAATCTGACAGACTTGTATAGGGAGTGAAGCCGTTCTGACCCAAACAAAGCCTGTCAACACAGGCCATAGTTGTGTTTTAACCACTTGATTACCAGGCACTTTTACCCTCTTCCTGCCCAGGCCAAATATAGATTTATTTTGGGGGTAATAAATCCCTGTTTTTTTCCCCGCTAAATAAGTTAATAAAGACCAACATTTTTTAACTTTTGCAAACAGGTACATTTTTCTCCTTCACTGATGTGTGCTAATGAAGCTGTACTGAAAGGCACTGATAGGTTGCACTGATAGGTTGCACTGATAGGCTGCACTGATAGGCTGCACTGGTGGGCACAGATTGGCAACACTGGTGGGCACTGTTGGGACTGTACTGATAATCAGTGCCCTGATTATCAGTGTACATGTCCCTTTTACAAAAGCCGATTATCGACTCTCTTCTCCTCTCCTCATGCTGTCAGCGTGAGGAAAGGAGTGCCAATGACCTGCTTCTGTTTACATCCTTGATCAGCTGTGATTGGACACAGCTGATCATGTAGTAAAGAGCCGCTGATTGGCTCTTCACCTCCATCTGTGATGTGCAGTGTCCGGCAGGAGCAATCATGGGAGGCTTCACTGTAGATGGCTGCATTGTAGCCATCATTCAGCTATAGCATGGTCAGCAAGTGGTTAAAAAGATAAGTATAGCCAAAGCTTTTTCAGACATATTTTTCTTCTGGGTCACAGAAATGCACCTTTCTCCGCACTTCTGAGACCCAGAATCAGTGGCTGACATCATAGAGCCAATTTAGGCAATACTGTCAGGATCCACCCAGATGCCTGATGGGCAGCTGGCTCAGCTTCTCAATGCGCCACTGAGAGCCTGAGCCAGCCTCTTCCGCCCCTTCTCCAGCCCGTCACTCCATTGAGTGCTGGAGGGGCAGAGAACCGAGCGTTCAACAGTCACGTGATTGCTCAGTTCTCGGTCTTAGAGCAGATGGGGAACAGCTACAGCAGTGTAATAGATTTGAGTATGTATGTTTTTGTTTTAGTACCCCAAACTCCTCCTTTGATGATTCACAATGAACTTACTTTCTGCATTTTGTTGAGTACCTGGAATCTGGTTCAACTTCCTTTTCTTCACTTGCAAAGTTTCCTTTAAAAAAGAAAATTTTAGAAAATTGATCTGTTTTAATGACAAATCAGGGGGCAGGTTGTGTTATATAATATAATAAAGCACACGGAGGTTTAGAAAGGGCTGAGAGGTGAGGATAAAATAGAGATATAGTGATCAATTTAAAGTTACAGATAACATACCTGTTTGTAAATTCCTCTTTCCCATTAAACCAACAAAGAAGTCATGCATGTCTCCTGTAAAAATGTATCAGTAAGAAACAATTATTCACATGATAACCAGATATTATCTTGATGAAAAATAGACAGAATAGGACAAAGTTGAATGCTTTAAAACACATGTGTCAAACACAAGGCCTGCAGGTAGAATCCGGCTCTCCAGGCCATTTCATGGGGCCCTCGCACCTCTCCTACAGCACTCCCCTCGTCTCCACCCCTACCTTGTCTGAGCAGTTGGCCGCAGAGGGGGGGACTGAACTCCTACAGATCCTGCACCTCTCTGTGCAGCAGTAGCACCCCTCAACTCCACTTTCTCTGGTCTCACCATTCAGCAGACTCCACCAGCTGACTTCAGCCCTCCTCTGGTTCTCCTCCAGACCATGCACTTTCTGCTTTCCAGCTCCACCCTTGGCTTCTTCCCCGCAGCAGCACAAAGGGGGTGCTGCGGGGACTCTCGACTGATGTTTTTTTTTTTTATTACATCTGCTTATAATCATGAGAATAATAGAACTCTATGCCAGTTGAAAAGGATTGCATACGTTGGTATCGTCAACAAGAAAGTTTAATGGAGATTGCTCAGACAGAACACCATTTATAAGGGAAAGTGGATATTGCCATTTGCTCTCCTTTATACTGTATACTGTGCTTCTCCTCTCACACCATGACACACCCATTAAAAAATTGGGACACAGTGTGTAGATAGCAAAGCCCAATGGGGTTCCCCCATGAAGTCTATGAGACCCATACATGAAAAATAAAGTCCCCATTCTGATGGCTTATATGCAGGTTATTGGCCATAAAAAGCATATGGGGGTCTAGCTACTGCCCTGGGGGACATGTACTAATGCAACAAAAAAGTTTAAAAAAGATTGTTTTTAAAGGAGCAGCGATTTTAATGAAATGAAACAATAATAAAAAAAAATCCTTTAAATATAGTGCCTGGGCGGTCCCCTTAGTCTGCCTGTAAAGTGGCGCATCTGTACAATGTATAAAGCCTACTGCAGAAAAACTGTAATTTCTAAAGAAAAAAAAGACATTTAAATTGCCGCCAATAAAATACCATTATTGGCAATAGAAAAAACGGCATGGCTCTACCCCTTTACCCCAATGGACTCTTTCCAATAACCCTGGGCTGTGGCTGTGGGAGTCTGCGGGCAGGGGGCTTATTCAATTCTGGAAGGGGCAAGGGCGGATCCAGAGTCTAGTCTCGGGAGGGGCACTGCCAGAAAATAAGGTGTTGCTTACAGAAATCAATTAGGTGTCCAGTGTGTCCGCTGCAATGTTGCAGTACCGCTAAAAAATCAATGATCGCCGCCATTACTAGTAAAAAATATTTAAATATAAATGCCATAAATCTATCCCATAGTTTGTAGACGATTGTCAGGGACTGCAGACGTGGTACAAGAGATGGTCAGAGACTGCAGACTTGGTACAAGAGATGGTCAGAGAATGCAGACATGATACAGGAGATGGTCAGAGACTGCAGACGTGGTACAAGGGATGGTCAGAGACTGCAGACATGGTACAAGAGATGGTCAGAGACTGCAGACATGGTACAAGAGATGGTCAGAGACTGCAGACATGGTACAAGAGATGGTCAGAGACTGCAGACATGGTACAAGAGATGGTCAGAGACTGCAGACATGGTACAAGGGATGGTCAGAGACTGCAGACATGGTACAAGGGATGGTCAGAGACTGCAGACATGGTACAAGGGATGGTCAGAGACTGCAGACATGGTACAAGGGATGGTCAGAGACTGCAGACGTGGTACAAGGGATGGTTATGGTACAAGGGATGGTCAGAGACTGGAGACATGGTACAAGAGATGGTCAGAGACTGCAGACATGGTACAAGAGATGGTCAGAGACTGCAGACATGGTACAAGGGATGGTCAGAGACTGCAGACATGGTACAAGGGATGGTCAAAGACTGCAGACGTGGTACAAGGGATGGTTATGGTACAAGGGATGGTCAGAGACTGGAGACATGGTACAAGAGATGGTCAGAGACTGAAGACATGGTACAAGAGATCAATGCAGCCTCATCAGTGCTCATCATTGCAGCCTCACTGTACATATGAACGCAGCCCCACTTTTGTATATTAATGCAGTCCCACTTTTGTATATAAATGCAGCCCCACTTTGGTATATAAATGCAGTCCCACTTTTGTATATAAATTCAGTCCCACTTTTGTATATTAATGCACCCCACCTTTGTATATAAATGCAGTCCCACTTTTGTATATAAATTCAGTCCCACTTTTGTATATAAATGCAGTCCCACTTTTGTATATAAATATAGCCCCACTTTTGTATATAAATGCAGTCCCACTTTTGTATATAAATGCAGCCCCACTTTTGTATATGAATGCAGCCCCACTTTTGTATATGAATGCAGCCCCACTTTTGTATATGAATGCAGTCCCACTTTTGTATATAAATTCAGTCCCACTTTTGTATATAAATTCAGTCCCACTTTTGTATATAAATTCAGTCCCACTTTTGTATATAAATTCAGTCCCACTTTTGTATATAAATTCAATCCCACTTTTGTATATTAATGCAGTCCCACTTTTGTATATTAATTCAGCCCCACTGTATATATAAATGCAGTCCCACTTTTGTATATAAATTCAGCCCCACTTTTGTATATGAATGCAGCCCCACATTTGTCTATGAATGCAGTCCCACTTTTGTCTATGAATGCAGCCCCATTTTGTCTATGAATGCAGCCCCATTTTGTCTATGAATGCAGTCCCACTTTTGTATATTAATGCAGCCCCACTTTGTATATGAATGCAGCCCCACTGTTGTATATTAATGCAGCCCCACTGTTGTATATCAATGCAGCCCCACTTTTGTATATCAATGCAGCCCCACTTTTGTATATTAATGCAGCCCCACTTTGTCTATGAATGCAGTCCCACTTTGTCTATGAATGCAGCCCCACTTTTGTATATAAATGCAGCCCCACCTTTGTATATGAATGCAGCCCACCTTTGTATATGAATGCAGCCCACCTTTGTATATGAATGCAGCCCCACTTTGTATATAAATGCAGCCCCACTTTGTATATGAATGCAGCCCCACTTTTGTATATGAATGAAACCTCACTGTGCATGGCACTCACCATGGCATTGCCTCGATCACACACAGCAGGTATCTCCTCTCCTGACATGTGTCATGGAACAAACAGGAGCTGTAGGTCTGTGTTTGGCAGGGCAGTGTGCTCTAGCAAGGTCCCCCCCCTAGACGGGCTTGTGTGATAGACAAAACACTGATTCAATCAGTGTTCCATCTCCATCTACTATCACATGAGCAGGTCTAGCACAGGCAGCACAGCCGAACACAGACCCAGCTCTCACACACAGCGAGACATGCCCGGTGTCATACACGCAGGAGAGAGGGGGAGCGCTGCAGTCAGATACAGCTCAAAGCAGCCTCAGGACAGGCAGCCTACCGGGCTGCGCCAGATCAGCCCTGGTGATGACAGAGAGAGAGTGAGAGACTTGGCAGCGGCAGCTTCAGGCACTGCAAAGCCGTACACACGGCAGGATTTTCAGAGAAAAAATGTCAGATGGGCTTTTTTTCTAGGAAAGTCTGGCTGTGTGTAGCCTCCATCAGATTTTTTTTTTTGGAAGTCCGACGGACCTTAGATAGAGTACCTGATTCACATCGGACTTTTTTTTACACACAATCAATTACACACAATCAAAAGTCTGATCGGCATTATTCACCTTTTCTGTGTTCTGTATGAGAGCAGGGCACAGTGTGGTGTGTTCACAGCAGAGAACACACAGAGGCCAAATGAAATAGACTTTATATTGTAGAACATTTCAACGGATTACAACTAGACCCGGCGGGTGAGAACAACCGTCCACTTAGAGTCAGTAGCAGTGGTTCTGTAGCTTGAAACAATGCCCACAGCTTCTGCAATGAGGAATGGGAATGCCTCCTTGCTGGTCTGACTCATCTGGGAGGCTTTTAAGATGGAGATAATGTAGTCCCTGTGCTTTCCCTTCTTCCCTGGAAGCTCTGCCTGTTGCTAAGTGCTTTCCCTGACAGGGAACCGGTCCCTACACTAACCACTTGCAGAATGCATGCCAGATCAGGGGCCAAGGGGCTTATATAAGCTTTGTCCTTACCCAAGATGGCCACAGAGGTCATGAGAGACACCAGCCTTAAATTGGACAGCTGTTCCCCTGGTGACTGCAGGAATCCATAGCGGACCTGAGTTCTTCACAACTTCCTTCCCCTTCTGCATATCTGCTGTGGTTAAGTTCCACCTACAGTGGGGAGTACAGACTGGACCTGCTAACATGTAGGTTTTCCCCAAGTGTGGTGTGTTGTTTCTGCCTTTTGTTGGAAGGAAGTTCCAGTAATCAATATAGGAATGATTAACAATTACATCATACATATTTATCTGACTGCTTATTCCTTATGGTGTTGTTCAGAAGTATGGTCTATGGAGAAAATAATCGTTTGGGAGCACCTTTCCAGAACTCTGTCCCTGGGGCATCTCCTGTATAATGAACTGCCACGAGGGCCTGTCCTCAGCATGAGCCATGTCCTAAAGGCCCTGGATACCACTCCACTTACTGAGGTGTTGGGCTGAATAGTGGCACTGAAGGGAGCTGGGCTGTATAGACACCATTTGCCTTAAGAGAGATGCAGATAGCTGGGCTGGAAGAGGGATATTTGCATATCTCCCAACTTTTTTAGATGAAAACAAGGAATACCTATAAGCAAAGGTATGTAGGAATAAGACACGCCCCTTAATGGAGAATTATACAAAAAAAATATTAGTTAAACCCACAAGATTTTATTTTTTATTTTTTTTACCACTACTACTATTCCTTTATACTGGATTTAGAAATTTACAAAAGCAGCAATTAAAAAATTGGATGAAAGATTTAGCACTGGGAAACACTCTTTGAAAGATGAAAAATGCATTTTATATACAACTATATAGATCAGACCAAAATGAAGGACAAATGAGGAGGAAAGAGGGACAGAGGGACTTTCTTCCAAATCCTGGGACAGTCCCTTGAAATCAGGGACAGTTAGGAGCTATGTGTTTGACCATGGATTTTTGTCTGCTTATAGAAGGACAGAAGTCCGATTGTAGGAGCAAGGAAACACTATGACTGCTTTCAGAGTCACAGGTTCAGCTGGCTGTCCCAAGTCCGTCAGCATCTATTTTAGAGGTAGCTCTCAGATGACCTACTGCCAATTCAGTTTAGCAGTCCTGCTTTTTGGGGCATTCTGCTACAGTAAACCTTTTCTCTAGTTAGAGTACTATAAAAAATGATAAAAATACCCTAGTGACTGGACCTGATCATTGTCAGAGGTTGTCGATGAAATGCTGGATCCAGATAAAGGGCAGGTAGACATGCATTTCCAGCGGCTACCTAGGGAGTTATTGCTACATTTCCTTCTTACATAAATATACTTTTATAATTTATTAAACAATTAGCTTCACCTATCTTTTAAGATTATTGTGAATTGTACTTACTTTTTAAAGGCAATGAAGAAAATTCCTTAGAATCTGGAAAAGAGGAAGTTATTTAAATTCACGGGTTATCTTTATGCTCATTGCTGTGGATTTCAATATGTGCAATCCAATATGTCATTGGTAAAGTGTGTTGATTTGTTTTTTTACTGCACCTGCTGCTGACATCTGCTTCCTGCCTGACTGCTCTTTATTCCTTCTACACACTTCTATCTATTATGTATAAATGTTACTTGTACTGAGTTTCCATGCCCCATTACCCTGCACCTCTATCTCCTTTGACATCTTATAAATAAACTAAAACGATATGATATTAATAACACATGCAACTATTGTTTGCCAGAGTGGTCGCTCTACAACCAAGCTAGTCTTATGCCGCGTACACCCGATCGTTTTTCGGGATGTAAAAAATTACGTTTTTTTTAATGTCATTAAAAACGATCGTGTGTGGGCTCCAGAGCATTTTTCACGACGTAAAATACGGGCATTAAAAATTTAGAACATGCTCTAATTTTTCACATTGCTTTTAACGTTGTAAAAAAATGGTCGTGTGTGGACTTTAACGACGTGAAAAAAAACGTGCATGCTCAAAAGCAAGTTATGAGACGGGAGCGATCGCTCTGGTAAAACTAGAGTTCGTAATGGAGATGGCAAATTCGTCACGCTGTAACAGACTGAAAAGCGCGAATCATCTCTCACCAAAGTTTTACTAACACAAAATCAGCAAAAGCAGCCCCAAGGGTGGCGCCATCCTAACTTCCCCTTTATAGTGCCGTCGTACGTGTTGTACGTCACCACTCTTTGCTAGAGCATTTTTTTTTTCATGGTTGTGTGTAGGCAAGGCCAGCTTAGCAATAATCGGGTTGAAAAAAAACGTTTTTTCTAGACCATTAAAAATGGTTGTGTGTAGATTTTAATGAATGTAATCTTATAGTTAAGAAAAATGTTGTGTTTCTATGAATACAGATTAAAGTGGTTCTAAAGGCAGAACATTTTTTACTTTAATGCATTTCCTATATCAAGAATATAAAGAATGTTCCAGTAGAAGTATCGCCCCCTCACATACATACCTATCCTATATTGATCCAGTGCTGCACCTATCTGCAGCGGTGCTGGCCTCTCTGTCTCCTTACTGGAAAGAGAGGCAACAATGGTAGACATCCGCTTCTGCTGTTATCAATCAGATCTTGTGAGCAGAGAGTGGGGGGGGCAAGGCTGAGCCCACAGGTGTGCCACCATGGGAATCAGCTTCCTATGGTGACACAGACGAGGAGAAGCCTGGCAGGTTGCTATCCCGCTTAAAGGGATCGATGTACAGCTACGAAGGTTCGCGGGATCTTGCCAACCTGCTGCAGTATAATGACGGCGAAAAAAGCTAATCGCCTTTCCAGCCCCTCGGCGGAAGGAGGAAGTGGGACAGGAAGTCCCCTTCTCCTGAAGCCCCCACTCCCCCCCCCAAAAAAATTACATGCTAAATGTGGCATGTAAGGGGGCGAGGCATGGGTTAAGCAGAAGTTCCATTTTTAGGTGGAACTCCGCTTTAACACCATGTTATATGGCTTCTGCTAGTTGGCAACACTGAGCTCTGGTGAATTTTTGTTCATTATTGCATGTTCATTTACCTGAATTTCTCCTTCCCATAAGTCCAACAAAACCATCATATGAATCATCGTCATAAAACCGCTTCAAGAGGGATGCTGGAAGTTTATAAATGTCTGAAGTTTTCTGCGAAAAGAGGAAACAAATAAATACCTAATTTTTCTTAAGTATAGTTAAGTAGATCATCTTTTTTTTTATCCCAACATATTTCACATCACAACCTTAAATATGTGAATATAATCAGTAATTAACTAATCTCCAGGCAGATAAAAAATACCTTAAAAATAAAGGGCCAAATCCACAGCCAGCGGCGGAAATTACGTTTTTCAAAACTTATGCCATTTAAGTTACGGCGCCCTAAGTTGGTGTCGTAAGTGCCGTATCCACAGCGCATTTGCGCACAAAATAGCGCTTACGTAACTTAAATTCTGAGGCGTAAGGCGGGGTTATTGCAAGTGGGAAGGAAGTGGGCGTGCTTCATTGTAATGAGCCGTGACCCCATGCAAATGAAGGGCCGGCCGTACTGCGCATGCGCGCACGAATCTGCTGCTCACTGGGCATGTGCAGAACTTTGCTCGGCGCAATCAGTGAGATAGGTAAAAGGCCAAGCATACTTAGTTTGAGGATCGCCCTGTGTGTAAATTGCCGATTGCAATACCAGAAGTATATTTTAAAACGTTAAAAAAGTTATTATTAGATTCATATGGCGGAAAAAGAAAGCGCGCATAGCCATGTCTATACTCACCAGAGACAAGGCGCAGGGCGGTTTGGGGTTACCAGACATTAAGGCATACTATACGGCCATTCACATGACACGGGTGGTTGAATGGGTTAGAGAAAATAAAGAAAAATTATGGGTTAAATTGGAAAGTAGTTTAAATAAAACTAGGTTAGGAAAGGAGATTTGGATTCCGGCACAATTTAGACAGTCAAAAGAGCACTTGTACACGATTACACGGACATCTATGTTAATATGGGATAGGGTTCACAAAAACGAAAAATGGGGATACAATTCCCTACTAATACCACTATACGACACAAATTATTTTGCACCAGGGAAAGTAAGCTTGTCTGGGAGTTGGATAAAGAAAACTGACGTAAAATTAAGGGATATACTGAAAGATGGCAAAATCTGTAATTATCAGGAACTTGGGGAACACAAAGAAATGTTTGAGCTGAATTGGCTGAGATACCAACAGTTGAAACATTTTGTGGACTCCCTTCCTCGTCCGATCAGGCTAGAGGGAAATTTGCTCCCACTAGAGCGTATGTGCCTGGCCTCGAGCGGACGAGGTGGGATCTCACGGATTTATAAAATATTGTCGGGACAAAAAAATAAGGGGCTACCTCCGTATATTAAAAAAAATGGGATGAAGAGTTGGCAACAGGGGACACTGAGAGAGATTTTGGGAAAATACTGAAGATGACGCACATCACTTCAACTAACTGCGGGTTGATAGAAATTAATTTTAAATGTTTATCAAGATGGTATATCACCCCAGATATTGCACATCGATTCCAAGGGGAGACTTCCGGATTCTGTTGGAGGGGTTGTACGGAACCCGGAACCATGTCACACCTTTGGTGGACGTGCCCCAAAATCAACAGATATTGGCACAAAGTGGTATCATTAATCAAGGAAATTACTGGAATTAAAATAGCAGTTGACCCGTGGGTGTGTTTGTTCCATGGGACAAATATGAATAGTAAACAGTATATGAGAACCTTGCTCCCCCATATCCTGAATGCAGCAAAGAGCCTGATCCCTAAACAGTGGAAAGATCCCGAGAGCCCAACAATGAAGAATTGTCTTGATAAAATAAATGATATTTATTACATTGAACAGCTTAAGTTTATGGGGGAGGAAGGTGAAAGGGGATTCAAACTTAAATGGCAGGACTGGGTTGACTATAAGTCATCACAGAGTTATCTAGTCCGGATGGTATAGGACAGGAAGTGTAGTGAAGTAAAAGTTGATAAACTAAGAGACTGAGGTTCGGAGAGAAAGGGGTGGGTCTGGGTATGGGGGGAGGTGCTGATGGGTTAGTCGACTTGGGTAGGGGCACTTTGGTTTTATGATGTAATTTTTTTTGTACTTTGCCATACTGTGGCCACGCTGGCTTAATATAAACACATAATGACATAGCAAACAAAGCAAAACAAAAAAAGGCAAAAAAAATAAATAAATAAAAAAAAAACATTTCCCACCATGATGCAAACCAGGATGGAGACAGCGTATGAACGCAAAATTGATTAGGTCTCCGGTAAGTGTTCTCTGAGTCGGAAAAAAAAAATAAAATAGCCCCAGTGAAACACACTTCCCTTGCAAAAGTATTTCCCTGTGTTCCCTTCCTAGAGCAAGTTGCTTCTGCTCTGAACGTTTGTCAGTGTTTGTTGGTGAGTTGTGTGTGATAGAGAAGTTTTGGAGGAGTATTAGATAGTAGTTGTTGTTTGTTTCTGATAAGTGTATTTTTTGTTTGATTGTTTCTGCTAAGTGTTATTTTTTTTTTTTTTCTGCTTGGATTTTGTGTTAGTTTTTTGTGTGTTTGTTTTTGACTTTGTAGTAGCTGTCTGCTTGTGTTTTTTTATTTTTGTTTGTTTGTTGTGTGTGTATTTTTGTTTGTTTGTCCTGTGAGTTTTCTTGTTGCTGAGTGGTGTCTGTGATGGCACCCAAGCGCAGGAAGCTTAATTTTACACATGTGGAGAAGCAAATCCTTGCTAGGTCCATCGTCCTATATGGGCGATATTTACATGGGCCTGAGAGCCGGAAAACCTCCCCGGCCCAAAGGAAGAAGATATACTAAAAAATTACAGATCAGATAAATGCAGCAGGGGGGGGGGGAGACGAGGACCCCCGCTGGCATCCAGAAAAAGATTAATGATCTGAGGAGCGTGGTCCGCAATAAGGTGGCAAAGCTCACTGCCCATAGGAGGGGCACTGGAGGAGGGGGACCATGCCCCATCCGGCTGACTGAGGAGGAATGGGCAGTGGCCCGGTGTTTCCAGCCAGAGCAGGTGGTGGGCCTGCGTGGCTTTGACTCTGATGTTCCTGTGAGGCCAGGTAAGTTTTTTTGTTTTTCTATCTGGTGATTAGCATGTGTGGGTGGGGAAAGGGAAGATGTGCCAAGTGTGTGGATCCTCAAACCTGTGATTGTTTGGTGTCCTCCACAGATGACCAGGAGATTGCTGGCCCATCAGGCCAGGAGGATGCTGGGCCATCAGGCCAGGCTGCTGCACCACCCCAAGGACAGGAGGCTGCTGAGGAGTCCCCAGGGGAGGGGAGTGGCCAAACCTCCCCTCATGAGGAGGATGAGGGGGAGGAGGATGAGGGGGTGGAAGAAGAAGATCTGCAGCTTGGCAGGGAAATCCTTCTGGCCTCTGATCTAATGACATTTGAGGATACCGTTGAGGCTACCCCAGAGCCTACCCCAGAGGCTGGCAGCAGTCAGGCCACCATCAGGGTAGCCCCTCCCACTCCTCCCCCAACAGGCTGCAAACCACAAGGGTCACTCTCTCCCCTCCTCCTGAGCCACAAGCCTCAGGGGCAGGCAGGATGGCGACCCAGGAGACCAGGGGGGTGTTTGAGCGTCTGCCGGCCAGTCTGCAGAAGGACAATGCCCGGCAGACCCGCACTCTGGGTGAGATTCAAAAAACTCTTACCAAGATGGAGCACAGCCTGGGTGCAATGAGGGAGTCACTCTGTGATGTGGCCACAAACTCTTTGGGGGTCATCACCTGTTTGTGGGACCTGAAGACCGCCACAACACTCTTTGGGGGTCATCACCTGTTTGTGGGACCTGAAGACCGCCACAACAGGCGTGGACCAGGAGGTGACTGCCCTGACCCAGGCTGTGCAGGACAATACCCGGGCTGTCCAGGACAATACCCGGGCTGGCCAGGCCAATACGGCTGCCATCACTGGCTGTCTGAACAGGATAGCAGTGGCCTTGGAGGGCAGGCCAGCAGGAGGACAGACACCAGGGGAGGCTCCTTCTTCCCCTGCTCACCCCCCCCAGGAGGATCCTCCTTCCCCTGCTCACTCAACCCCCCATTAAGATACTCCCTCCCCTGCTAACACCCCCCCGTGAAGATCCTCCAGTTGGCCGTGCCCGTGCCCGTTCCCTTGGGCAGCCCAGACGGAGCACTCGCCGCCAGAATTAATTTCCAGGGGTACTTTTGATTTTATATTTTTTTTCATTTTATTTTTTTTATGATTTTGTTTATTATACTGTACTTATGATTTGGTTTATGTGTGTGAATGATGTGTGAATGTGGGGGGGTGGCATTCCTGATAAAATAAGGGTGTCACCCTCAGTTTTGGTGGAGAAGGGATCCCCAGGACCAGGGAGAAGTGATCCCAGGTTCCTGAATGGTGTATAAATGCACAGTGACATAATTGGAGCCGTGGCGTGGTGTTACTGCTCCCAAGTACCAAAGGGGGGGGGGGGTACTTGGATCTCAGGGCCATCTTTTCCATTGGGCACGCTGGGCAGTTGCCCGGGGGCCCCGCTTGCCTGGGGGGCCCCACCGGCTGCCCAGCAACCCCAGTAAAAAATTATGGAGAGTGACGGGTTAGAACTGCCCATGCCCAGTTCGCGGAAATCACAGAGAAGATCCGGTCCTCCATGAGTGTGGGGGGTTGCTGATGTAAGGGGGGAGTGAATGCAAAAATGTAAGGGGGCACTGATATAAAGGTTCCCCCTCCTATATTAGTGACCCCCCTTACCTTAGTGTATTTAATCTAAGGAAGGTGGTCTCTGGTCACCAGAGTACCCCCCCACATCAGAGTCTGCAGGATCCCCCCTTACAATGCAAGGGGAACTCAGTCTGCGGACCCTGATGTAAGTGGGAAAGAGAAAGCAGTGGACTCTGATATAAGGTTGTCTCTGGTCACCATAGCCCCCCTCCACATCGGAGTTCCCCCCCTTAGATCATGATCTGCAGCGTTCCCCTTTACATAAGAGTTCCCTTTCACTGTAAGGGGGAATCCTGCAGACTCTGATGTAAGAGGAAACTCTGTGCTGGCTGGGTTATAGTAACCGGACCTTCATGTCAATGAAGACTTTTTTTTTTTTTACTTTTGTTTAACTTAAACACATTTCTAATAGCACTAGCTATATGTTTATAGTTTAAATACTGACATTTGCATTGTTGGGCACTGAAAACTGTAATTTTAGATACTTTTTTTGCAGTGGCAGTAAAAAATGTGGTTCTGCCAGTAAATGTTATGATTTTTGTCAGTAATTCTCGTGCGTAATTGTGTAGACAGGGCCCCAGTGCACTGTATTGCCCGGGGGCCTATAATGCTCTTAAGATGACACTGTTGGATCTAATCCAATTCGATGTGCATGTGATGTGTCTGTGCTAGGGACCACAGTGGTGTGCATTCATGCATTCTCATTGTGACATAATTAATGTGCGTTTACTATGAAAAAAAACATTCTCATTGTGACATTATTCATGTGCGTTTACTGTGAAAAAATGCCTTCTGCGAGGCGTCTCCTGGCTGCTGTGCCCTCAGCAGACCGGGTAGAGTGGGTTAGGGGGGGATTGCCTGGGTCAGGGGTCAGGTCAGCACGTATGTCAATCTCCAGTCCCCTTCTCATGGCAAAGTTGTGCAGAATACAACATGCACCGATGATCAGGCACACAAAGTCTGGGGAATACAACAATGTACCCCCAGACTTATCCAGGCATCTGAAGCGGGACTTCAGCAGCCCAAATGTGCGCTCCACAACTGCCCGGGTGCGTATGTGAGCCTCGTTGTAGCGGTGCTCTCCTGGGGTTTGGGGGTTCCTGAATGGGGTCATCATATGTGGTCCCAGGGCATATCCAGAGTCACCTGGAAGGGAAAAGACAGGAGGATGTTAGTCATGCATGTGCCCCTCGTGATGTCTGCATCATGGGGGGGGACATACCTGACACCCATGTCACTCACCAATCAGCCAGCTGTCTCCATACATGTTCAGTTCCAAATCTCTGGAGATTTTGGTCTGCCGGAATATATAGCTGTCATGGCAGGATCCAGGGAATTTTGCACAGACGTGCCAGATGAGGCCATGGGCATCTACGATTACCTGGACATTTATGGAATGCCAGTGCTTCCGATTCCGGAACAGGTGCTCTGTCTCATGGGGGGGGCTGTAGTGCCACATGGGTACAATCAATGGCCCCGATGGTCCGTGGGAATCGGGCAATGTGGTAAAAGTCCGTCATGGTTTGCAATCGCTGGTCCTCCTGGGTGGGTTTTTGAAATTGATTGCCCATGCGTCTCAGTGTTGCAGGGACTACTTGGTGCACACACCTGCTCATGGATGATTGTGCCATCCCAGCCAGACCTCCACATGTGCGTTGGAAAGACCCAGTGGCAAGGAAATGGAGTGTTGCCATTACTTTGATGAGAGGTGGCAGGGCATGGGATCGTTGGGTTGGGGTGGTGAGATCATCCTGCAGGATTCGGGTTAATTCAAGGATGGCTTCCCGGTTAAAACGGAAGTTGCCATAGACCTCAGAAGCAGGCATGCCAAAGAGATCTCGGCGTGGGCGGTATACCCTCTCCTGTGCCCTCCTCCTCCTCTGTGTCCTCCTCCTTCTTTGCTCCTCTAAAGTAGCGAGTGCCGTTAGGATCATGGATGGCCCGGGCATGTTGGCAGACAGATTCAAGTCCAGCAAATATGTGTGTTCAGCTCCTCCTCAATGCTGTTGCTTCAGCAGACCTTTACACAGCATGTGTAAAATTAGGGCTGCTTTTATAACGTGTAAATTTGCGCAGGGAAACTAAAAGGTGCGCACAGGGTGTAATCTACGGCGCACACACTTAATTATGTGGATCGCCCTATCTCCCTCATTTGCATCTTTGCCTATCAAAAACAGCGGCGTGACTAGCGTAATTTGCGTCCGAGGATGCGCCGGAGTAATTATTTTAGGTAGGACGGAAAATACGGATTTTAAGGCGTATCTCGTTTTGAGGATTGGGCACAAAGATACGCGCGGAGTAAAATTAGAAATCTCGAGTTAAGTCGGCGCATCTGCTTTGTGGATTTGGCCCAAAGTGTATTTTTTTCAAAGCAACTATTGTAAGTACTTACATTAACATGATATTGGCCTTTTAAATTTCCTTTTCAGACTGTGAATGAAATTGTCAGCGCTAAAAGCCAATCAGGCATGCTGCAATGACCATGTGCTGACAAAAAGCATGCTCATAGGAAGAGAGAGCAGAGTAAGCAGAGAGAATAAGCTCATCAGTTTACTTCACTTTCCAATAACAGGCTGTAGGTGGTAAAGTTACCTAAACGTATTGCTTAACCACAGTGGAGAAAATGTAGATCGATAATAGCTGGCTGTGCTGTCGGGCAGGACCGTGCAAATCCCACAACTGAATGGAGACAAATTCAAATTCCGAGGCAGATGAATCCTCTGAAGAAGCCTCATTGGCCTCTAATGTGTCTTCTCTTTAACAGTCCAGAGTAAGTTTTCTCATAGAGGTGGTTCATAATACCGTTAAACGGTTGCTACATTCAAGGTTTTTGCGACAGTATCATGGTTGGGATCCTTTCCATTGCATTATTTTACTGAAGAGGTTCTGTACAATGAATGGGCCTATATGAGCTTCCCCTAAGGCCGTGTACAGACGACCAAACATGTACGATGAAAGCGGTCCGCCGGACCGTTTTCACCGTACATGTCTGGCCGGGGATTTCTGTACGATGGCTGTACTAACCATCGTACAGAAATCCGCGCGTAAACAATACGCGGGGCGTGTCCGCGGTGTCGCCGTGACGATGACGCGGCGACGTGGGCGGGCCTGCCAGTTAAATGCTTCCACGCATGCGTCAAAGTCATTCGACGCATGCGAGGGATGGCGGGCGCTCGGACATGTACGGTAGGTCTGTACAGACGACCGAACATGTCCGAGCGGGCAGGATTCCAGCGGACTGTTTTAAAACAAGTCCAGGAATATTTGCCCGCTGGGAAAAGGCCCGGCGGGCAAATGTTTGCTGGAATCCTGCACGCTCGGGCCTACACACGACCGAACATGTCTGCTGAAACTGGCCCGCGGACCAGTTTCAGCAGACATGTTTGGTCGTGTGTATGGGGCCTAAGTGGTTTGCACAACAATACCCAATGGAAGACAATATCCACAAAAAGTGGATGATCCCTGTTGTGGACCCTGAAGTGTCTTACTTAATTAAGACCTTTACTGTACTGGTGGATGATGTACCAGTGTTTAAGGACCCTGCATACAAAAATTTCCCTCTTAAAAGGCATCTTTTTCCACGGCCAGTGCTGCAATGTAACCCACCTTTGCATCCAAGGGAGGTGTTTAGGCTTTGCCGTAGGCAATGGGTATAGTGAAAGAACCAGGAGCCTTTTGGTCTAGTTCATCAACCAGGCAGCATTTGGATCTCTTTCCTCAAGAATTGTGCTACTGCGAGCCTGCAAGATTCTTTCCGGCAAATCTCTTGCCTGGGGCTTTTATCAGCGCAGAGCAGGGGCGAGGGCTATTGTTTAAATACTACTCAGCAAAGATCTCCTTAAAACCAGGGGCCCGGATTCAGATAGAATGCTCTATCTATCTGCGGGCGTAACGTATCTTAGATATGTTACGCCGCTGTAACTTTGGGCGCAAGTTCCTTATGCAGAAAGAACTTGCGCCCTTAGTTACGGCGGCGTAACGTATGTGTGGCGGCGTAAGCACGCCTAATTCAAATGGGGATGTTGTGGGCGTGTTTTGTTTAAATTTTAGATGACCCCGCGTTTTTGAAGTTTTTTTTAACGGCGCCGTCCGTAAAATATCCCAGTGTGCATTGCTCCAAAGTACGCCGCAAGGACGTATTGGATTCGACGTGAACGTAAATGACGTCCAGCCCTATTCGCGAACGACTTACGCAAACGACATAACATTTTCAAAACTCGGCGCGGGAACGATGTCCATACTTAACATTAGCTACGCCTCATATAGCGGGGGTAACTATAAGCCGGAAAAAGCCTAACGTAAACGTCGTAAAAAAATGCGCCAGCAGGATGTACGTTTCTGAATCGGCGTAAATACCTAATTAGCATATTCCTCACGTAACTATACAGAAGCGCCACCTAGCGGGCAGCGTAAATATGCAGCCTAAGATACTTACGCCGGTCGGATCTTAGGGAAATCTATGCGTAACTGATTCTCTGAATCAGGCGCAGAGATACGACGGTGTATCAGGAGATACGCCGTCATATCTCCTATCTGAATCTGGGCCACTGACTATAAATGGTCAGGTTTCTGCCTTGATGGTGCTCTTACGGTGGACATAGAACTCCCACTGTTTATGGGGTTGTTGGTCCTTTATAGACCACTGTTTTGGGATATCTCTCTCGCTCTCCAATCACACAAGGACGTCTTTGTCATAGCTATCACCTCAGTTAGGTGGGTGCCTGAGCTTGCAATGTAAGCCCTTTGTTGTGCTTCACAAAGAAAAGGGTGGTGTTGAGACCACGCAAATATGTCTTTCCTAAGATGGTCTTGTCATTTCATGTAATCAGGAAATGACATTGCCTTGTTTTTGTCCAACTCCAAAACATCCTGGGGAGATTGTTCTCCTAGGCTTGGATGTGGGTAGGGCTATGTGAGTCTATCTAACAATCATGGCCTTGATTCATCAATCTGATAGCTTGTTTGTGTTGTCTGAAAGCTCTCAGAAGGCATAGACTGTCTCTCAATCCACAATTGCAAAATGGATTGAGTGACTCATTACCCAGACATATGACCTAAAAGGCAGGTCACTCGTGTTAGTACTTTATTGGCTTTCCAACATTAGGCCTTGGTTTACCCAGGTCTGTAAGGCAATGGTCTTCTGTGCATACATTCACTAGGTTTTAAAAAGGTGAATTTGCAGGCCTTGCCAGTTGTTCCTCTAATGCCGCGTACACACAATCTGAAATTCTGACAAAAAAAGTTCAATGTGAGCTTTTGGTTGGAAATTCTGACCGTGTGTATGCTCCATCGGACTTTTGCTGTCGGAATTTATGCCAACAAAAGATTGAGAGCAGGTTCTCTATTTTCCCGATGGAAAAAGTTCCTAATCTGCTCATCTGTATGCAATTCCGACACACAAAAACACACATGCTCAGAATCAGGCAGAAGAGCCAAACTGCCTATTGAACTTCATTGATCTTGGCTCGTCGTATGTCTTGTATGTTTCCGATAAGAATTGTGTGACCGTGTGTATGCAACACAAGTTTGAGCCAACATTTCGTTAGAAAAACTTCTTGTCGGAAGTTTCCGATCGTGTGTATGCCACATTGCTGTTCTGTTTAGAGGAATGTTATTGTTAGGCCTGTTTGCTGTTGCCTGCCCCTCATAGGATTGCTTTTGGACATCCAATAGTCAAAGAATAAACTCTTCTGTGTCCTGTGATGTACGATTAGGAAAATGTGATTTTGATTTACCTTCAAAATCTCTTTTTTGGAATTTTCGAAAATATTGCATGCTAGAAAACTGAGGCAATGATGTGGTTGGAACAGCTTATGCTGGGTGTTTTCAAGCTGTGCAATTTGCCAGTGTCCAATCATCTGGAGGTGGAGCATAACCCAATAATCCAAGAATCAGGTCACATGTGTTCTGTGCTATACTCCCAAGAAAGAGATTTTACAAGTAAGTAAAAAATAAGGTGACCAGATTTTTAAAATTAATTCCGGGGACATATTTTTTCTTTACTAGTAATGGCAACAATCAGCGACTCTCTGCCCGTCGCCGTCCATCTCACAGCCTCTCAAGTCTCACTCTTCGGGCCCCGGCTCCTACTGGATGGGGAGCGGAGGAAGATCACTCCACCAGGGAAGGCAAGGAGATAGGCAGGTGGCTGGCCAGGATTTGAGCCAAGAACATGCAAGCGGAACTGAATGGGCATGCACCCGAAACTGAGAAATATTCCCTTAGCCTCGACCAGCAAATGATCATCAGAAAGGGGCACAGATAATGGGAAAAATACAACCCCCCTATGCTAGTAGGCACGGAGATGCGGGGGGGTGTAATTCTAATTTTTTTATTTTAATTCTGCACTGATTGTCTTTGAAATTGCCCCTGCCCCCTATTAAATCCAATCTGGGGACAAAACCAGGGACAGACTTGGTCCGGGGACAGTGTCCTCAATCAGGGGACTGTCCCCTGAAACTGGGGATTTCTGGTCACCCTAGTAAAAAATCCTTTTACTTTGGCAAACTGGCAATTTGTTTCATGCCCAAGTATTTTGTAGATGATAGATTCTGTGCTGTGCTGATAGAGCTATTGCATATTTTATATTTCTTATTACATTTATCAGGTGCTTTCCTTCCAATGCTGACATGTAGCCTTTATGTGCAGTTGTAGACATTACCAGGGCCGCTGATAGGGCAGTACAGCCAGCCCTGATGTACCGGGCCCGGCTCAGCTAGGGGGCCCGGGAAGCTTTATAATTAAATTCTGACAGAATATATTAAAATGTTTTTCTAAACCACCCATGTTCCTGCTTGCTTTTTAGGGTGTACTTACATAATCCTGGGCCCCATTAGGGCAATAGAGGGGCCCAGGAAGTGAAATAACTGAAGGGACTTTATTTCCATTTTCGGGGGGCGCAGGTAGATAAAGCCTGGCCGCACAATGCGCTGCACATGTTCTAGTTCCGGCTGCCCTCTGCTTGTACCATCCCTGGCGGAGTGATTTATGTGTACAGGGCTCCCTCAGTAAGTGCTGTCTGTGGGTGGGAGTGAGAGAGGCATGTGACTGTCTGGCTGAGAGGATGCAGGAAACTTAATCGAGCAGCAAGGAAGGGCACACAGTCACATCAGCTACCATGGAAAGAAGGTACAGCCCCCTGACTCCCCACTGTGTTCATGATTATCGTCATTAGGATGATCACAGCACTTTAGATCCTCTATTGCTCTTCCACAGTGTCACATGGCTATTGGGTCTGAGTGTGTACAGACTGTCACACAATAGAGCCAAGTCAGCACTCAGTAGCCATGTGGCACTGTGGCAGAGCAATAGAGGATCTAAAGTTCTGTGATCATCATAATGATAATCATAAGCATGAGATGCTACTTTACACTTGCTACTTATTTGGATGGAAGGGGGGGGGAGTAAAAACATGTAGCTGAGCTGCATTTTTTTAACCACCCACCAACCACCCCTCCTTAAAGAAGCTTTCACCCAAACCTTACAATTAGATCTGCCTGCCATTTTTTCATGTGGATCTGTATGAAAGCTCTATATAGGATGGAATCCAGATGTACATAGATTTAAAAAAAAAAAAATGCTGCTATCTCTCTGTATTGTGGGTTTGTGATGCTTTTCTATGTGGATATAAAAGCAATTTTTTTTTCTGATGCTGGGAGTGTGGTCAATCTTCCTTCCACATTGCCTGTTGTGAGTGGACACAAGTCCAAATTTCCATTTGGCCACCCATAGAGACATCACAAGTCCTCCCCTGTGGGCTGTGCATTGTGTGCAGATGCAAACTGAACAGACCTGGAAATCAGAACACATCTGTCCCATTTAGCTCCAATTCTGCAGAGAATCCACTCACTGATCCCTTGCTGAGTGGAGCAGCACTGTGTGAAAGGGCCCTCATGCTGGAAAGGTAGTGGTTGGCAAAGTACATATGCTGCATCCGCAAAGCAACTACTGTAACCACCCACCATGTTTCCTGCTGAGGAGGTGATACAGTGCCTGTTCACCACCAGCCAAATTCTGTCAGAAGAGCAATCCGCATGCAGATCACTCTTCAGAGAGCAATGCTAGTGTGAATTGGGTCATACAGATTTAAATAATTTTTTGGAGTGCATGCCTCAGCTGATTTAAAGGCATAATAGATGTGCTGGCTTAAGGAAAATTGAATCCTTAAAGTCAGCTGCAGCACTCTCATTTGTTCGAAGGAATGTGATTAGCCTGGACAAAGATAAATATCACTTAAAATATCACTTTTTTGAGGCGGGGTTGGGGGGGGCCCCATCAGGTAGGCTGTACGGGGCCCCATGATTTCTAACAGCGGCCCTGGACATTACTGTATGATATTTGTGAGCCAGGGGGAGGAGTGATAGGGATATTGCATATTTGATATTCCTTATTAAGGTTGGCCTCACAAATATCTAATAAATCCTCTAATATCCTGGTTAAGGAGGCCATATAAGGACATAAGCATAACTTTACCTTATACCTTTACCTGAACAAGTCCTTGAGAGGTCATATTGCAAAGGGGGTAGGCTTGGGGGTTATCAACCCCTTATACGCAAGTCTAAATAACACAGCCAAAACTGGAATAAGTTAGTCCGTCTCCAGAGCTGCATCATACATCATGAAAGCGTTGGGTCTGCTTACCTGGCCAGGCCTATATGGGGGACTTTGTGGCAAAACAGCGGGGGTAATCCACAAAGATCCGGCGTAACGTAAATTTTCCCATTTAAGTTACACTGCCTTAAAATTTCTACCTAAGTGCCCGATCCACAAAGCACTTACCTAGAAATGTTTGGCTGTGTAACTTAAATTCCGCCGGCGCAAGGCGTTCCTCTTTTCATGGGGGCGATTCCCATTTAAATTAGGCGCGCTCCCGTGCCGGCCGTACTGCGCATGCTCGTGACGTCAATTTCCCGACGTGCATAGCGCGAAATTACGTTACGCCGAGCTTTGTGGATCGCGACGGGTCAATAAAGTTGCGTCGGGAAAAAAAAAAGATACGGCGAAAAAAAAAAAATTCAAAACAAGAAAAAAGGGTCTGCTTTTACATGGTGTAAACAGTTTACACTTTGTAAAAGCAGCCCTAATTTTGCGTTTGCAAACTAAAACTTACGGAGAAAAAACGAAGCTGAAAAGCTTTGTGGATCTCCGTAAGTGCTAATTTGCATACCCGAGGCGGCATTTCGACACGAAATGCCCCCAGCGGCGGATGCGGTACTGCATCCTAAGATCCGGCAGTGTAAGTCCCTTACACATGCCGGATCTTCTCCCTAACTATGGAAAACTGATTCTGTGGATCAGTTCCATAGTTAGAAACAGGGATACGACGGCGTAACAGCAGTTACGCCGGCGTATCCCTTTTGAGGATCTGGCCCAGCATCTTTAGTTAAGTATTCTTGTTATATTTTCTTTATCTGTATCTGTCATTACTTTCAATAAATGTTATACTTTTAAGTATTTGTGTGATCTCTCTTTGCACAAATCGAACACAACCTCCAAAACGTGACAAAACGGGTGGGTTCCTGTTCACTGGTTCAAGTGCGAATCAGATCTGAATTGTTGCCTGAATTCACACCTGAACCAGACTCAAACAGGCATCGGACCCTTTTGGAATGCAGACCACAGCCGCCTTGGACCTGTGTGAACCGCCACCATTAAAAGACGTTCATACTCGCATGTTATGCTAATTGAATGTGGGGAAACCTGCATCCATTTTGCACATACAGTATGTGAACCTGACCTAAAAGTTCATTAACATTGATTTGAAGTTAATTTTCTTCAGGAATGTTTTAGTCATTAACATTTTAGGTTTGCATTTATCGATCTTGAATATCTTTTGCTTCTTTGGATTTCTGTGGTTATTGTATTGTAAGCTGTATCCTATTCACAGGACTATGATTGCTTTTATAATAAAAGGCGACTGTCCATGATTCAGCCTCAGTTACAGCTGCTGTGTACCAGGAAAAATTGAGTAATCTTGGGCACAATTACAGAACAGAATTCACTTCTTCTCTTCAGATATAAACACCAATTTATCTGCAGCTCATGATGGGTTGGGATTAATGCTGGGCACACTGGCATTCATTTCAGTAAACTTTTACTTTCCAAACATTACAGATTCAGAGCTGTTTTTCCCCTCAAGGCTCTTTAGTGGTTAGATTGAAATTCCTAATCAGTGATTTGGAAGATACATATGGATCTTGATGTTTTATATGCTTTTTGCATGTTCTCAGAACCTGTGTATTTAATCTACTACTGAATCATACATGACGAAGCCCAGAAGCAGTTGTTTAATGTACATCTTTTCTTTAAAATATTTAACACTACCGTGTTTAGTTAAATATTATGTTTTTGCCTGTGTAACATGGCTTATCAGCACTTGTTACTGCATCTTGCAAAGGTTTTGAGCAGCTAACCCAGGCTACTGGCTAAGGATATAGGGGCAACACCATAGACTAAAATTTATATCCGGTTTTAAAATTTTCCCCTTGTCTAAAAAGCCAAAAAAAAACTGAAGTAAAGATGATCAAGGCACAAACCCAAATTCAGTTTTACAATTTTAATATTTTAGGAACTTATTTTAGTAAGTAAAGGAAAACTTATCAGCAGTTTTTGGCTAACTATGTTGGATCAAAAAATAAAAAGCCAAGTTCTGGACAGTAGTCCAGCACAAAGACTGAGTGAGTGAGTGAGTGAGTGAGTGAGAGACTTGTAAAGCGCAACACATGCAAACTGAATCGCCTCTGGGCGCTGTATCCATTTCATGGGTAAGGAACCCCTTGACCTCAGAAGAGATGGGTTTTAATCTTTCTCCTGAAGGCCAAGTGGTCCGACTCCAGTCGGATGGTGGTTGGTAGTGCATTCCACAGGCGAGGTCCCTGGACTGCAAATCTTCGATCTCCTTTGGACTTGTATCTGGCTTTGGGTATCTGGAGGAGCTTTTGATTGGTGGATCGCAGAATGCGATTGGGGTTATGGGCTTTTATTTTTTCGCATAGATATTGGGGGGCGTTGCCTTGAATACACTTATGTATTAGACAGAGTGCCTTGAAAGTGATTCTGTCTTTTACTGGCAACCAATGAAGGGATCTCAGCGAAGGTGAGATTGATTCCCATGTTTTTTTCCCAGTCACTAGTCGAGCGGCCGTATTTTGAACGACTTGCAGACGAGTGATTTGGTATTTGGGTACTAGTACTCCTGTTATCAACTCTGGGTCATCTGTTAGAACCAAAGCTTGTGTGAATAACGAAAAAACAAAGCTACAGAGTAATCAAAACTGTCAAGTATTTTACTATGATAGGTCAGCCAAGAATCCGCCTGAGCTCCAAAGAAATGATACTGTGACATTTTCATCTAATGGACAATAATAGCTACGAGGAGCAAAAATTGTGCATTAAGGTCCTCAGAGGAAGTAACAGAGGAAGGAAGCTGGGAATGAATCAGAGACATCTAAATAAGACAGAATAAAAAAAGGCCAAAAGCCAATGTTCTTATCATCTTATCACATGTGTTCCTTGAGTAGGCTAAAAGTGATGGATGCAACAACAATAACCAGCCGGAGAGTGGAAATTTCAATGTACATATATCCTAGCACATCAAGGATCTTCGAATCACGTCCAGAGGTTTTATTCTAAATTATCACATCACAGTAGAAGATTGCAATGTTTTGGGACCACGTGAGGCAGGACCTCTTTGTCGACACACAGATAGCATCAGCACTTACAGTATATAATCAGCTAGCAAGCTTATATTGTTCACCAACAGGCAAGACACTTGTAATAATTTTAGACTTTCACTAGACTATCTGACCCAGCACGAGCAAGAGTCAAAGCTCTTATTTTTCAAAGAAATGTATGTGGTGTCTTCTATCTTCTCAAGTGCTCTCTTTTAAGACTCCAAGATAGTGTTCCCAAAAACAAAAATAGCTATATAGTGTAAAATGTCCACACTCACCATACAATCAATAAGGCTACTTTCACTCGGGCAGGGGCCGTTAGCAGTAAAGCGCCACTAGTTTTAGCGACGCTTTACCGCTGTTTTTTTTCCCATCCTGCAAGCGCACCGCCCCAGTGTGAAAGCACTCGGGCTTTCACACTGGGGCTGCAGAAGAAGCAGTTTGCAGGTGCTTTTCAGGCGCTATTTTTAGCGCAAAAGCGCCTGTAAATGCCTCATGTGAAAGTAGCCTTATGGTAATGTGCTCACATACAGTATATGTGCCAATATCCATTGTTCATCACGCAGTGAAAAGCAATTCTCAAATCCACATGCCAAAATACCCTTACTGTACCAAACTAGTATATTCTAGTATTCAATAAATCAATCATCGATTTTTCTCTTTCGTCCCCCTCTCGATCCAGACATGCTCCTAATTGCTTCAATCCTCCCCGAGATATCAGTAAAAAACTAAATCTATAATATATTGCAACCCTGTTTCATAAATAGACAAGTATATAAAAGAAATCTGATTAAATACCACCAAAAAAAAAAGCTTTATCTGTCTCAGAAAATGATAAAAATTTAATTTGGGTGCAGTATCGCATAACTAAGTAATTGTCACTCAAATTATGATAATGTTCAAAGCTGAAAATGGCCCAGACTTGAGGTGGTTAAAGTACTTCTGACCAACTGTGTAAGACTCTGGCCTGCACCCATGACTATGTTCCTGCATATAACTTTGGCTCCGTACCCGACTATGTTTCAACCTCTCCTCCTGTTTAACCTCTACCAGTCTGTCCTCTTTCATGCTTTGGGTGCCATTTTGGTCGTGGCCGCTGCCTTGGCACAGCTACACCTCCAGAGGTTCCTGTGTTCCTGCCATCAGCCTTGACGTATCATCTGACAATCAATCAGCTGATCAATCATTGCATCTGCAAGCAATCCTATGCTGATCCCCATAAATGGCACCCATGCTTCTTTGAAACCTGCACTCCTTGTTCTCACCTCCAGGCATGGGCATAGCATAAGGGGTTGCAGAGGTCACAATCGCAATCCTGCCCCTAGCTCCAGGGGGGCCCTGCAGCCCCCTGTGATATTATTATCATGTGCCCCACAGCCATGCTCCAGTACTGGGCTTCCACTTTGCCTTCCACAGTCCACACCTCTCCGTTCTCATTTTCTGGGGAGAAGCTGTGAACCATTTCCTGAATGGAGAGGTGCACAGGGTGAGAACAGCTCAGCATGGGAAAGTGTCTGTGCTGTGTGTTAGCAACATGGAATGGTAACCAAGTTCAGCGAGTTAAGAGGTGTAGAGTGCTGTCCTGTAGCCACGATGGGACCGCTGTCACTGATGAGGTAAGACACCACTTGGTGTCTTCTAGTCACCAGCTGAGATTCTCTGTACCTCCCACCTGGGGATGTCTGCTTACACCACTTCAATGACAACTGGGGAAAAGACCCACACCCCCGGGAGGTGACTTTCCCACAACACCTGCCAACACTGACAGAGAAACCTTCAGATATTGCTTAAAATATCCCTTAACACCTCCTGAGGGCCCCCTGAGGGGCTGCAGGCTCCAGATTTTGTGTCACATGGCTGTACCCCCCAGATCTAAGTTGCCACTCCGAAGCCCCCTGACTACCCCCAAAGCCCTGGATTCTATGCCCGGCTGCTGATCTCCTTTTCTAAAACATCACTCTATACTGCGCCTCCTTCACAGGGCTGAAATCACATTCCTTTACAACACAGCCAGTTAGCTACGATCTGCACAGGGTGTATCTGCCTACTGAAACTACACTGCCGTCCCGATCAGAGAATTTCACAGGTCAGAAGGGCAACATAAAAGCCAGATACACCTTATGTGGCTGACAGACTTGTGTAAAGGAATGTGATTTCAGCCCTATGTAGTGTGTGTGTGTGTGTGTGTGTGGGGGGGGGGGGGGGCTGTATACAGTGCTGGGATGGGAAAGAAGCATTGCCATGTGACCTGCCAGGGGTGATCCCTGTACTCTGATGTAAGGAGGAACTCAAAACTCTTAAGCAACTTTCAGTATCTTTGGGTGCAGTGAGTGTATCTGCATGCACAGTGGGAGTAGAGGGTGGTAGTGGGGTGACCCAGGTCAACTTTTGCATCGGGTCCCACAAACTTCAAGCTACGCGTCTGCCTCCAGGGGTTTTCGGTGCTTGGCTGCAAGGTTCTGCAAGTTCTGATGCTCATGTGCCAATTGTATTCACTTTTGGCTGTGGACATGGGTCAGAATGGGCCCCCTGACTGATCTGGCTACACAGCCCAATACACATCAAACTGCAATGCCTGTTGTTTCTGCTTTCAACACATCAACTTCAGGGACAACATGTTTACTTGCTGCCTAATATATCCCACCAAATTTCAGAAGCCATTGTAATGAGATAATCAATGTTATTCACTTAAATGTAAACCCAACATTTCATATAACTGATATGTGCTTGCTGTACCATGTATTTGAATGAAAAAGTATTTTGTTCTCTTTGTATTGCGTCCTTTGTGTGAAATCCCAGATGGTCTTGTCAGTCTCTCTGCTTACCTATTAAAAACTGACCATACTAAGCAGGAGAACACACTGTGGTTAGTTCTCTAGCTATGCTGAGAACTCATTGTGCTCTCCTCTAATGATTAGCCTTTTCCTGATACACTAAAACCTCTCCCACATAGCCTTTCATTGGGAAGTTCAGTGTGATGCGGATTCTCCTCCTCTAGCTCTTATGCAACTGAGAACAGAGGGAATATGATCACTTATAAAAAAAGGGGGGAAAATGTATTTATAATGTGTTTTTATATCTATGCACAAATGTTTTGGCTTTCATTTCTGCTTTAAAAAGAATGAGTTGTTTGCTTTACAAGGTAAGGGTTTAAAATCACTTTAACCAATCAGTGGTCATAAAGACATGGCTGATCAGTGTATATTATATCATGAAGATTTTTTTTCAGTATTGTGCTGATATTTAAATGCATGCATTCCCTTATTTAATATTTTAAGTGGCTTAATTTCATCCATTTCTTGGGTGAAATATATTGACTTAAAAAAAAGTGTACAGCAATGAAAATGCAACAGGAAAGCTGTATTTTAAAAGACCGTGAGCCAGAGGTCTATGTAAAAATCTATGTTTTTTTTACATCTGTCCCTGATATGTCCGAAACCGACATGCTTTTGATGTGAAAATCCAGAGATTTTAGCTGCCCCGCCTCTACACTGCCTCCTGGCGTGGTGGCCATCTGTAAGCCCAGGGGCCCCATAATCTTCTATTGCCCGGGGGCCCCATGAGTTGTCAGTCCGCCCCTGGTTGGTACAGTGAGGGTTGACTTAGGGAGCAGCTGATTTATTTTGTATTAAAGGAGTGACCGCTACTACGGTTTACTTTTCTTTACCAGCACAAGATGTATTGAATTGTGCAACAGCTACACCACAGTAGAGGCCTTGCAGACAGAAAATAACTACTTTTGGGGTTGATATATAAACCTGAATAAGTACCCCTATGTTGCCATAGAAACTAGTGAAATATGATTTTTATTCCCTAAAAGCTGTAATATGACTTGTTTCTGTGGGCAGTAAATGTGCTTCTGTTTCACATTTTTATGAAGCAGGTCACATTCTGAAAGGTCACTTCAATGTATGCTGATTATACAGCATACATGAAATTAATGTATTTTATATGGCAGAAATGGTATTGGCTAGATAGTGAAAAAAAAAGTAATGTTTTATTTAGCACAGTACCCAGGTGCTCAACATTGCTTATTTCTAGAGTGTACTATTTACTGGGTAGAAAATTAGGTTACAATGTACAAAAATATTAAATCAAACTGGTAATCTGACTGTTAACAGACAGCCGTGGATGCCAATTTTCAAAGAAGTTTAAAGGAAAATAATCTCCATTTATTTAATCATTGCTGCTTTTCTCAGTTGCTGGGCTTCTTATTCGAATGATGCTATTAAGATGATTACATTCTGAACCAATTCTGTAAAAAAACACACCCAAGACAGGGAATGTGGTTGGTATTAGCAAGATACTGTATGCAGTGTAAATTTGGTGATGTTCCTTATTGCAGGCAGCATCATCAGAGGCAAACGGCTCACCACTTCTGGTGCTCTACAATCCTTTGCTTAAACCACTCATCATCACTCTTGTCTGCATTCAGTGAAACGGATAATATTGGGGGGGCAGTGTGGTTTCATTACCAGAGTTATTAGCCTCCCTGGCAGTATGATTATGTCATATTTTTGATGCTGAAAGCGATACATGGAAATTTGGCATTTTATACTTTAGGCTTGTAATTCTTAGGAATAACACACTTAAATCTGTCCAAACAAGAGTCTAGTAGACATCCCGGGTATGATAAAGTTTGAAACACAAAATCATAAATTATAATATAATAAATAACTGTAAATAATTATAACAAATAATATAATTATTAGAGGTAGACCGATGTATCGGTCGGCCGATATATCGGCCGATATTTGGCCGTTTTTGTGAAATCGGCATCGGCCGATTTTTGTGAAAGAATCGGCCGATTAGCGGCTAAAGTGTCCGGCCCGCATGGCCGCCTGCCCTGCAGTACTGACACCACTCCCATGTATCCGATTCCTCCATCTGCACGGCCACCACAGAAGGGACATAGATTTCACTGGCATCGCGCCGCCAGCCGTGCCCCGCCCCCTCCCTCGGCTTGCTGTATTAGGGACAGGGAAAAAACAAACAATCATTGGCTTACAACTGCTGCCTGACTAATGTAACTCCCCCCAGCAGGAATGTCTTCCTTCCCTGCTGGCATTACACCAAGTTCTAAACAATGATTGGCTGATCAGCTCATCAGCATGCACCTAGCCTATTAGGTGCATGCAGATAGATTTGGATTATGATACCAGCATGTATGGAGGGTAAGTTGCCCAAATTATGTGCTACTGTGCCCCCCTGCAGAATTTATTAAAACTCCTTTTAAAAAGGGAAACCTGGCTGAGGCTGGCATTGAGAAAATGGATGAGGATGACTTTGGGTGGAAATGAGTTACATTGTGGAGATCCTTCTCACAATATAACTCTCATCCCCACACAGTCATCCTCATCCATCTTCACAATGCAACACAATCATCTTCATCCCCACCCAGCACCATCCACCCCACTCCAACGCATCCCCTGCACCATCCATCCCTTTCCACAACACATCCCCACCCACGTCCAGCACCATCCATCCCTCTCCACAACGCATTCCCATCCACCCCTCTCCACAATGCATCACCACAACGCATCCCCACCCACGCCCAGCACCATCCATCCCACTCCACAACGCACCCACGCCCAGCACCACCCACCCCACTCCACAATGCATCCCCACCCACCCCTCTCCACAATGCATCCCCACCCATGCCCAGCACCACCCACCCCTCTCCACAATGCATCCCCACCCACGCCCAGCACCATCCATCCCTCTCCACAATGCACCACCCACCCCTCTCCACAACGCATCCCCACCCACGTCCAGCACCATTCATCCCTCTCCACAACACATCCCCACCCATGCCCAGCACCATCCATCCCTCTCCACAAAGCATTCCCACCCACCCCTCTCCACAACGCATCACCGCAACGCATCCCCACCCACGCCCAGCACCATCCCACTCCACAATGCATCCCCACCCACCCCTCTCCACAATGCATCCCCACCCATGCCCAGCACCACCCACCCCTCTCCACAACACATGGCTGTGGAGGAGGCGGGTACAGAGAGGTGGCTGTGGAGGAGGCGGGTACAGAGAGGTGGCTGTAGAGGAGGCGGGTACAGAGAGGTGGCTGTAGAGGAGGGGGTACAGAGAGGTGGCTGTAGAGGAGGGGGTACAGAGAGGTAGCTTTACAACCACCTCTCTGTACCCCCCTCCTCCACAACCACCTCTCTGTACCCCCCTCCTCCACAACCACCTCTCTGTACCCCCCTCCTTAAAATGACTAATATTGTATGTGTTTTTCTTTTTTTAATAATTATGAGGTGGCACTGATGGGCTGCACTGATGGGCACTAATGAGGTGGCACTGGACACTAATGGGCTGAACTGGTAGGCACTGATGAGGGGTGCACTGAAAGGCTGAACTGGTGGACACTAATGAGGTGGCACTGATGGACACTGATAGGCTACACTGGTGAGCTGCATTGGTGGGCACTGATGGACACTGATAGGCTGCACTCCACCTCTCCACCCTAAACAATAACCTCCTCCCCAACCTAGATTTTCTGAGATAATAAAAAAAAAAAAAAGAAAATCGGCCTAAAATATCGGCCGCAAATATCGGCCATCGGCCGCCCCAATTTTGAAATATCGGCATCGGTATCGGCCAGAGAAAAACCCATATCGGTCGACCTCTAATAATTATAATAAAAATTATTCAATAATGTAATCCAGGGGTCTCCAAACTGCGTCCCTGGGGCTGAATGCGGCCCTTTGTATGCCTTAATGCGGCCCTTGGGAAACTATTCCATCCAACCCCAATGGGGCATAATTCTTGTTGCTGACAACAATGGGGCACTACTCCTCCAACTGACACCATCAATTCTTTCCATTGACACCAACGATGGGGCACTAGTCCTCCCACTGACACCAAAAATATTTTATTTACTCCCACTGGACATTTTCTACTCCCAATGACCCTAGTCTGGCCCCCCTAAATTCTGAAGGACCATAAACTGGCCCTTTTGTTTAGAAAGTTTGGAGACTCCTGATGTAATCAAATCAAAAACACTGACAGCCTTTCATTGGGAAGCTCAGTGTGCTGCGGATTCTCTTCCCCCTAGCTCTTATGCAACTGAGAACAGCGGGAATATGATCACTTATAAAAAAGGGTTTGAAACACAAAGTCATAAATTATAATATAATAAATAACCAGGGCCGGCCCTACCATGGGACCCGATGGTACCATTGTACCAGGCAGCACTTTCAGGGGGGCAGCAAATTTCCTGCCTGCACGCCATTCCCATTCCACCAGCTCCACTCTCCACTCCACTGTGGGGCTAATTGCCGCCCGACCGCTCCTCCCGTTCTGCTCTTCGCTCCACTGTGGGGTTAATTGCATGAATAGAGCCATAACAGGTCCTTTTTTATACTCCTATATACATGTATAGAGCCATGATAGGTCCACTTTAGTTATCATGATATAAAATAATGGATGTGGGGGCATTTTGGTGGGCGTAAGAATTGCAGAATTGTCGCTGACATTACTTTCAGTGTTTGATGACGAAATTCCCCACAAATCGCTATCGCTCAATTCTGCAAGGGATTCTAATTTATTATCGCTGTTTTCTAGCTGCTCTAAAAAACACTTTTGAAATAAAGGGACACTTTATTATATAGTCTTTATTATATAAAAGCGCATGCAGGTCACTGGACAGACCATTAGGGACAAAGGGGGTGTGTAATTATTTTATACAGTACTGTAATCTGTAAGATTACAGTGTACTGTGTTTTTACTTTTTTGAAATTTGGCGCCGATCTTCGCCCCCGTACGTTGTAACGTCGCAGGGAACGGAGCTGATCCTACAGTGATTCGAAAATTAAAACGAAAAAATTCCGAATTTCGAAAATCCAAATTTCTGAAAATCAGATTTTCCGAAATTCAGAAATACGAAAATTCGGAAATTATAAAATTTGGAAATTCAAAATTTTTGGAAATTGAAAAATTTGGAAATACAAAATTCGGAATTAACGATTTTCTCAAAATTCGATAAACGAATTAGAAACTAAACGAATTGCACATGTCTACGAATAACCTGATCCTAAACACAGGGAAAACAAAGAAACTGATTGTAGATTTCAGAACCAGCATCGCATTTTATTAAAGGCGTGTGCGTGAAGCGGGTCTCTACCTTTAAGTTTTTGGGAACAAGCATTTCTGAAAACTTATCATGGACAATCAATGCTAAAGCCATTATTAAGAAATCGAAACAGCGTTTATATTTTTTGCGACTCCTTAGGAAGAATGGCTTGGGAAGGAAGGTGCTAGAGACCTTCTATCGCTCTACCATTGAAAGTATATTAACGTATTGTAGTCTAGTTTGGTATTCTAGTTGTACGCAGACAGATAAAAATGCTCTAAAGAGTGGTTCGAACAGCGCAGAAAATTGTAGGGTGTGAACTTGTTTCTCTAGGTGAAATATATGAGACTTGTTGCCTTTTTAGATCAGGAAAAACTATGAGAGACCAGACTCATCCTGGTTGTCATTTTTTTTGAATTATTGCCATCTGGGAGATGTTTTTGGGTGATTAAAACCAGGACAAATAGATTTAAAGAGAGCTTTTTCTCAGGGCTATTAAGGCTATCAATGCAGGGATGAAGTGAAAGAGGTCAGTCTTATTTTATTGTCTTGTTTAGTTTTTTAATATGTGGACACTTTCTATACTTTTATAATATGGGGACACTTATATATGTAGCACCTGGTTACTTTAGGTACCGGTTCTATTTAAATTTAGAGGGAGATCAGAGTATACTTAAACTCTGATCCCAATTGTTATGTGCAAAACAGGGTCTCTGTCTCAGCTTGGCTGTGCTGTGGGCTTATTCTGTTGTGCTGGGGTGTTCTTCCCACCCCTGTGCAGTAGGTGGCAGCAGTGGAGTCAAAGTTTGGGTGCTCTTCCCCAGCAGCCAATCAGGAGGGTTTTGCCTCGCTGTGCATGCTGGGGGAGGGTATTTATGGGGCAGACGCCATTGGTTCTGGGTTCTTCTTCATTCAGTGTGGCACCAACCTTTAGGGTGGCCACATCACGGCGCCCCAGCGTTATGGCCTACCTGGCCGGGGCGTGCGTGCCTAACGGTGTTCCTTGTTCCCGGGGCCACGTTGGCCTGGAACATTTGAGCAGCGACGGGGACTCAGTGAGCGACTGGGTTCCCACCTTTGAGGATCCCAAGCGGTAGTGCTGTTCGGTGGGGAGTCCATCTGAGGAGCGCCATTGAGAGGCTGGCGGTCCAAAAGTGCCTCGACAAACCCCCAGGGATCAAGGTAGCCGGACACTGTATGATTGATCACCTGTCAGTCGGTACCTGGGCGACAAGTTGAAGGAGACCCAGGCGTAATTCACCTAAGGAGGATCTACAATCAGAGAGGGCCTGTGGCAGAGGTGTCTCCCTGACGTTCACTAAAGAGGTGGGTGTGGCAGAGACTTTTCCTCAAATGTTCGAGTGATACTCCGGCTGCCAGGTCAGTGAGAGCGGCCTGTCCGGGTACACTAATCCCACTCTAGCAGGAGTGGCGCAGAGAAGTGTTACGCTTGGGAGCAGGACTGTTTCCCTATCATTACGCCAGAATTTGCTATTCTCCTTTCTTCCTTCAACTTTACTTTCCTCACCACAAGTTATATTGTTTTTACCCGGCTAGGTAATAAAGAGCACAGCAAAGAGCACCTTTACATTCCTTTACTTCTACTAAATGCATCATGCACCGCTAGGAATTCAGAAGAGCCACGAGGTAAACGTGCCACCCAAAACAACCAGCAGCTCCTCGGGGGGGGGGGGGGGTAGTGCTAAATATATATTATGGTATAATTAAATCCTGTGTGGTAAATGCATGGATGAAATTGTGATGTAGAGTAGAAATGTAATTTCATTGTGAAACAGGAGTCCCAGAAAGCACCGGGTTTCTTCTGCAGCCCAGCCTCCCCAAAGTGGAGAACTGCCAGGCAGATTTTCTCAGTAGACAACATCTGTACCCAAGAGATTGGTCTTTCTCTCAGGAGGTGTCCTAGGACACATGTCTGTATTGGGAAATGCCAGCTGTGGATCTGAGAGCTTCTCAGGTCAACAAGAATTTAGGCAGATTTGTCTCAGGAAGTAGGACTCGACAGTGGAGGCAGCAGATGCCCTAGTGGCACTGTAGGATCAGGTTTTTATGATCTACTGTATGCCTTTCCTTTGTGGCATCCTGGCTGTCACGCTGTTGCCCTGGCTTTGATGGTTCTGGAGTCACTGACTTGCACCAACTACATGAATAAGGAATTCCCTCGTTACTCTGAGGCCCCGTACACACGACCAGTTTCCTCGGCAGAATTCAGCTTCCGACCGAGTTTCTGGCTGAATTCTGCCGAGAAACCCGGCCGTGTGTACACTTTCGGCCGAGGAAGCCGACGAGGAGCTCGACGAGGAAATAGAGAACATGTTCTCTATTTCCTCGTTGTTCTATGGGAGCTCTCGGCCCGCCGAGCTCCTCGGCGGCTTCAGTGCTGAACTGGCCGAGGAACTCGATGTGTTTGGCACGTCGAGTTCCTCGGCCGTGTGTACGAGGCCTGACCTTTATTTGCTGCATGCTTGTTCTAGGTGAGTCTCTCAGACACAGTCAAGTAATTTTCAGCAGGAGGTATGCAATGGAATCCCACCTCTTTCCACCCTGGCAGATGTATTGATGAAACCAGTGGCGGTTCGTCCATAGAGGGCGCTGGAGCGCCGCCCCCTCTGGCTCTCACCGCCACTGAGTGAAATAACATAGATTCATGCATTGCACGAATCTATGTTATTTTCGCCGCTGCCGCTGTTATTCAGGTGGTCGGCGCTCAATGTCCGGCCATCTGAATAACGCCAGCTGGTTGGCTGTAGGGAAATGTCTATCAAAGCCAACGGCTCTGATAGGCTTTCCCAATACAGCCCCCGGGTCCCGGAATCTTATTCTCGGAGCGCACAGACTGTACGCCCCTTGAATAAGATGACAGGCGCCTCAGCCAATCAGGTTGGCCGGTTCTGGCTACCTGTAACCTGATTGGCTGAGACGCCTGTCAGTCATCGAGGGCGGGAGAAGACATCGTGGGACGTGGATGCCTGACTCCAGTAAAGGTAAGTGCCGGGCGGGGGGGGGAGGAAGAACGCAATTTACAGGGCACACGGCACAGTGGGGACAATTGGCACAGCGGCGACCATTAAAGGGCACAGTGGCTGCGTTTAATGGCATGGCACAGTGGTGACAATGGATGGCACAGTGGCTGCATTTAATGGCATGGCACAGTGGTGACAATGGATGGCACAGTGGTGACAATGGATGGCACAGTGGCTGCGTTTAATGGCATGGCACAGTGGTGACAATGTATGGCACAGGGGCTGCGTTTAATGGCATGGCACAGTGGTGACAATGTATGGCACAGTGGCTGCGTTTAATGGCATGGCACAGTGGTGACAATGGATGGCACAGTGACTGCGTTTAATGGCATGGCACAGTGGTGACAATGTATGGCACAGGTGCTGCGTTTAATGGCATGGCACAGTGGTGACAATGTATGGCACAGTGGCTGCGTTTAATGGCATGGCACAGTGGTGACAATGGATGGCACAGTGACTGCGTTTAATGGCATGGCACAGTGGTGACAATGTATGGCACAGTGGCTGCGTTTAATGGCATGGCACAGTGGTGACAATGGATGGCACAGTGGTGACAATGGATGGCACAGTGGTGACAATGGATGGCACAGTGGCTGCGTTTAATGGCATGGCACAGTGGTGACAATGTATGGCACAGTGGCTGTGTTTAATGGCATGGCACAGTGGTGACAATGGATGGCACAGTGACTGCGTTTAATGGCATGGCACAGTGGTGACAATGGATGGCACAGTGACTGCGTTTAATGGCATGGCACAGTGGTGCGAATTGATGGCACAGTGACTGCATTTGATGGCATGGCACAGTGACTGCGTTTAATGGCATGGCACAGTGGTGCGAATTGATGGCACAGTGGCTGCATTTGATGGCATGTAACAGTGGCTGCGTTTGGGCACAGTGAAACTGCAATTTTTTTTTTCCTTTGCGCCCCCCCAAAAATTTTGAGCACCAGCCGCCACTGGATGAAACATCTTTAGGAAAAGTAATAGAAAATTGCTGGAATCTCCCAATAAATATCTTACCAAAGCGAAAACATACTTAATGGCGAACCCTAAAATATGTAATGACTTTGAAAGCCCAAAGTTAGTGAAACAGCCTCAGTAATCAGATATGAAATTTACATTAGCACTCAAGATGGCAAACACTGATCTTTATATGCAATTTAAATGTGAAATTAGAGATTCATTAACACCAGCAATGAACTGTGTCTGACAGATGAAGCTCATTGATCAACAAACGTATTGTGTATTCTTGTGTATCATTATTCACATTGAATAATTAATAACTCTTTTATGTTTTATTGTCAATGTTAGTAAGAGTAAAAGTTATATTTGGGGTTTGAATATTTACTTTCAAAATCATGATTGCTTACAAAGTAGTTTTTCTGTTTTAACTGCTGTATTATACATGGGGGTTTATTTACTAAAACTGGAGAGTGCAAAATCTGATGCAGCTCTGCATTTCTGTCAAAGCTTAAAGCTGAACTCCATGTTCTGATGCACTTTACATAGTTTGTTTGGGCCAAGCTGGCAAAAACAAATTATTTCCCTCACTAACATGTGAGGCCGCTAGATGTGCTGTAGAAACTGTATGTAGCTAAGGCTACATACAGCATACAGCACTGTATTCTGGGTTCGAGCCAAGACCTTTCGGTTTCATACTGTTAGTGAGGAACATGGTGACTGTCTCATACTGTTAGTCACTGTCTAATACTGTTAACACATCAATACTGGACACTTTCGCCCCCTTTCTTCCCAGACCAATTTTCAGCTTTCAGCGCTCTAGCATTTTCAATGACAATTGGTCATGCTACACTGTACCCAAATGAAATTTTTATCATTTTGTTCACACAAATAGAGCTTTGTTTTGGTGGTATTTATTCACGACTCCGTTTTTTATTTTTTGCGATATAAGCGAAAAAATGAGCGGAAATTTGGGGAAAAAAATAATATTTTCGTCTTTCTATTTAAAAAAAAAATCCAATAAAACCTAATTTTGTCATAAATTTAAGCCAACATGTATTTTACTACATAATTTTGGTAAAAATAAATCTGTGTGATCACGGACATATGTACGCAAATGATCATTGGGACATGTGATTTTACTGTTACATATGTGGGGGGCAGGTGTTTTTACTATATGGAGACATGTGTGGGGACATATGTTTTTGGGGACATGTGTGTTTTACATTGTGTGGGACACTAGGCTGGTGATCAGTGAGTAAAAAGCTGAAAAAAACAGCTCATACTGAGGCCTTGTACACACGACCGAGGAACTCGTTGTAAATGAAACATCGTTTTCCTCGACGAGTTCCTTGTCAGGCTTGTGGAGAAACTTGACAAGCTTTCTTTGCTTACACACTGTCAAGACAAAATCTCCTCGTTCTCAAACGCGCTGACGTACAACACATACGACGGCAGGGGAAGTTCGATTCCACTGGCACAACCCTTGGGGCTGCTTTTGCTAATCTCATGTTACTGCGTGTTAAGTAAAAGTTTGGTAAGAGACGATTTGCAGTTTTCAGACTGTTACAGCGTGACAAATGTGCTATCTCCATTACAAACGATACTTTTACTGAAGGTGCGCTCCCGTCTCATACTTTATTCTGAGCATGCGCGGGTTTCTTAGCATAGACACGAACGTGTTTCTCATCGAAAACCAGCCCGACGAGGAACACGATGAGGAAATTGATACTCCCGTCGAGGAAAAAGAGAACTTGTTCTCTTTTTTTCTCGTCGAGTTCCCCGACAGTTTCCTTGATGAAAAACATACACACGACCATTTTCCTCGGCAAAAAAGCTCTGCCACCAAGTTTCTTGATGGATTCTGTCGAGGAAAACGGTCGTGTGTACGAGGCCTCACTGATCGCCAGCCAGCTGCAGCGATCCACACTCCTCTCCTCACTGACGACTTCTGTGTGAGGAGAGCCGATCACCTAGCAACCGGCTCTTTGTTTACATCACATGACGGCTGTAATTGGACACGGCCGTCATGTGTTTAGGAGGGCCAATCACAGAGCCCCCCTGCTGATCTTTGATGCGCCGTGTCCGAGTGACACGAGTGCATCGGGATCGCGCCGCTGAGCGGAAACACGTGCGCGTGATCCCGCTCCTTCTGAGTGACGTTCCTGAATGTCCACTCAGAAGGAGAGCACCCACCCGGCTGTATATGTGCAGTGGCCGAGTTTAGCTTTAATTGAACAAGATAAAGTTAGAAAATATATACCAAAAAAAGGCGCCTTTTGGGGATAAGAACATCATATAAACCAACAGCTGCCCCCTTTAAATCACTAAACTGTGTAGAATTCTAAAGTAAAGAATAAGGCGCTAAACATGTTCATGTGAAAAACTGGCACAAAGAAAAACACTGCATCAAACTTAAATGTGCACATTAATGAAAAAATAAGCAAGCATAAAGTCCATAAGTGAATAAATCCCAGCACCAAAACGGAATGCTCTGAGATAAAACTTCTAGATCTTCCACCACGAGTGCTCAGTATGAAGATGGCCGCTCACCAGTGCTGTTTGACCCCTTTTTACAGGACGGTCAAAAAATACTTTGGGAACACCAGATTGGTTCCGCTAATGGCATAAATCCACTCCAATGGCCACTCAGGAAAAGCTTCCTGAAGAGCCAATCACAGCGAAACATATGTTGAAGCAGAGAATCTGTCATTTCCAGGTCCATATTTGATACCCCACATTAGGCTTTGCCCTTCGGAGCAAAAGGTGGAACGCACGCCACCCCCAGGGATCAGCTGACTCACACACGCTGTTTACACCTAGTGCCAGGCCAGGCACTATTACATGTGAGTGTAATGCCGAGGATGAGGATGGCTTGGTCATCCACTCTACCAATTTGTCTGCATGTTGAGGCTCAACCCGGCCAGCTCCCGAAAAGAAGGACGAGCGTGTGCAACGGCCACGTGCTGAAGAGGATGCACTGTGTCCACCACCAGCACTTTTGCCTCTAGATGCAGAGCCTGCTTGCCCTCGTGACTCTCTGCCTCTCTTTGTTGTCCTTCCAGACATTATAATGGCCTGCAGAGGACAGAATCAGTACACACACCTTGTAGCTTTAGGTGCAAACTGCAGAGGACACGTGCAGTACACACCAAGTAGCTTTATGTGCAAACTAATAAGCACACTTGCAGTATACACCAAGTAGGTTTAGGTGCAAACTACAGAGCACACTTGCAGTATACACTAAGTAGGTTTAAGTGCAAACTCAACAGCACAAGTGCAGTAAACACCAAGTACGTTTAGGTGCAAACTAAACAGCACAAGTGCAGTAACACCAAGTAGGTTTAGGTGCAAACTAAACAGCACAAGTGCAGTAACACCAAGTAGGTTTAGGTGAAAACTACACAGCACAAGTGCAGTAACACCAAGTACGTTTAGGTGCAAACTAAACAGCACAAGTGCAGTAACACCAAGTACGTTTAGGTGCAAACTAAACAGCACAAGTGCAGTAACACCAATGACGTTTAGGTGCAAACTAAACATCACACTGGCAATACAACACATTAGAACACTGCAGCTAGCACAATCTACTGCCTGACAAATAGAAATAGCTGATCTAGCTAAACCATACAGTGTATAAATATATGTACAACTCCTGGGATGTATATATATCCTCTACACACTGTAAATTTAACTGAACTGACTAGCCTGCCTGCTCTATCTATCTATCTATCTATCTATCTATTAAAAAGACACTGTCTCTCTCTCTCTCTCTCTCTCTCTCTCTGACTGACTGATCTTTTCATTAACAACGCCGCAACACACTACACGAGGCCGCCTTGCAGGCTGCCTTTTATAGTGTGGGGCGTGTGCTAAAGCCCTGAGCCATAATTGGCCAAAGCCACCCTGGCATTGGCCAATTAAGGCTCTCTGTACTGACGGCGCTGTGATTGGCCAAGTCATAGTGCATGCTTGGCCAATCATTAGCACGCAATGCCGCAGTGAATTATGGGCCGTGACGCGTCACTCAAATTCGGCGCGAACGGCCCATTTTGTTTGAATTTCAACGAACAATCGAACAGGCAATGTTCGAGTCGAACATGGGTTCGAGTCGAACGCGAAGCTCATCCCTACTTGCCATACATGGATGAAAATTTGATCCATGTATGGGCAGGGTGGTTGTACAGAAGTCGATCTACCGATGTTGGGTTTGGTACTGTTTGATCCGCACCGCCTGCTATAGCTGGAAGCACTGATCATTGAATTCTGATGGTGGGGAAGTCCCCCCACTGTCAAAATACAAAGGCTCAGCAGGGGCGATTCCCCCATCCACCCAGAGTGTGTGAATGAAAGTATTCAGAATCTGAATGAGGGAATTGAGTCTTCTTTTGAACGGAAAAAAAAATTGATCATCTATGAGCTGCCTAATGCCGCGTACACACGATCAGGCTTTTGCCAGGCCAAATCACATCGGAATTCCGACGAAATAGAACATTTTCTACAGTATATGTAAACTCTGATGGAATTCATTGGAATTTTCGATGAAAAAACTCAGATGGGGCTACACACGATCGGAATATCTGATGGAAAAAGTCTGTCTGACTTTTTCCATCGGAAATTACGATCGTGTGTATGCGTCATTAGAGGTAACCCTGTGATGACTTCAAGTGCATTTAATATATTTTTGTTTGAATTGTGAGCTGCAGGAGTGTTTTTGCTGAAACCTGCATAGCACTTCCTAGAGCTGCACGATTCTGGGCAAAATGAAAATCACAATTTTTGTGCTTGGAATAAAGATCACGATTCTCACAGCGTAAAATCTTTTACATTGTACAAAAAAATTGGGCTTACTATACCGGTTAGTTTTTTTTATTAAAGTGTATTTTTTTTTTCCGCAAGAAAATTGCATTTGAATGACTGCTGCGCAAATACAGTGTGACATAAAATATTGCAACAACCACCATTTTATTCTCTAGGGTCTCTACTAAAAAATGACAGCTGTCGGCTTCAACAGAGCAGAGAGAATTCTTTGCATAGAAAGAATCGGGAAATACTTTGTCAAGATCGCAAGGGGGGGGGGGGGAAAAAATCGCGACAACGATTAATCGTGCAGCTCTAGCACTTCCCATTAGGTGTGCAGGGTTCCAAAAAGCCCGCTGTGTGGGGATAAACTGCTGCTAGATCAGCAGAAGAAGCTGTATGTCATTTTACAGGCCAAATATAGTAATACAATTTTTTTTTTAAAGAAACGCTTTTAAAATTATGCATTTTAGTGAAACTAGTGCCATTTTTAATATTCTTTTTTTTTTTATTATGCAAAAAAATTTAAATGTGTTATTGGTCTAGAGTATTACATTATTATGGATGAGTTAATGATTAGATGATCTAAAGTTATTATCATGTAGATAGCTTGTTAATGACTGTGTGCTTGACTGTACAGAAAAGTTAATCAATATGATAATCACATCTTTAAAACTAAACTGCATGTCGGGACACAAGATAATAGAACAACCCAAGAAATTTTCTGTGGCTTGTATCTTTGTGGTTGATTATCAGCCAACTAATTATACTGTGGTGATTGATCAAAGCAAACAGAAGTAAAAAGAACAGTCACCAAGAAATCTCATTAGTTGTTGTTATTTGCAACTTTTCCACTTTAGTTGCTGATACACAAAAGTGCGGTAATTCATTTCATAATTTATATTTTCTGATCACAACTGATTTCACATGAAACTGTATTTGAAATGTTTAGTTTTGTTTTCTTGAATTTGCATGCCAAAAATAATTGTATGCGGAATAGGGAAGGGGTATTGTGCCGTATTGAGTGGTTGTCAGGGGAAATGCCATGTGCATTGTTATGTACTTACAAAGCATTTTGTTTTATTTCTTAGTTAGTAATAAAGGACTCCTGAGATACTGGCATTTTTTAGTTCCAAGCACCTGGCAGGATTAATACTTCATACAAAATGCATGGTAATTTTTATAATAGTATATTATCCCTGTGTATGCACAGCAGATGTTTTTTTTTTTCTTTATACCGAGCATTGTAAATGTTTTCTACTTGTAAGAGAAGAAATTTGACCTCACTATATGATACCACATGTGTGGGACAATTGCTGTTTGTGTGTGTGTGTGTGTGTGTTTACCTTTGCACGATAGCAAGAGAGGACGAAGGCACTTCAATTTTTTTTATTAATTCATTCTTTTTTTCTCTTTTTTTATTTTTGATTAGGCGTGAGCGTAACTTGCGTCCGTCCGTATTCTGAATCGACTTACGCAAACGACGTAAAAATTCAAAACTCGGCACGGGAACGACGGCCATACTTAACATAGGATACCCCTCACATAGTAGGGGTAACTATACGCCGGAAAAAGCCGAACACAAGCGACGTAAAACTGCACCTTCTATTTTTTTGGAGAGGAATCACGTCTGGAAAAACGTAGTTTTTCTCCTGCCGAGAAAAATGGTCGTGTGTTCGAAGCATAAGTCTCTAAATCCCTCCTCTGCACTCAAAAGCATTCAAAACACCAAGGTCTGTGTTTTTTAATGTTTTCGGTTTTTAAAAACTTGCTCATATTGCAAGGAAGCAATGTTTCTAATTTTTACAATTACACTACCTGCAAACTGGAATTCAATTGAAATTTTATTAGCTATTTAACCTCCCTGGCGGTATGATTCTGTCTGAAAAAACATGCTGAAAGCGGTACAATTATTTGCAAGGAAATTTGGCGTTTTATACTGTAGGCCTGTGATTTTTAGGAATAACTCACTTAAATCTGACCAAACAAGAGTCTAATAGGCATCCCGGGTATGACATTTTTTTAAAAACAAAATTTTAAATTATAATATAATAAATAATTATAAATAATTATAGCAAGTAATAATATAATTAAAATAAAAAATATTCAATAATGTAATCAACTCAAAATCACTGAAATTTGCAGAATTGTTGCTGTCATTATATTTTTTTTTTATGACGAAATTCCCCGCAAATCGCTATCGCACAATTCTGCAAGTGATTATAATTTATTATCGCTGTTTTCTAGCTGATCTAAAACCATTTTTGACATAAAAAGACACTTTTGGTTGCTATGGACAATCTACAGTTTTCAGGCAGAAAAAAAGGTTTTTATTATATAAAATGACATGCATGACACAGGGCAGACCACTAGGGACAAGGGGGGAGTGTTTTTTTTTACATACAGTACTGTAATCTATAAGATTACAGTATACTGTATGCAATGTGTTTGTTTACTTTTTTGAATTTGGCGCCGATCTCCGCTCCCGTGCGTCGTAACGTCGCAGGGAACGGAGATCGGCGGCACAGGAGGACGCTGTGTGAATCGAGCGAGGTCCCGCTCGCTCACACAGCGCGATGGCATCGCTGGATCCAGGAGAAGGTAAGCCAGCGCGCGCTGCAGGCTCTGCATGTCTACCCCGAGCGTGACTCGGGGTTACCGATCGTAACATGAAAAACCAACCCCGAGTCACGCTCGGGGATACCGCCAGGGGGGTTAAAAAACGATAAAAAAATAGCTTGTGTTGCAGTTGTATATCTTATGATCGTTTTTATTCTTAGGGAATGCTAAAGCGGGGTTCCACCCGCAATTTTTTTTTTTTTACAAACACTATAGCTGCTGGCTTTTAATAACGACACTTACCTATCCTACTTGCCCGCGATGTCAGCACACCAACACCGATCCCTCGATCATGGCAGCTCCCGGCGCCGCCATCCTCACTAAGGGAAACAGGCAGTAAAGCCTTGCGGCTTCACTGCCCATTTCCTACTGCGCATGCGCGAGTCTTGCGGCGCTGTATAAATGGTCGGCTGCTCTCTGGGATACACACAGTTACCAGAAGGCAGCGCGCCCCATTCACCAGAAGACAACGAGAGGAGGACGAGAAAGAAGACCTGCCGCGGACTAGGAAGATTCAGAGTAGGAACTTCCACATAGCAACCGCCCTTTCTGGTGAGTAAATTAATTTTTTTTATGATTTTTGTGTGTTTTTTTTTTTTTTTTTAGGGTGGAACTCCATTTTAAGTTTATCCTAAAGCTGGCTATAAGGGTCTCGTTTTTTTTTAACATTCAATGTGGGGGCTGAATAAAAGAACGTCAGTCTATCCCCCTATCCACACAGCAGTGTAGGCGGAGGAATCTCCACTGCTGGCTATCGTACAGTGGCACTGTACAGACAATAATTGCACTGTTGAGCTGAGTGGTGCTTGCAGGGCCACCCATGGCTTGAACTTCGACTGATTTACTGTAGCAGGAATCAAAATTCAAGCTATCTAAGGGGATCTTAAAGTGGTATTATTCTTGAATTGCAAATTTTGCCCTACATGTAAACTTATAATAAGTCTTACCTGTAGGTATCGTGAATATCGATTAAACATGAGCTCGCCTCCAGCTGATGACATCACTGTGCATGCATAGTGCATTCTACATTTAGGGCACTCCCAGGGTTGCCAAATTTCAGTAAGTTTACAAACAGTTTGTAAAATCCATAATCATTGCATCTGTCCATGAATGTCAGTTACGGACACGCATCCCACATGTCCGTAATGGACATTCAAGGACAGATGCAAAAAGTACAGATTTTACAAACTGTTTGTAAATTTACTGAAAGTTGGCACCATGCCACAATAGTGACTCCCAGGGCCATCTTTAATGTTGATTGGACCCTGGGAAAAAAAATTCTTGCCCCTCCCCCCCCCTATGCAATTTTGCTCTCCATCTTCTCTGAGACATACAATAAATATCAGCTAGACCTAAAATCAGTTTACTGTATCAGATCAGGCAGTGATTGTGATTGGTTGCTAGAGGTTACAGCATATCATTACCACTTACAGTGTTGCCAACCTACCAGATTGAAATTTACTGGCATGACACCTGAAATTTACTGGCGCAGCCGCATTTATACTGCCATTTCACAAAAGTTACTAAATTACATTTTTAGGTGCAAATTTCAGTATTTAGGCTACAAACAAGTACGCTAGGCAAATAGCAATGTGATTTAAGGTAGATATTAACCACTTCCCGCCCGGTCAATGGTATATTGACGTCCGGGAAGTGGCTGTGTTATCCGGATTGACGTCTAATGATGTCCAGCAGGATAACATGCCGGCGCGCGCCCGTGGGGGTGCGGCGATTGGTGATGCGGGGTGTCAGTCTGACACCCTGCATCTCCGTTCTCGGTAAAGATTGTTTATCAGCGCAGCCCCCCCCTCGAATGCCCACACTGGACCACGAGGGAAGCCGCCAGGACCACCAGGGAAGGGGGCCACAATGAAAGAAAAAATTAGAATAGATGCCAATCAGTGCCCACAAATGGGCACTGACTGGCAACATGGGCACTGACTGGCACAATATGGGATAAACAAATGATGCCCAGCAATGCCATCAATGCCACCCCTCAGTGTACATCAGTGCCACCCCTCAGTGTCCATCAGTGCCACCTCTCAGTGCCCATCCATGCCCAATGCCCACCTATCAGTGCCCATCTGTGCCACCCATAAGTGCCGCCTATGAGTGCCCAGTGCCGCCTATGAGTGCCCATCAGTGCCACCTATGAGTGCCCATCAGTGCCGCATACCAGCGCCGCCTATCAGTGCCCATCAGTGCCGCCTATCGGTGCCCATCAGTGCCGCCTCATCGGTGCTTATCAGTGTCCGTAATTGAAGAAGAAAACGTACTTCTTTACAAAAAAAATTACAGAAAAAATAACTATTTTTTTAGTTGTTGCGCAAAAAATAAAAATTGCAGAGGTGATCAAATGTCACCAAAAGAAACCTCTATTTGTGGGAACAAAATTCTAAAAAAATTGTTTGGGTACAGTGTAGCAGGACTGCGCAATTGTCATTCAAAGTGCGACAGCGCTGAAAGCTGAAAATTGGCTTGGGCAGGAAGGTGCGTAAGTGCCTGGTATGAAAGTGGTTAAGGTAAAAAAACAAATTTTTGTTATTTTCGATATAATAAGGGCAAATTATTTAGTCACATCTCCCCCTGCCTTCAGCCCCCTCTGCGGTGCCACAATCTTATATTTTTACTGGCACATTCCCGCAACCACGGACATTTACGAACGAGGGAAAAAAGTGCCTGTTTTTAAGAACTGTCCGTAAAAATACGAACGGTTGGCAACACTGACCACTTACTGATTGGTTGCTAGAGATTACTGTACAGTAATACTGCTCACTGATTGGTTTCTAGAGGTTACTGCATATCATCTCTTCACTGCAGAGCAGGGATGTATCTTGGCCTAGGCCGACAAGGCCTAGGCCTAGGGCGGCACTTTGCGGGGGGTGGCACAGGCACCAAAGCCGCCCCCCACACGAAAAAAAAGACCCCCGATCCGTCCTTTTATTTAATCGGCTCCCGCGGCCGCCTTCCGGCTCCCTCATAAATTCAGCCCCTGGCGCGGCGGCCTGTAGCATGGCACTTGCGCTAGCAACATACATGGGGCATACTTGGCCAGGGGGAGGGAGCGACTGACGCCCGCATTAAACAGCCGGTGATTGGCCAGACCGGATGCATGTGATACCAGAGGCGGAGGCTCCGCGACCGGAAGTGACGTTAGTCCGTCCCCCTCGTCCGTCTGGATGCTTTTTTCACCGCCTGGTTTTTATCTATGCATGTAAGCGCATATGTTTTATTAAAATAGTTTTTCACACTGACGTACTTCACTATGGGCTCCTTTTCTGTTCTGGATTGATATACCAAACTGCACTAGATTCGGAGCCTCCATTTTGTTGAAGCCTGCAGATAGAGCCTGGTAATCCCCAAACAGAAGCCACCATTCGCCAGAGAAGCTGCCATTCAGCCATCCAAGCTTGATTTTTTTCATCTTTCAGGTAGGCGCTCTGTGAGCTCGATTGTTGAGAAGATCCACACTTTTATCTTTCACAAATGAACTAAATACATCCACCATATGGACTTTATCATTGATATACTGCATTGCTTATGATCATATTATATGCATTAAATTTGTTTCAGCAGCTGCCACTTTGTATTTTGATTATATTGACACAGGACACTTCGAGTCGGTTCACACTAGGGCGACATGACTTCCAGCGCGACTTTCAGAGGCGACTCCGACACGACTTGAGCATGAACCACAGGGCGATCTGGGGCGATTTACAACACGACTTGAAGTCGTCTCCAGGACAGGAGACATTCCAGTGGCCAATCAAACAACAATCAGCTCTAGGGGAGGGAGGGGGAGGGAGAGGTTTGCCTGAGAAATGTATGTTATCTTCCTGGAAAGTCGCTTCAGTTAAGACAGTGATCAGACTTGGATCAGACTTGGAGGCGACTTCCATTGAAATCAATGGGTACAAATCGCCTACAAGTCGGATTGAAGTAGTACAGGAACTTCTTTTGAAGTCGGAGCGACTCGAGTCGTGTGTATTAACACCGCTCCCATTCACTTGCATTGTTTTTCTCGACAGCGCGACTTGGGACGACTTGAGGCGACTTCAAGTCGGATCCCAAGTCGCCCCTGTGTGAACCGGCTCTTAGTCAGCAGCTGGGTTTGCTCTTATATTATAAGGCTGTTGATGATATATCACCATTGCACTTATACTCATTCACTTTGCTTTTCACAGCATATTTAAAGTGACCCGTACATCCATCCATAATAGATGTGCCTGAGATAGCGCTCATCCCTCCTTTACCTTATACCACATCCATAGTGATTTGTACACTTACAGATTTGAGCAGCATTCTCAACACATTTGCACATTATATTTTATTTGTATTTATTTTTTCTTCATTCACTTGGTTAGCGCAGAAGATCCTCCCACTTTAATTTCCCTGCCCTCAAGGAGCTTACAATCTAAAGTCCCTAACTCGCATTCATACATACACATGGTAAGTGCAACAATTTAGACAGGAGCCAACTGGATTGATTGATGTAAGTATGGAGTGAATGGTGCGTGAGTGTGCTAATGTAGAGAGAGAAAGAGGCGGAGCTCTAACAGGAAAAGATGGAGCCTAAAGTGGAAGGGGTGTGGTTTACAGATGATAGGGCGTGTCTTAACCCCCCTGACGGTAAACCCGAGCGTGACTCGGGGTTGGTTTTTCATGTTAGGATCGGTAAACCGGAGCCACGCTCGGGCTGGACGGGCTTACCTTTCGCTGGATCCACAGGCTTGGTTTACTTACCTTGTCCCTGGATCCAGCGATGCCACCCGCTGTGTGAGCGAGCGGGACCTCCTCGCTCGATTCACAGTCCCCGTGTGCCGCCGATCTCCGTTCCCTGCGACGTTACGACGCACGGGGACGGAGAACGGCGCCAAATTCAAAAAAGTAAACAAACACTTTACATACAGTATTCTGTAATCTTATAGATTACAGTACTGTATGTAAAAAATACACACCCCCCTTGTCCCTAGTGGTCTGCCCAGTGCCCTGCATGTACTTTTATATAATAAAAAATGTCATTTCTGCCTAAAAACTGTAGATTGTCCAAAAGTGTCCCTTTATGTCAAAAATGGTTTTAGATCAGCTAGAAAACAGCGATAATAAATTATAATCACTTGCAGAAATGTGCGATAGCGATTTGCGGGGAAATTCGTCATAAAAAAAATAAAATAATGACAGCGACAATTCTGCAACTGCAAATTTCAGTGATTTTGAGTTGATTACATTATTGAATAATTTTTATTATAATTATATTATTATTTGTTATAATTATTTATAATTATTTATTATATTATAATTTATAATTTTGTTTTAAAAAAAAAATCATACCCGGGATGCCTACAAGACTCTTGTTTGGTCAGATTTAAGTGAGTTATTTCTAAAAATTACAGGCCTACAGTATAAAACGCCAATTTCCTTGCAAAATAATTGTACCGCTTTTGGTACGTAATTCCAGACAGAATCATACCGCCAGGGAGGTTAAACAGGAAGGGGTGGGTCATATTTAAATTAGAGGGCGCGTGAGTTTAGTCAGGCCTAGGGCAGCACAAAACCTAAATACACCTCTGCTGCAGAGGGGCATGATATACATATGAATGCGCCTTTATTTACATATGAATGCCGCCGGCCTCAGCTATTTACATATGAATGCCACCACTATTTACATATGAATGCTCCCGTTATTTACATATGAATTACGGTTATTTACATGTAAACACAGGGTCTGCAGGTGAGTCATCTGTACACAACAATAGGGCAGAGCTGGGCAGCAATAGTAGCAGCACTTCACACTGAGATATCAGGACAAAGCACAGGACTGAAACTTCAAGGGACAAGAGAATTTAAACTGGGATAGTTGGCAAGCATGAGGCAGCTGCTTTGTGCCCCACAACAATGACAGGGCCCAGGGCAGCTGCCCATTTTGCCCTGCCTTAAAGATGGCCCTGGTGACTCCTGTGCAAATGCGTGGGAATTACGTCATCATGGCCCAGTCATTCAAGCGGCCAGAGAGCCTGAACCCGGAAAGAAGACTGGTGCGAATATGGAAGTGCCAGAAGCAGTAACAGCTCAGCACTGGATGGTTCTGTTTGAAAGGTAAGTCTGTCATAATCCTATGTGATGCAAACTAGCAGATTATGACATTAATTTGCATTGGGGCCAATTAAGAAAAAAAAATGTGTAGAATTTATAACCGCTTATGCAAAAGCCAAAAAATAATTTGCTGGATGTAATAATAGAGAATGTCACAAACACACAGGAGAGGAAAATGTCACTGCTTTGTTAAGCCAAAAAATACCCCAAAAATACCCTGGTTAAAAGCATTATTATTTCAGTGTGTCTTTTTGTCTTGCTGAACTGTGACCTGTAAAAACTGCTAAAATGTCAGAAGGTGTAAAAAACTGTCCCTGCAAAATGCAGACAACTGGCTCTTCAAAAACTCTTCACCCAGAAGCATAAGAAGTTATACAGCAAGTAGCTTTGATCTACTTTCAGTGATGTGCGAGTAGTTAACCACGTAAGCCCCGGACCAATATGCAGCTAAATGCCCAGAGGTGTTTTTACAATTTGGCACTGGTAATTGCGCGGTCATGCAATGTTGTACCGAAACGAAATTTGCGTCCTTTTCTTCCCACAAATAGAGCTTTCTTTTGCTGGTATTTGATCACCTCTGCGGTTTTTATTTTTTGTGCTATAAACAAAAATAGAGCGGCAATTTTGAAAAAAATTCAATATTTTTTACGGTTTTCTATAATAAATATCCCCCAAAAATATATAAAAAACATTTTTTTTCCTCAGTTTAGGCCGATACGTATTCTTCGACCTATTTTTGGTAAAATAAAATCGCAATAAGCGTTTATTGGTTGGTTTGCGCAAAATTTATAGCGTTTACAAAATAGGGGATAGTTTTATTGCATTTTTATAATTTTTTTTTTTTTTTACTACTAATGGCGGTGATCAGCGATTTTTTTTTTTCGTGACTGCGACATTATGGCGGACACTTCGGACAATTTTAACAAATTTTTGGGACCATTGTCATTTTCAGAGCAAAAAATGCATTTAAATTGCATTGTTTATTGTGAAAATGACAGTTGCAGTTTGGGAGTTAACCACAGGGGGCGCTGAATGAGTTATGTTTCACCTAGTGTGTGTTTACAACTGTAGGGGGGTGTGGCTGTAGGTCTGACGTCATCAATTGTGTCTCCCTATAAAAGGGATGACGCGATCGATGCAGCCGCCACAGTGAAGCACGGGGAAGCCGTGTTTACATACGGCTCTCCCCGTTCTTCAGCTCCGGGGAGCGATCGCGAGGGGGCGGCTAGAAATGAATAGCCGCCCCCTCATCCCGGATCGCTCCCTGAGGCTTACCGACCGCCGTATGTACCGGGGGGGGGTCCTGATCGGACCCCCGACCCACGTCTAGGCAGCCTGCCTGCCTACCCACGTCTAGGCCTGTGTCCGCGCCATTTTGCCGACGTATATGTACATGCGGCGGTCGTTAAGCGGTTAATAAAGGCTATTTATTATAAGGTTATCCCAGGTCACGTAAAATATTGCATGCTCAATAATTATTACTAATTTAGACCTAAAAGTGAAAAAAAAAGAATATAATTGTAAAATACATTAGAAGAATTTACCAAAAGAACTGTATCTAAGTGCTTTTTATTTTTTAGAAAACGTAGCTAGTAAAACAGCCTTTTTTTTGCATTTGAATAGCTGCAAAAAGCAAATACAAATGAGCAGGTTTTGATTTCACTCTTGAATTCACTTATTAAATAATCCTGAATGTGTCACTTTTCATAGATTCTGCATTAGAAAACCAGTTTATTTAGCTTCTGGTCATCAGACTAATTCCACTGTGGGGAAAAGGGAACAAGCATCTCCAGGTTTAATATCGTTTTCCAGCTTACTGCACATGAAAAAGTGATAGAACTACAGTATGGCATTCCATGAAAAATATGTGCTGAAGCACTTAATTATAAACCTACGCTCACCGGCCATTTTATTAGGTACACCTGTTCAATTGCTTGGTAACACACATTGCTAATCAGCCAATCACATGACAGCCACTCAATGCATTTAGGTATTTAGATGTGGTGAAGACGACTTGCTGAAGTTCAAACCAAGCATCAGAATGGGGAAGAAAGGGGATTTAAGTGACTTTGAACATGACATGGTTGTTGGTGCCAGACGGGCTGGTCTGAGTATTTAAAAAACTGTTGATCTACTGGTATTTTCACGCACAACCATCTCTAGAGTTTACAAAGAATGGTCCGAAAAAGAGCTCACATCCAGCTTGAACGCAGTTGGTGTGACTGCGTCTGTTTTGTTACATAGCACCTGAACGCAGTCGCTCTTACTGCGTGTGTGCAGTTTACTAACACCTGAACGCAGTTGGTGTAACTGCGTCTGTTTTGTTACATAGCACCTGAACGCAGTTGCTCTTACTGCGTGTGTGCAGTTTACTAACACCTGAACGCAGTTGGTGTCACTGCGACTATTTTGTTACATAGCACCTGTACGCAGTCGCTCTTACTGCGTGTGTGCAGTTTACTAACACCTGAACGCAGTTGGTGTCACTGCGACTATTTTGTTACATAGCACCTGAATGCAGTCGCTCTTACTGCGTGTGTGCAGTTTACTAACACCTGAACGCAGTTGGTGCAACTGCGTCTGTTTTGTTACATAGCACCTGAACGCAGTCGCTCTTACTGCGTGTGTGCAGTTTACTAACACCTGAACGCAGTTGGTGTCACTGCGACTATTTTGTTACATAGCACCTGAACGCAGTCGCTCTTACTGCGTGTGTGCAGTTTACTAACACCTGAACGCAGTTGGTGTCACTGCGACTATTTTGTTACATAGCACCTGAATGCAGTCGCTCTTACTGCGTGTGTGCAGTTTACTAACACCTGAACGCGGTTGGTGTGACTGCGTCTGTTTTGTTACATAGCACCTGAACGCAGTCGCTCTTATTTATTTATTTATTTATTAAAATTCTTAAAAGTACAAAAAAGTACAAAACGCAGTCAGTTACCCGTAGGCCTCGATGCGCCGAGAACAACAATACAGCAACAACTGCGTGTGTGCAGTTTACTAACACCTGAACGCAGTTGGTGTGACTGCGTCTGTTTTGTTACATAGCACCTGAACGCAGTCGCTCTTACTGCGTGTGTGCAGTTTACTAACACCTGAACGCAGTTGGTGTGACTGCGTGTGAACGCATAAATATGGCTGGAAGGACAAAGAGAGGCAGAGAGTCACAAGGGCAACCAGGCTCTGCATCTAGAGGTAACGCTGGTGGTGGATGTGGTGCATCCTCTTCAGCACGTGGCCGCTCGTCCTTCTTTTCGGGAGCTGGCCGTGTTGAGCCTTAACATGCAGAGAAATTAGTGGAGTGGATGACTAAGCCGTCCTCATCCTCCTCATCCTCTCTCACACAGACTGATCATAGTTTGTCTGGCAAAGCAGCTGCCAAGGCGTCCTCTTCCCTCTGCACAATGGCATCACACAATCCTTCCCTAGTCCCACCGTGTCCTCCTGAGGAGTCCCCCGAACTGTTTCAACACAGTGTTGGGTACATGCTGCATGAAGATGCGCAGCGTTTTGAAGACTCCGATGACGGAACACAGATAGAGAGAGGAAGGCATTAATGTGAGCCCAGGGAGAGGGGGTGGCCGAGAGGGACAACAATCTGAGAGTGATGTTCCCTCAGCCGGAGCATACTGCCAGGTTGTCGACAGTGATGATGAGGAGGGAGGGAATGATGAGGTCACTGACTCTACCTGGGTGCCTGATAGGAGAGAGGAGGAGGAAGAGGAGGAGGAGGACTAGGCACAGGCACATCTCCAAAGAGGCAGGATGCCCTCCAGGGGTCAGCTTAAGGGCAGCACACCAACTGCATTACGTGGCACTGCTGTGTCTCAACGGTACAGCAAAAGTTCTTTGGTGTGGGCCTTTTTTGAAACATGTCCATCAGATCGTACCTTTGCTGTTTGCAACATATGTCTCAAGCGTATCTCGCGTGGCCAAAACATCACCCGCTTGGGCACCACATGTTTGTCCAGACATATGTCGAGCTGCCATGCATCTCGTTGGCAAGCATACCAGAAAGACCCACACCAAAGACCAAAGCGTACCTCCCCTTGCCCTTCTGTGACCTCCAACCCCACTAGACCCCCAGTCCTCTCTGAAGCCTGCACTGAAGTTGTAGAAATAGGTGTGTCACAACCTAGTAGTGGTAGTACATGCGGGCAATCTACTGATAGTACCAGACAAATTTCCCTGCCCCAGCTGCTGCAGCGCCGAAAGAAGTACACTCCCAGCCATCCTCATGCCCAGCGGTTGAATGCTAGCTTAGCAAAATTGCTAGCACTTTAACTGTTACCTTTTCAGTTGGTAGATTCTGCCCCCTACCGTGAGTTTGTGGAATGTGCAGTACCTCAGTGGCAAGTACCCAAACGCCACTTTTTCTCACGGAAGGTGATTCCGGCTCTCTACCGGCATGTGGAAAGCAATGTCCATGCCTCGCTGGACAGGGCGGTCAGTGGTAAGGTGCATCTTACCGCTGACTCATGGTCCAGCAGGCATGGACAGGGACGTTACCTGTCTTTTACGGCCCATTGGGTGACTCTGCTGGCAGCTGGGAAGGACGCAGGGCAAGGTACAGTAGTTTTGGAGGTTGTTCCGCCACCACGCCTCCAAAACACTACTACTTCTTGTGACACACCTCTCTCCTCCACCCCCTCCACTTCTTCTTCCTCTGTGGCCTCTTCCTGTGGTGATGTTTCCTCAGAACCAGCCATGCTCTGTAGGCGTATGAGGGGCAACGCAGGAATGCAGGCCAAGAGATGCCATGCAGTGCTAGAGCTGTTGTGCTTGGGAGACAGGAGCCACACTGGGGAAGAGGTTCTTTCAGCTCTGCAGGGGCAGGCTCAGAGGTGGTTGACGCCATGCCAGCTGAAGCCTGGAATGGTGGTCAGCGATAATGGCACCAACCTCCTCTCTGCCCTGCGACAGGGAAAACTCACCCATGTGCCCTGTTTTGCGCATGTTCTCAATTTGGTGGTGCAGCGGTTCTTGGGCAGGTACCCAGGCTTACAGGATGTCCAGGAAAGTCTGTGTGCATTTCCGGAGGTCATATAATGCCACTGCTCGGCTGACAGACCTCCAGAGGGAATACAACCTGCCCAAGAACCGCCTAATCTGTGACATACCCACCAGATGGAACTCTACGTTGGCCATGCTGCAGCGGCTGCACACGCAGCAGAGGGCCATCAATGAGTACCTGTGCCAATATGGCAGCAGAACTGGCTCAAGGGAGCTTGGTTTTTTTTCACCACACCAGTGGGCCTTGATCAGGGATGCATGCACTGTCCTGTCACCATTTGAGGAGGCCACGAGGATGGTGATCAGTGACAGTGCATGCATCAGTGAGACTGTCCCGCTTATTCACATGTTGGAGCGCACCCTACGTGGAATAATGGACAGAGGCAGAACAGAGGGAGGAAGAGGAGGACTTCCTTACCTCTCAAGGCCCCCTTTATCCAGACACTGTTCCTGCTTGCCCACCTAGAACACAGGAAGAGGAGGAGGAGGAGAATGATTGTATTAGCAGCATGGAGGTGGAGCCTAGCACTATGCATCAACAGCAGTAGTCTTCAAGGGATCATTTACAGTCCCAAGGAACACGTGGACTTTTACGTGGCTGGGATGAGGTGGCTGCGGATCCTATCGTCCTCAGTGACCCAGTGGACTCTGCCCCGAATGCCTCTGCAAACCTACGCTGCATGGCCTCCCTGATCCTGCAAAGCCTGCGTAAGGATCCTGGTGTACGTGCTATCAAGGAGAGGGATCATTACTGGCTGGCAACTCTCCTTGATCCACGTTACAAGAGTAAGGTAGCGGACCTTATGTTGCCATCGCAGAGGGAGCAGAAGATGAAACTTCTGCGGGAGGCCTTGCAGAAGGGTCTGTGCAATGCGTTCCCTGAACTGAAGGGATTACCAAAACCTGGCCCTGGACAACGTCTTGCTGAGGCTTCGGTGAGTCAGAGAAGGAGCGGTGGAGAAGGTGGCCGTCTGACCGATGCGTTCAGACAATTTTTTAGTCCGCAGCCCCAAGGTCTGACCGGTTCCAGCAACCATCGCCAGCGTCTGGTTTACATGGTCCGGGAATACCTAGCGGCAAGATCCGACTTGGACACCTTCCCCACGGAAAATCCTCTGGCTTACTGGGTCTTGAGGATGGATCACTGGCCAGAGCTTGCACAGTACGCAATTGAGCTACTGGCTTGCCCTGCATCCAGTGTTCTTTCAGAACGCACATTCAGTGCTGCTGGAGGCTTTGTGACCGATCACAGGGTGCGCCTCTCCACCGACTCTGTTGATCGACTGACCTTCATCAAAATGAATCAGGCTTGGATCAACACCAGCTACCAAGCACCTGATGCTGATGTTACTGAATAATAATTTTTTGTTGAAATGTCAGATCCCTTTGAGACTGCTGATGCTGAGTGACTGTCCTGTTATGCTGCTGATGGAATATCCTTCTCCTCCTCACTTTTCTTGCTGATAGCTAGTAAGAAATTGTGTTTTTCTGTGCTCCGCCACCAGTGCCTAAGGCCTAATTTTTCTGCCCCTGTTTAACAGGGGCGCCTGATAAAATGTTTTGATGCAATACTTTGCACGTGGCTCCTTGTTGCGCTCCAATTACAGATATTGGGAGTGGTTGCAGTGTTGTGTTGTGCCCCTGTGTAACAGGGGCGTCTAATAACAATTTTTGATGCAATACTTTGCACGTGGCCTAAGGCACAATTTTTCTGCCCCTGTGTAACAGGGGCGTCTAATAACAATTTTTGATGCAATACTTTGCACGTGGCTCCTTGTTGCGCTCCAATTACAGATATTGGGAGGGGTTGCAGTGTTGTGTTGTGCCTACGGACACATTTTTGTGCCCCTGTGTAACAGGGGCGTCTAATAACAATTTTTGATGCAATACTTTGCACGTGGCTCCTTGTTGCGCTCCAATTACAGATATTGGGAGGGGTTGCAGTGTTGTGTTGTGCCTACGGACAAATTTTTGTGCCCCTGTATAACAGGGGCACCTAATAACAATTTTTGATGCAATACTTTGCACGTGGCTCTTTGTTGTGCCCCCCCACCACCCCTAAAATAATCGAGATATTGTTGCCACACAGCACGTGCGCAAGCAGTATTAAATTACTTTGTTCTTATAATAATTTCATGTTGTGCAGGGACATTTCTAAACACGTGCCACTACTATAGACACACAGCAGGTGTGATATTTGAAGGAATTTTTCTTTTTTTTTTTCACTTTAAGCATCATTAAAATCGCTGCTCCGGAAAAACGGCCGTTTTAAAAAAAAAAAAATTCCATTGATACATGTTCCCTGGGGCAAGACCCGGGTTCTGAAAGACGTTTTCCAACATTAAATTGAATATTGGTCTTTAAAATGAGCGTTTTTGAATTCGAACGTTCGAGTCCCATAGACTTCAATGGGGTTCTAAATGTTCGCGCGAACCCGCGGTCTGTTCGAACGTTCTGGTGCAAACCGAACCCGGGTATGTTCGGCTCATCCCTACTCGACAGCCTAACAAGGAACTCGACGAGGGAAACGATGTGTTTCGCCCGTCGAGTTCCTCGGTCGTGTGTACGAGGCTTCAGGGCTAATTCACACTTGCTTCAAAACATTGCTTTGAACACGTTTTGTTAAAGCTCTCTGAACAACAGTCAAAGCTCTTGTCACTAAATAAAATGGTTAGCTTACAGTCCTGTCTACACCACGTTTTGCTTGGTGATTTGATGAGGCTTTGGTGGAGCTTTGATGGGGCTTTGAGCAAGCTTTGCCATAGACTTCTATGGAGGCTTTGAAGACGCTTTGAAGCACCACTAAAGCTACATGGGGTATCATTTTTGAAGCAAAGCCAAAGCAAAGCAAAAGCAATGTGTAAACAGGCTAACCATTTTATTTAGTGACAGGGGCTTTGACTGGTGATCAGAGAGCTTTAACAAATCTTGTCCGAAGCCTTGTTTTGAAGCAAGTGTAAACTTGCCGTTAATGTGTGTTGAAGCCAAAGCAAGTGTAAATGAGCCCTCAGGCCTCGTACACACGACCGAGTTTCTCGGCAAAAACCAGCAAGAAACTTGCTGGGAGATATTTTTTTGCCGAGGAAACCGGTCGTGTGTACATTTTCGTTGAGGAAACTGTCGAGAAACTCGACGAGCCAAAAAGAGAGCAAGTTCTCTATTTCCTCGACGGGAATGGAAAAACTTGCCTTGTCGAGTTCCTCGACAGCCTAACAAGGAACTCAACGAGTTCCTCGGTCGTGTGTACGAGGCTTTAGTGTGTGCAAAATGTATTACTTTTATGGCTTCCTACACAAGTCAGTTACAAATGCATATAAGACAGAAGTGAATTCTCGTTTGTTAGAACACCATTACATGTGTAGTTGCAATGCATTATGAAAGTATAATTCACAAGAAAAAAGAGGGTATTATGAGTCATGCAGTAAATTGCCCATCATACACACAGTTAAACACTTTGGAAAAGTAGGTAGTGGAACAATAATATGCATGTAGGCAGGGCTGGTGCAAGGATTTTTGACACCCTAGGCGAAACCTAATTTTGCCGCCCCCCTTGACCCCACCCTCTTTACCCTGCCCATGTATACCCCACCTTTCTAACGAAGAGCCCATCAAATACAGCCTCACTAGCACCCATCAAATACAGCCTCACTAGCACCCATCAAATACAGCCTCACTAGCACCCATTAAATACAGCCTGTAACGGCTACCCACTGGTAGTGAGGGGTATCGGCCGTTGGAGACGTCCTTTTTGCTGACAAGTTATGATATGCAGGTACCGCCGGTATATCCCATCGAACGCCCTTCCAAGAAACGAGACGTGCTACGTTTGAAGGGTCAAGCAGACTGACTTTATTTGGCATATTTCACCTGCTTATATCTGGTTACAACTGTTACAAGAACAATGACAGTTTCCGCCCTCCCCTTTTCCCAGTAGGGGGCTTCAACACAGACCCCCTGAAACAATGACATCTCCTTGAATTAATCACTTGGCCAGTTTCTAGCCGCTTCGGCACCTCACCCCACTTAACATTTCCTGGCCAGGCACATAGAATTCAATTAACCTTTAAAACAATTATCACTCACACATAATCCCCATCAGCATACACCTCACAGGGGGCTGTTTACCTGCACACAAAAGAGGGTTCATTAGGTATGCGAAGGGAACATTAGCATTCCAGCAATGAAAGAGACTTGTCCAATTAACCCTTTGAGCTCAGAATACAATGTGGTACATCCACTTGTGACAAGCCATGCAGTTCCTTGTAGTCCCCCTGCACGAAGATTTTAACTGTCTCGGCAGCATGCATGTGTCCGTTACACTACTCCCCCTTTGTGGAACACTCCGGCAGACCCGGATTGATCCTTTTCGGATCAACTTGGGGATGTCCGGTCTGCTGTTAGGGTAAAAGTTCCGTTTGCCTGGACAGTCCGTCGGCCTTCCCGTTGGCCTACCAGGTCGGTAGCTGATGGTGACGGTGAAGAATAGAATTCAATTCTGGAACAGTCACTTGCTTTGCTCTCTCAATGGCTCCCAAAACCTGTTGCTGATGCTCTTGGGACAGATACGGCACCACCTGGATGCAAATCCCATTTAATCTTTTGACAATTTCCGCCTGTTTGTGCATTTCAATGTTCAAGCCACGGGACATCTCATAATACGTGACATAGTGTCGTTGCATCTCTGATTTCTCACTGGCCAACTTGTCACATTCCCATTTTAGACTGTGATATTGTGCCGGATCTACAGTACATGTCGGGGAAGGTAGTCTTACCCGGTTCTCAGCAGCAAGCGGGTTGATTCCAGCAACGCGGGTGGTCCCATGACAAGCAGCAGCAGGTGTAGGTAAATAAGCCGAAGTCAGAGGGCCAATGTCGTTGCCCAGCACCACCTCGGCAGGTAGGTTGTCCATGATACCAACTGTGGTCTTTCCTGACCCGGCTCCCCAGTCTAAGTGCACACGGGTGGTGGGTACGCGAAATACAGCACCCCCTGCGACCCGGACGGCAACTGTGCGAGTGGACACGTTCTCTGGCTTTACCAGATGTTTTTGAATCAGAGTGATAGTAGTCCCGGAATCTCTTAAGCCTTGTGCTACTTGTCCATTCACTCGTACCTCCTGACGGTGATGCTGACGGTTATCCGGAGAGGCCGCTTGTATTGGGTCTGCCTCATACCAAATTCCCAGACATTCCTCAGGGCCCCCCTCGGTCTCCAGGCAGTGGGCCGCAGAGGGACGTGATGGAGTGACCTCTGTGTTGGGTGTTGTGCGTCTCCAGTTGTTATTTGTAGCTCTCAAAGGGCAATAACGAGCAATATGTCCCGTGTCGCTGCAGTGATGGCACGTCACCCTAGGCGAATCCCGGGGGTAGTTGCTAGGCCCCTGAGGACGTGGTGGGACTGGAGCCCGAAACTCTGGGCGTGGGGTGACGGTTGGAGTACGCGGTTCTACCTTCTGAGCCAGCCGCGTCGTACCCTGGCTTACTTTCCTTGTCTCCGCGTACTCATCTGCTAGCCGAGCCGCCTCGTTTAAGTTAGCGGGACGGCGATCTCGTACCCAGTCTTGTATGACTGCGGCCAGGTCTTGGAAGAAATGTTCCATTAGGAACAGCTGCAATACTTCCTCCCCGGTGTTGGCCTTGCACCCTTGGACCCAAAGGGATGCCACCCTTTGTAACTGGTTGGCCCATTCCATGTGGGAGTCCACAGCCATCTTCTTGGACTCCCGGAAGCGCCGGCGGTAGGCTTCTGGCGTTACGGCATATCGGGTTAGCAGCGCCTTTTTAACTTGCTGATATTGTAAAATATCCTCTGGAGCGAGAGCCCGAAAGGCTTCGTTGGCTTTGCCCGACAGTTTCCCCGACAAAATAGTGACCCATTGGTCTGGTGGTACCTGGTGTAGTGAGCACTGTCTCTCAAAGTCCGCCAAATATCCATCGATTTCCTCCTCACTTTCTACAAAAGCTTTAAATGCAGTGAATGGTATTTTCTTTCCTGTAGCAGCGGGTGGGGGGGTAGGAACTGCAGGTGTAATGGGCTGTCTCGCTCTTACCAGTTCCAGTTCTTGTCCCCTCTTCGTTTGTATTTCTTCCCTTGCTTCCCGGAACAGCTGGTTGATTAGTTCCACGGACGTTTCTGGATACAAGGATAATCTCCGCTGTACAATCCCAGTAATTACATCTTCTTCGCTGACCGGTGAAAGGGGCTCCGTTCCTTCCATGGATCCATCCATTTCGTCCAGCTCCAGCAGTTCAGCTATCAGCTCCCTCCGTGGTCTGTTGCTGGCGCTCCTACCACGAATCTCCAATAGATCTTTCAGTGTGGATCTTTTCAGCCTGGCGTACTGCGACTCCATTCAGAACTTGCTCTTTGGATAAAAGGACCATCCCACTACTGCCAACCAATGTAACGGCTACCCACTGGTAGTGAGGGTCTCAGCCGTTTGAGACGTCCTTTTCCCTGGCAAGCTGCGATATGCAGGTACCGCTGGTATATCCCATCGAACGCCCTTCCAAGAAACGAGACGTGCTACGTTTGAAGGGTCAAGCAGACTGACTTTATTTGGCATATTTCACCTGCTTATATCTGGTTACAACTGTTACAAGAACAATGACAGTTTCCGCCCTCCCCTTTTCCCAGTAGGGGGCTTCAACACAGACCCCCTGAAACAATGACATCTCCTTGAATTAATCACTTGGCCAGTTTCTAGCCGCTTCGACACCTCACCCCACTTAACATTTCCTGGCCAGGCACAGAGAATTCAATTAACCTTTAAAACAATTATCACTCACACATAATCCCCATCAGCATACACCTCACAGGGGGCTGTTTACCTGCACACAAAAGAGGGTTCATTAGGTATGCAAAGGGAACATTAGCATTCCAGCAATGAAAGAGACTTGTCCAATTAACCCTTTGAGCTCAGAATACAATGTGGTACATCCACTTGTGACAAGCCATGCAGTTCCTTGTAGTCCCCCTGCACGAAGATTTTAACTGTCTCGGCAGCATGCATGTGTCCGTTACACAGCCTCTTTAGCACCCATCAAATACAGCCTCACTAGCGCCCATCAAATACAGCCTCACTAGCGCCCATCAAATACAGCGTCACCAGCACCCATCAAATACAGCCTCACTAGCGCCCATCAAATACAGCCTCACTAGCGCCCATCAAATACAGCGTCACCAGCGCCCATCAAATACAGCCTCACTAGCGCCCATCAAATACAGCCTCACTAGCACCCATCAAATACAGCCTCACTAGCGCCCATCAAATACAGCCTCACTAGCGCCCATCAAATACAGCCTCACTAGCGCCCATCAAATACAGCCTCACTAGCGCCCATCAAATACAGCCTCACTAGCGCCCATCAAATACAGCGTCACCAGCACCCATCAAATACAGCCTCACTAGCGCTCCATCAAATACAGTGTCACCACCGCCCATCAAATACAGCCTCACTAGCACCCATCAAATACAGCCTCACTAGCGCCCATCAAATACAGTGTCACCAGCGCCCATCAAATACAGTGTCGCCAGCGCCCATCAAATACAGTGTCGCCAGCGCCCATCAAATACAGCGTCACCAGCGCCCATCAAATACAGCGTCACCAGCGCCCATCAAATACAGCGTCACCAGCGCCCATCAAATACAGCCTCACCAGCACCCATCAAATACAGCGTCACCAGCACCCATCAAATACAGTGTCGCCAGCGCCCATCAAATACAGTGTCACCAGCGCCCATCAAATGCAGCCTCACCAGCGCCCATCAAATACAGTGTCACCAGCGCCCATCAAATACAGTGTCGCCAGCGCCCATCAAATACAGTGTCGCCAGCGCCCATCAAATACAGTGTCACCAGCGCCCATCAAATACAGTGTCACCAGCGCCCATCAAATACAGTGTCACCAGCGCCCATCAAATACAGTGTCACCAGCGCCCATCAAATACAGCGTCACCAGCGCCCATCAAATACAGCCTCACTAGCACCCATCAAATACAGCGTCACAAGCGCCCATCAAATACAGTGTCGCCAGCGCCCATCAAATACAGCCTCACCAGCACCCATCAAATACAGCGTCACCAGCGCCCATCAAATACAGCGTCACCAGCGCCCATCAAATACAGCGTCACCAGCGCCCATCAAATACAGTGTCACCAGCGCCCATCAAATACAGTGTCACCAGCGCCCATCAAATACAGTGTCACCAGCGCCCATCAAATACAGAGTCACCAGCGCCCATCAAATGCAGCCTCACCAGCGCCCATCAAATGCAGCCTCACCAGCGCCCATCAAATACAGTGTCACCAGCGCCCATCAAATACAGTGTCACCAGCGCCCATCAAATACAGTGTCACCAGCGCTCATCAAATACAGTGTCACCAGCGCCCATCAAATACAGTGTCACCAGCGCCCATCAAATGCAGCCTCACCAGCGCCCATCAAATGCAGCCTCACCAGCGCCCATCAAATGCAGCCTCACCAGCGCCCATCAAATACAGCCTCACCAGCGTCCATCAGTGCCAATCAATGCAAATCAAGCTCTGGGGGGGTGGGGGCAGATATTTTAATATACACATACATTTAAAAAAAAATTGTCATCACATACACAAAAGTTTTACTTTACTCACCACACTAACTTGAACGGTGAACCCTGTGGTGGTTGCCTGCCCTCCCTCGCCCACACCACCTCTGCTGTTGTACAGTGGCACTGGGGTGCCTCTTTAATATTATGCTCCACCTGAGGCTGTCCCCCCAAGCCCGGGAGCCGCCAGTATCCCATGATGCATCGCACGGCATCCTCCACACACTGTGCCAGGACTCAGGAGAGGGGGGGGGGGTGCCGTGGGGGCGCTGTGCTACGGTACACCTCTGACTCCTGTCACACACAGTCAGTCAGTGTGGACACAGAGCTGAGAAGGGAGGGGCTGCTGCCTCATGTGAGTCGGCTCTGTGCTGGACACGGACGGACACAGGAGATGAGATGATGATGACACTCAGTACTGTATTATTACATGACACATCACATGAAACAGCGGTGGGCGCCCAGGCTGGGGGGGACCTATCCTTTGACACAGACACACTGTCACTCGGAGCGGAGAACTCGAGCCGCGCTGGGGGGGGGGCTGCTTGACATGTCAGGGCTGAGGGCGCTGCCAGCATTTTGTGGAGGACACAGTGCGGGACTCGGGAGTAATAGCGGCAGTGCGCTCTAGGCGGCAGTGCGCTCTAGGCGGTCGCCTAATCCGCCTAGTGGTAGCGCCGGCCCTGCATGTAGGTTTGTACAAGCACCATAAGATCATTGTGAAATATTTAAATAGTAGCAGGGCTAGACAGACGGGGAGGATAAAGGGTGGTGTACTGGGCAGAAGTAAAATGGAACAAACACATTTTATCATTTATAATTTATTCTGCTAGCGGTAACTAATGCTCCAGGCTCAAAAGCAGGGAAAACACTAAATTCATTCATATATATGATTTCATTCATTTACTTCTCACTAGCTTTCACACAAGCCCCAAGGCTCGGCCATTGCCTGCTGTCAATGCATCACACTTCTGTTTTTATCTTTATACAAACCAATCGTCCTGTACAGTATGACCTGATACCTCTCCCCACTAAGAACCAATTAGAGCATTCACGACCAGCAGAATTGTACTGAGGGACGTTTGTTGTTCTTAGTGGCACATGAGGCTCCAGGTGACGTGGCTTGTTGCAGGAAGCATGCCACTGTACAAAACACTGAAGCCTCGTACACACTACCGAGGAACTCGACGGGTGAATCACATCGTTTTCCTCGTCGAGTTCCTTGTTAGGCTGTCGAGGAACAAGACAAGTTTCTCCATTCCCGTTGAGGAAAAAGAAGACATGCTCTCTTTTTGGCTCGACGGGATCCTGGACAGTTTCCTCGTCGAAAAATGTACACACGACCGGTTTCCTTGGCAAGAAAAAAATCCCAGCAAGTTTCTTGCTGGTTTTTGCCGAGAAACTCGGTCATGTGTTCGTGGCCTGAGTGCAAGAGAGGCAAGTGATGTATACTAAACCCAGGGAGCTGCATTCACTATATCTGGTCCCCCACAGTACACAGAACGTTGAAATGCAATCGTTTTAGTAAATATAAACTGCTAAATACCTTTTCCTGACACACTCCATGGCAGCCTACGTGTGGGTAACCCTGCCTCCTCTCCAATGCTATAGGTCCCCACTGCCATAAATTTGAGTTTACAGCCAGAGACTGTGCAAGCAACTTCCTCCTTGAGATGCTTGGAGCACCCGTTTATCCTACACTTCGAGAAAAACAAGTGATATCGGGGCTTCGACCAGAGCGATTGCGGCCTGGATCGTCCAAACCATCCAGCAGGCCTATAAGGTCAAGAGCTTGGCTCCTCTGGAGGCAGTGACGGCACACTCAGCCAGGGGCATGGCAACGTCCTGGGCGGTGGTCAGACAATTGGATTCAGATGTCATCTGCAGAGCGGCCTCGTGGGCCTCCATTAATACATTCATGACGCACTATTGCATAGAACATGCATCTCTATCTCCTGTAAACTTTGGCTTAGGAATCCTGTCAGTTGACGGGGCAAATTAAGAGTTTTTTGGTGTTCAGCATACCCGCCCGTGTGGTTTGGCTAGTTATTACCCACACAAAGGCTGCCGTGGAGTCTGTCAGGAAAACGGAAAATTTATTATCAAATACTTACCATAATTTTCCTTTCCTGATAGACTCCATGGCAGATGATGTTCCCAGCCATTGGCCAAGAGTCGGCTAGTTATGGAACGCAGTCTCTGGCTGTGAGCTCAAATTTATGGGAGTGAGGTCCTATAGCATTGGAGAGGTGGCGGGTTAACCCACACGTAGGCTGGCATGGAGTCCATCAGGAAAGGAAAATTACGGTAAGTATTTGATAAATTTTCAGTTTTCCCATCAGCAGTTACAGCAGTCTTGTAACTTCTATCAGTGTCTGGTTAAAGCTTGTAGAAGGAGTTTTCATTTGGCATTGACTGTCCTATAGGTCTGCAGGACCCCTAACCCTCTGTCCACTGTCTGGACAGTGCCGATTGGCCCTGTGCTAATCACATGAACTCTCCCAAGAAAAAAAAACTCTCTAGCAACACACACCAAACTGAGCATGTGCAGCTTGTCCCCCTAGATTCTGTCTTACCAGGAGTTAGATTGGGGACAGTGGAAGAAGGGGAGGGTCAGAAAAGACAGAATCAAATCGCCTTTTTACACAATGCAGAAGACTAACCTCTTAGGTTCCACAGTGAGTATAACAAGCATGCTTTACTGCATATACAGAACGATCTTACTGTTGTGGGATTAGTAACACTTTATTGTTACAAGGTAAAAATATCAGCATCTTAGATATTTCTGCAGGAATTGGAGATGTTTGGGCTCACAGTACAAACATCTTTTGCTCCAGAATGCATTCAAGGCAAGTACTAAAAAAGCTAGGCTAGGAGAATCCTTTGTCCGCAATTTAGTATATGCATTACTAGTGCTGCCCAACATGAGTGTCAAACACAGAATGCCACTGGCGGATATTATTCAAAGGGGGAGGGGGGGGGTGTATAAATGAACTTCTGTCAGTTTTGTTTTGTTAGCAAGAATAAGCAAAGCAGGCCATAGTGGCCTTGGCTGGCCGTTTAACCACTTAAGGACCGCCTACCACATATATACGGCAGGGCGGCCCTATTGCACAAAATGATGTACCCATACATCGTTTCGTGCACGAGATACTGTGGGCAGGTGCATGCCGCTGCACAGCGGGGGAGCCAATGCGCGGGTGCAGCGGCTGCGATTTCCTGCGGCCACTGGCGATCGCTCCTCAGAGAGTCAGAACAGGATCTGCCAATGTAAACAAAGCAGTTTCCTGTTCTGTCAGGGAAGTAGAGAGATCATGTCCCAGAAGATCGCCTGTCCCAGAAGCTGATAGCTGTCACGGCCGGGTGCCCACAGAGTGAATGGAGGTGACGGCAAAGAGGGGGGGAGAGGAGCAGAGCTCCGGACGGCCGCATCACTGGACTGGAAGTCAGCAGATACACTTTTTGTAGCTGCTGACTTTTAATAAACCTAAAAAAAGTCTGGAACTCCGCTTTAAGTGGCTAAGAAGTACACTGGCAATATGACCTATAGTAGTGTACAGAATCCTATTGTTTGTTTAGTGAAAATATCAACAATTTAATAAGTGGTCAGCCTTGCTGCCAAAGTAAGAAAATTAGTTCACAGTCTCCTCTGGGGGCTGTTTGGAAAATGCATTAAAGTGGTTGTAAGCCACTGAAGAATAAAAAAAAACAAAAAAACTATAGGACAACGGCATAATGTGCTAGTATGCATCTCACCGATATGACAGCTGACATGTTCTGCTGGTGTTTCTTCCCGATTTGCGGGCTCCGGCACTGTTAGTGGCATGTGTGCAGGAGCCGCCATTTCCGGCACAGGCTCTGAAGGTCAAGCACTGTATGCCGGATAGTCAGAGCCCATGCACCAATGGTTTCATCATATCTCCTAAACTGTTTAAGTTTAGAAGAAATTCACAGTGCCTACAGGTAAGCCTTATTATAGGCTTACCTGGCTATGGGTACAAGGGTTGATACAGAGTTTACAACCACTTTAAAACTGTGGGTACTAGGGTGAGTCTAGAATGCAGAATGCCATTTGTGATTTTACTTTCATTTGTTCAAGTGTATCTATGGTCAAAATGTAAAATCATATAGGTGTCCGTTTCATAAACTGAGAAGTTTTTTCTCTGTTCAGTTCTCGGCAGTTCTCAGAGGAAAATTACCTTCTCTGCAGCCGATTTAATAAACTGAGCACTTCAGTTTTCAGAGGGAGAACAGAGAAAACGTGTTTCCTCTGAAAACGGCGGAGATCAGTGTAAAAGTGGGTGGGCTGCCTGTAATCTCGTGAGATATTGTGAGATTATGATGCAGCCGAGTTCAAAAAGTGAAACTAAAGTTTAAAAGAACATGTAATTACATGTTTTCAGACGTGATAACTACCGTATTTATCTTCCTATAGCGCACACCGGCGTATAGCGCGCACCCATACTCTGGAGGGAAATTCCTGGAAAAAAAATTAATTACTTACAGTTTTTTTGGATGTCTTGCCCGGCGTCCATCGGCGGCCTTATCTGGTCCGGCGTTTGTCTGCGGCCTCATGGGTGTCCTCCCGCTTCTCCCGCGCTGTCTCTGAGCTCTCCCGCGCTGTCTCTGAGCGACGCCGCCGACATATACACGCAGTACACTCGGCTATGCTCAGCCACGCTCGGCTCCTCCCGCATAAAGGCTAGGTATATATACACACATACACATGTCACAATGCAAAGGACAGCAACAAGACATGCACTGTAGCAACAGGTCACAAGTCTCCCATAACTGAGGAGATGCCACAGAGGGTCACGTGACACAGTGACAGCAAACCCAGGTAAGGTAAAAAGAGTGTTAGAGTTTTTTTTTAGACTTGCATATTTTTTTTGCCCAATATGATGATTAGACATGCCCCAAATATTTTCTGGCCCACTACTCCACTTTATCCAGCAATCATTGTTCTCATTACTACTGGATGATCATTGGTTGAATTTGATGATAAAGTTGTCATAAAACAATTATCTTATGCCACGTACACACAATCGGACATTCCGACAACAAAACCGTGGATTTTTTTTCCGACGGAATATTGGAGCAAACTTGTGTTGCATACACATGGTCACACAAATGTTGTCGGAAATTCCGACAGTCAAGAACGCGGTCACGTACAACACTACGACGAGCCAAGAAAAATTAAGTTCAATGATTCCGAGCATGCGTAGGATTTTTGTGAGTGGGAATTGCATACAGAACGTTTGTTGTCGGAAATATTGAGAACCAGCTCTCAAACATTTCCTGTCGGATATTCCCACAGCAAATGTCCGATGGAGCATAGACACGGTCGGAATGTCCGACCAAAAGCTCATATCGAACATTTGTTGTCTAAAAATCTGATCGTGTGTACGTGGCATTAGAAAGAAACTTAGCTTTCTCATACTGTATGCACAGTACATCTAGAGTTTTATTAGAATGGAGTAATTAATTGAGATCTCTCTAGAGGAATCCTTTAATGTATCTGGATTTGTTATTCCTAATGTGGATTTATTCTGATTGATTTATTCATAAAATGACTATGTATTGAATGTTTGAATTTCTCTTTTGTCAAGTTGCCAGTGCTCAATTATATTACATAAGACACTTGTCTACAGTACTTGCTTTATGGTGGACTTGTGTCGTGAATGACAGATAAAGTCCCCCGTGAGGTTGTTTGTTTGGGGAGCTTGGTTTGGATTCCTGCATGTTTTCTCTCCTCTTGAAGCCTGCTGTGTTATTGGTGTATGGAGACTGTTGTGTGAAGTGTTTGTGTTCTTTTCATCTCAGGAAGAATAATTGGTTCACAGATCACACAGGGTTCATTAAAGGTAATCTAAAGTCTTTGTAATGTTTTCAGAGTGAATGCGATCAGCTTAATATAATCAATTCTATCAGTTTAGGTTAATATTTGTAAAACAAAATGCCTCTCTGTATGTTTTGGAAATAGCATTATTTGAATGTTCAGCCAACATGGCAAACTAGGAAACTAGGACCGCATCATACACAGTGGCCCGGATTCAGATAGAACTTACGTCGGCGTATCGATTGATACACCGCGTAAGTTCTAGGAAGCGCCGGCGTATCTTCTTTCTGTATTCAGAAAGCAAGATACGCCTGAATTTTACTAAGATACGGCCGGCGTAAGTCTCTTACACCGTCGTATCTTAGTTGCATATTTACGCTGGCCGCTAGGTGGCGCTTCCGTAGATTTACGCGTATAATATGCAAATTAGATAGATACGCCGATTCACGAATTTAGTTGCGCACGGCGTATCTATATATAGCTAATTTGCATACTCTACGCGGAAATCAACAGAAGCGCCACCTAGCGGGCAGCGTAAATATGCACCTAAGATCCAACGGCGTACTAAGACGTACGTCAGTCGGATCGAGCCCACATTCAGTCGTATCTTGTTTTGTGGATACAAAACAAAGATACGACGGGGCATCGTAGAACTTATGCGGCGTATCAATAGATACGCCGGCGTAAGTTCTTTGTGGATCTGGGCCCTAGTCTTTATGAAGCATTTACCAAGCAGAGTTGGGCTTAAAGCTGGGAGGAATAATAAAGCACAATTACTGTGAAGCACAATCACAGACAAAAAGAACAACTTGCATTTGTTATGGTTACTCACATGGCTACTCAATATAGATGTATTTGTGCATTCTGTTTAAACAAAGTGCACTAATGCATCTGTGTATCAACATTTTAAGCATGAAAGTCAGATTTATAAAACAATACTAATTGGACTGGTTTACGAAGCAATAAAATGGGCCAAGCATAGCAGCAGGTCCAACAACTCATGCATCTTGTTATCAGAGCAAAAAGATAGCATATTTATCAGTATTCATCACTGGAATCTATATTCTAAGCAGCAGCATATGAAATCTTGTACACTAGTCGGTGTGCACACAAAGATAAGGTTCATACAGAGTACAATACAGTTCACTGAGGCTTATTAATTTTTATATACAATATTTTGTTTTATGATGAACATTTGCTTTCATGACATAGGACTCACTTTGACTCTCTCTCGTAAGAGTTTGCCAGGAAGAGAGGGAGGCTGAGTCATCAGAAGGCTAATGAGAGCCGTAGGGCTGAAGAGCTGAAGGTGTGCCTCTGTGTGTCTGTGTAAATTCAGAAAGTGAACAGGCAGCAGCTTCAGCTGCCCACAGTTAAAATGGTTGCAGCCAGACTCAGTGGAGGGAGATTTCTGCAGCATATTTGGCAACTACAAAATTAGAGTAACGCGGTTTACGAGTGTATAGCAATACAAGCTATTCTTTTGTATTTTGTCTCGCAAGACAAGCAGGATTCAAGCCTCTGGGGTGTGCAGTACCGCATTTTGCCAAAGGTGGGTGGAACGCCGGTGACAATCAGAGCAGTTTGGACCTGTTCGGAGCCACTCAGGAACATTTGGAAACACTCTATTCCTGAGTGTCTCCAAACCTCACTGAGGGCATACAAACATCTCAGAGCGGTCGCCTAGTGTCTATGGCACCCCCCACCTCTGGCCAAACACGGTATTGCATACACTAGCAGTGCCACTGGAACAAATAATTTGAGTTTCCATTGACTCCTATGGGGAAACTCGCTTTGATATATGAGTGCTTTGGATTACAAGCATTCTTCTGGAACGAATTATGCTTGTAATTCAAGGTACCACTGGAATATGCAAAGTGGTTGGGGGGAAGCTTGAGAATGGCAAAGATGTTTTTATTCCAAACTATGTGAGCAGACTGCAGTTCCTCTTTAACTACAGACGTTTTACTACTGAGCAGCTAATAATCGACAGGTAGATGCTGAAATTAGAGCTGAGAGCTCCACCTACTGGCTGATGATGAAAATACAAAATAAGTAATGTTTCATATGTACACGGTGGAAATAAAGCTATTTGTTAACTTTTAGCCCTGATAGTAATAAACAAAGAAAGAAAATGCATACAAACCCCAATACACTTCCTTTAAAGGACATTTTTCTCCAAGACACAATAGACCCCAAAAAATGGCAAGGCATACAATAGAATGCAATCTGACTGCGAATACATCTAACACGAGAGGAACAAGCTATCGGCACATGTTTTCACTCAGCTGACAGCAGTTCAGCTGACAGCTGAATACCCGCTGCTCCAAAGAGGAGACTAGAGAGTCTGATCAGATCCGCCTTAAAAACTGACAGGCGGACCCGATCGGCCGCCCGTGTGAAAGGGCCCTAAGAGGTGGAAATTGGAAGAATAACACAATTTGCAAAGCCTGTAAAAATAAATAAATAATAATATGTTGATAGTCAATCATGTGGAGAACATTGGGAACAATTTATAACATTGAACACCGGGTTTTCGTGAATGCATACCCAAGCCAGAAGAATGATATTTAAACACAAAAACAGCTTACCAGTTTGTTTTTTTTGTTTTTTAGATGTGGTGCTTGCATTCGTTTTCATTTTCAGGCTAAGAAAATTGTCAGCAAGTACAGAAAGTGCCAATGATTAACCAGAAATTCAAGTATAACTAAAGGCAAAGCGTTTTTTTTGGGGGGGCAGAGTGAAGATGGACTAGAACACTGGTGAGGTTTTTATTGCTGTCTGTGCCCATGTTAGGGGGATTCACCCTCTTCATTTGCCCTGTTTACCATCATCATTGAAAGTGAAAATAAAAGAAAATCACACATTTTGGGTTGTCCCCAGAAAGGTAATAGAGGGGAAATCTTCCAATGGGGACACTATTTATGATGATTGGGGGGTTCCTCTCACTTCCTGTTTTGGCTACGGGACAGGAAGTGAAGGTAGATCTCCCCAATAGATGGTCTTCTTCACCCTTAAATATCTCTGTTACAGATATGCTAATTTTTACTTTTTGTAAAGGTCAACAGCTCAGCCCTCATCTTCATCGTCTTATTATACATTTTATTGTGTTTGTATTCTTTGTTAACTCTATTATGTTATGACCTGCCATTGTAGTTAAATCATACCTCCCAACTTTTTAAGATGGGAATGAGGGACACCTATCAGCAAGAGTATGCAGGCATAGGACACACCCCTTGCCACGCCCCCTTAAAGAAGAATTGTACAAAAAAACAAGATTGGTTAAACCCACAAGCTTTTTTTACCACTACTATTCCTTTATATTGGCTTTTAGAATTTACAAACGCAGCAATTTAGCAATCAGATGAAAGGTTTAGGCCTGGGAAACACTTTCTGATAGATAAACAGTGCATTTTATATACAGCTCTATAGATCAGACCAAAATGAGGGACAAATGAGGAGAATGAGGGACAGAGGGACATTGCTCCAAATCAGGTACAGTCCCTTGAAATCAGGGACAGTTGGGAGGTATGGTTAAATGGTTGCTGGGGACCTGTTCTTCTAAATGGATGTGCTTTCCCTGATGTATGCAGACAACTATATGAGGATCATAAGATGGACTTATGCTCCTTTGATGCATTGGCTTTGATCGTCAGTCTGGCACCAACTCAATGCTATGTAAGAGACGAGATGGCGGTGCCTAGTGGGGTATATTTGGGTTACTGGGGACAGACTGGAGCAGCGTTTGTTCATAGATTTTTTTTTTATAGGCTGAATATTTCATATTTGGCTAAGGAATGGGTGACTTTAGGATTCATTCACACCAGTGTGCTGCAGTAATGTGCTTTATGCATGTTGGTGTGATGTGGTGGCATTCATTCTAAATGGCACCTTAATGCACCTTCCTACTGCACCTGTGTGTGCAGCACACTGAAATGCACAGTAATACTTTGCCATGCATTGTGGTGCTCTGTTCCAGAGAAAATTATACATGTGAGGCCTCGTACACACGACAGAGTTTCTCGGCAGAATTCACCGAGAAACTCGGTCAAAACCCGGATTCTGCCGAGAATCCCTGTCGTCTGTACAGTTTTGGCTCGATGGAGCCGCCGAGGAACTCGACGAGAAAATAGAGAACATGTTCTCTATTTTCTCGTTGTCCGCGTTGTTCTATGGGAGAAGGCGGCCCGCCGAGCTCCTCGGCGGCTTCATCCCAAAACTCGACGAGGAACTCGACGTGCCAAGCACGTCGAGTTCCTCTGTCGTGTGTACGGGGCCTGAGACTTTAGGTGTATTAGGCAGTCTATTACAATGGAATTGGCTGCCTTAACCACTTAATGACAGGCGTTTTTTTGCGATACGGCACTGCGTCGCTTTAACTGACAATTGCGCGGTCGTGTGATGCTGTACCCAAACTAAGTTTATTTTTTTTTTCGCCACAAATAGAGCTTTCTTTTGGTGGTATTTGATCACCTCTGCGGTTTTTATTTTTTGCACTCTAAACAAAAAAATAGCGACAAAAAAAGTAATATTTTTAACTTTTTGCTATAATAAATATACCCCCTCCCCCTCAAAATATAAAAAAACAAATCTCTTCCTCAGTTTAGGCCGATATATATTCTTCTTCTACATATTTTTGGTAAAAATCACAATAAGGGTACATTGATTGATCTGTGCAAAATTTATAGCGTCTACAAAATAGGGAATAGATTTAAGGCATTTTTTTTTACTTGTAATGGCAATTTGCAGCGGGACTGGGACATTGCGGCGGAGAGATCGGACACTTTTTTGGGACCATTGACATTTGTACAGCAATCAGTGCTAAAAATACCCACTGATGACTGTATAAAGCCTCATACACACGACCGAGGAACTCGACGGGCGAAACAAAACGTTTTCCTCGTCGAGTTCCTTGTTAGGCTGTCGAGGAACTCGACAAGGCAAGTTTCTCCATTCCCTTCAAAGAAAAAGAAGACATGCTCTCTTTTTGGCTCGACTGGATCCTTGACAGTTTCCTCGTCGAAAAATGTACACACGACCGGTTTCCTTGGCAAAAAAAAAATCCCAGCAAGTTTCTTGCTGTTTTTTGCCGAGAAACTCGGTCGTGTGTACGAGGCCTGACTGTCACTGGCAGGGAAGGGGTTAACACTAGGGGGCGATCAAGGGGTTACGTGTGTTACCTAGGGAGTGTTTCTAACTGTGGGGGGATAGGACTGTCTTTGGGAGGAGGCCGATCGCTGTTCCTAAACAGTAGGAACAGGAAATCTGTCTTTCCTCCCCTGACAAAACGGAGATCTGTCTATTTACATTGAAAGGTCTCCGTTCCGTCAGGAGCGATCGTGGGTAGCCGGAGGCACCCCCTACATCTCTTAAAGCAGCTGACGTACAGTTACAGCGTTTTGCCCAGGGGAGACAATCTGCCACAGTATAAACTGGTGGTTTAACTACTTGCCGTCGCCGCACCGTCATAATACGTCCACAAGATGGCACTCCTGGGCGAGATCACGTATTATGACGTCCGGCGCGTGAACGGCGATGGGGCGCGCGCGCGCGCCCCACCGCCGTTCACGATGATCAGATTCGATGCAGAACTGATCAATCACCAGGTCCAGGCCAATAAAATCTGGCCTGGACCTGGTGATCGCTCCAACCAATGGTTGTCTTCCCCTGGCAATGTTTTGTAAACATTGGCAGGGGAAGTACTGCTCTCTCCCTCGTGTCGGTCTTTCCGTTCCAGACCGAGAGGGAGAGAGCATCTAACAGTGAGTTGCACAACACTACACTGACACCAGGTCACGTAGGCACACTTTTAACCCCCTGATCACCCCCCGATCACCCCCCAAATTAACCCATTCACTGCCTGTCACTGTGTCACCCAGTACAGCAATCAGATTTTTTTTTGATCGCTGTACTAGTGTCATTAGTGACAAAAATAAGTGTTAGGGTAATCAGTATTAGGCTCTAAATAGTCTAGGGACCCCCCCTAACCCCCCCCAATAAAGGTTTAACCCCATCATTACCCCCTGTCACCAGTGATCACAGTATAAGTGTCACCGGTGACGCAGTTTAGCTAGTTAATTTTTTATTGCATCAAGGCACCCGCCATATTTTTTGCAATAAAATTTTAACCCCCTGATCGCCCGGCGGGTGATCAAAGTTTGGTTTTAGCGCCAGATAGGGTCTGCGTCGCCCCAGGCAGCGGCCAATAGCGCTAACACCCACGCACGCACCATACGCATCCCTTTAGTGGTATAGTATCTGATCGGATCGATACTTGATCTGATCAGATCTATACTAGCGTCCCCTGCAGTTTAGGGTTCCCAAAAACGCATGGTTAGCGGGATCAGCCCAGATACCTGCTAGCACCTGCGTTTAGCCCCTTCGCCCAGTCCAGCCCACCGAAGTGCAGTATCGATCAATCGATCGATCACTGACACAAAACACAAAAACACATAACTGCAGCGTTCGCAGAGTCAGGCCTGATCTCTGCGATCGCTAACAGTTTTTTTGGTAGCGCTTGACTCAGTCGCTAACAGGTCAGGTGCTTTTTTGCCTGTGAATCTCACCACTGTAGCCCTAAATTTAGAGCCCAAAATGGCAAATCGATGGTACAGTGATGAAGAGGCCTACTTGTTTATGAGCCTGACGGATAGTGATGAGGAGGTCACGCATCTGTCAAATTCTTGCTCAGAATACGATCCTGTAGACGACAGTGGCTCCCTGACAGATAGCTCTGACGACGGAGTGGTCCCTGCTAGGGTCAGGCGTACCAGACCCCGATCTTCTGCTGTCGCTGAGGTGCAAGAACCGCAGGGCTCTCGTATGGAGGAGAGAAGTACTAGCGCCGCTATTCCTTCTGGTGAACTGGCAAGCACCAGCGGCCTAGTACATCCTGGTCATATATCCAGCACTGCAGTAACACTTGGTGACGTGGCGAGTCCCATAAGTGCAGTTCAAGCTGGAGAGGTGGCAAGCACGAGTAGTGTCCCGCTGCCACCAAGAAGAAGAAGACGACAAAGACAGGCCCGTCCCCATAGTGCCCTTCCTGCTGCATTCGCCAATCCTGATTGGGTACCCACCACTTCTGCAGCACCCGTACTTCCCCCATTCACTGGCCAACCCGGAATTCAGGTGAATACAGTTGATTTTACGTCACTGGATTTTTATTCGCTGTATTTCACGGAAGATCTCTATAGATCTATTGTGGACCAAAGCAATTTGTACGCTGGTCAATTCTTCGCCGCTAATCCCCAGCTGTCCCTTGCCAGAGATTGGAAGCCAATTACGGTTTCCGAATTTAAGATCTTTCTGGGCCTTTCCCTCATCATGGGCATTACTAAAAAGAGTGAGCTGCGGATGTATTGGTCCACGCACCCAGTTCACCATATGCCCATTTTCTCTGCCTCCATGACCAGGACACGATACGAGCAGATCTTGCGGTTCATGCATTTTAGTGACAATGAACTCTGTCGTCCTCGGGGAGACCCTGAATTCGATCGGCTCTACAAAATTCGGCCCCTCGTAAACCACTTCAACGAACGGTTTGCAGCCTTGTATAATCCCAATCAAGTTGTCTGCGTTGATGAGTCCCTGGTTAAGTTTTCTGGCCGCTTGTCATTCAAACAATACCTTCCCAGCAAGCGTGCCAGATACGGGGTCAAGTTGTATAAGCTCTGTGACAGGGCAACAGGCTATACATCTAGCTTTATGGTTTACGAGGGAAAAGACAGTCACGTAGAGCCGGAGAATTGCCCTGATTACATAGGGAGCGCTGGTAAGATAGTGTGGGAATTGGTGTCACCCTTATTCGGAAAGGGGTACCACTTGTACGTGGACAATTATTACACAAGCGTGCCACTTTTTAGTCACCTTTTTGATTATGGAATTGGCGCATGTGGCACCGTGCGACCTAATCGCCGGGGCATCCCCCAACGGCTTGTAGAATCCCGTCTTAGTCGGGGGGAGAGAGCCTGCTTACGGTGTAATAATTTGTTAGCAGTGAAGTGGAGGGATTCACGGAATGTTTTCGTTCTGCCCACGCTTCACGCAGACACGGCAGTCCAAATTCCTACGGCGACTGGTGTTGTGGAGAAACCCCTCTGTATCCACGAGTACAACCTTAACATGGGAGGGGTGGACCTCAATGACCAGTTGTTGGCGCCGTACCTAATTGCCCGGAGGTCCAAACGCTGGTACAAAAAAGTGTCAGTGTATTTGTTTCAATTGGCTTTGCTGAACGCTCATGTGCTATACAGAGCTTCAGGACGGACTGGATCCTTCCTAAAATTCCAGGAAGAGATCGTCGAAGCCCTTCTGTTTCCAGATGGTGCTGTGCCCCACCTTCCCAACGCAAATGCAGTGAGCCGGCTGTATGAGAGGCATTTTCCTTTTGTCCTCCCTGGTACCCCTACCCAAAGAGCCCGCCAAAAAAGATGTCGTGTCTGCAGCAAACTCGGATTTAGGCGTGACACCCGCTTTTATTGTCCCGACTGTCCTGACCAACCTGGTCTCTGCATTGGTGCATGTTTCAAACGCTACCACACACTAGTTGAGTTTTAGCGTAGGGTACAGCACCACACAGTCCTAGGCACACCAACACAGGGTCTCGGAATATGTGATGGCCATCACATTTTGAGAGACCATAATCTGCAACGTTCAGTTTACAGTTTTCTTACAGTTTTTATAAAAGTAAAAAAAAGTGGAAAAAAAATTAAAAAAACTTACACAAAAACACAAAAAAATATATAAAATAAAAAATCCAAAAATAGTTGTGGTTGTATTTTTCTCCTCTCTTTATTGTTCTCTTATGTTCACTCTCTACTGTCCACTCACTATTGTTCTATATCTATTCTCTCTATTTTTACAATGTTTTATTGTATTTGCTTTGCAGGTATGGTATGTTATACTGTAATGTTTGTTTTATTGTTAACCATCATTTGTTTAGCAGGTACGCCATTCAGTTGCATCGCGGATTTATTTAGCGTGACAGCAACAGCGTTTGCTCCCACGATTTATAAAGCTGTGACTCCAACGCTGTAGGAGGTGATTTCACCACCACGGTTAAAAAAAAAAGCATATATGCCAAAGCATGGGGGCAGCAGGGGCGGAGGAGCGATTTTGCTCCTAATGCCGCGTACATACGGTCGAAATTCCGACGGAGGCTTGCCCGTGGAAAAGTTCGACCGTGTGTATGCGGCATAACTTTTTATGCGGGAGGATGCCCCCATGCTTTGGCATGTATATTTTTTAGGCACAGGTTGCGTTAAAAAATGTTTTATTTTTTACTGTATTTATTTTTTTGGTATTTGCTTTGCAGGTATGGTATGGTAAGATCTTAATGTTAAAATGTAATGTTACTTTGTTATAATGTTAACCATCATTTGCTTAGCAGGTACGCCATTCAGTTGCAGCACGGATTTATTTAGCGTGACAGCAACAGCGTTTGCTCCCACGATACATAAAGCCGCGACTCCAACACTGTGGGAGGTGATTTCACCACCACAGTTAAAAAAAGAGCATATATGCCGAAGCATGGGGGCATTAGGGGCGGAGGAGCGATTTTGCTCCTAATGCCGCGTACATACGGTCGAAATTCCGTCGGAAGCTTGCCCGTGGAAAAGTCCGACCGTGTGTATGCGCCATAACTTTTTATGCGGCGTACATACGTGTGTGAGCGGCATAACTTTTTTGCGGGAGGATGCCCCATGCTTCGGCATATATAAATGGTGCATGTATGCCCATCATTAGAAGTGGGTGGATGAAGGGAGGTATTCTAATGGTGGGCATACCCACCGATCAATCTTTTTTTCGTTCAGCCAACAGGCTGCATGAAAAAAAAAAAAGATTACAATACATGTCCAACAAGAACCATCAACGTATGGTATGTTGCTGGACTTTGAATGGTTATACCAGAATGATGCCTGCGGGTTTAGGTATCATCTTGGTATCATTCTTTTCAGCCAGCGGTCGGCTTTCATGTAAAAGCAGTCCTAGCGGCTAATTAGCCTCTAAACTGCTTTTACAAGCAGTGGGAGGGTATGTCCCCTCCCCGGATATAAACTGCGCCATTGGGAAAGTGGGAAAACATTTTATCACACCGATCTTGGTGTGGTCAGATGCTTTAAGGGCAGAGGAGAGATCTAGGGTCTAATAGACCCCAATTTTTTCAAAAAAGAGTACCTGTCACTAACTATTGCTATCATAGGGGATATTTACATGCCCTAAGATGGCAATAAAAATTATAAAAATAATAAAAAAAAGTAAGGAACAGTTTAAAATAAAATTAAAAAAGCAAATTAAATAATAATAAAAAAAAAAAAAAAAAAAAAGCACCCCTGTCCCCCCCTGCTCTTGCGCAAAGGCGAACGCAAGCGTCGGTTTGGCGTCATATGTAAACAGCAATTGTACCATGCATGTGAGGTATCACCGCGAAGGTCAGATCGAGGGCAGTAATTTTAGCAGTAGACCTCCTCTGTAAATCTAATGTGGTAACCCGTAGAGGCTTTTAAAGGCTTTTAAAAATGTATGTAGTTTGTCGCCACTGCGCATTTGTGCGCAATTTTAAAGCATGTCGTGTTTGGTATCTATGTACTCGGCCTAAGATCATCTTTTTTATTTCATCAAACATTTGGGCAATATAGTGTGTTTTAGTGCATTAAAATAAAAAAATATGTATTTTTGCCCAAAAAAATGCATTTGAAAAATCGCTGCGCAAATACTGCGTGGTAAAAAAAAATGCAACACCCACCATTTTAATCTGTAGGGCCTTTGCTTTAAAATAATATATAATGTTTGGGGGTTCAACTTAACTTTCTTGCAAAAAAATAATATGTTTTTATGTAAACAAACAGTGTCAGAAAGGGCTTTTTCTTCAAGTGGTTAGAAGAGTGGGTAATGTGTGACATAAGCTTCTAAATGTTGTTCATAAAATGCCAGGACAGTTCAAAACCCCCCCAAATGACCCCATTTTGGAAAGTAGACACCCCAAGCTATTTGCTGAGAGGCATCTCGAGTCCATGGAATATTTTATATTTTGACACAAGTTGTAGGAAAGAGAATTATTATTATTTTATTTTATTTTTTTTGCACAAAGTTGTCACTAAATGATATATTGCTCAAACATGCCATGGGCATATGTGGAATTACACCCCAAAATACATTCTGCTGCTTCTCCTGAGTACGGGGATACCACATGTGTGAGACTTTTTGGGAGCCTAGCCGCGTACGGGACCCCAAAAACCAATCACCACCTTCAGGCTTTCTAAGGGTGTAAATTTTTGATTTCACTCCTCACTACCTATCACAGTTTCGGAGGCCATGGAATGCCCAGATGGCACAAAACCCCCCTAAATGACCCCATTTTGGAAAGTAGACACCCCAAGCTATTTGCTGAGAGGTATGTTGAGTATTTTGCAGATCTTGCTTTTTGTCACAAAGATTTGAAAATTGAAAAAAGAAAAAAAAAATATATATATATATATCTTTCTTCATTTTCAAAAATAAATGAGCGCTGTAAAATACTCACCATGCCTCTCAGCAAATAGCTTGGGGTGTCTACTTTCCAAAATGGGGTCATTTGGGGGGGTTGTCTGCCATCTGGGAATTCTATGGCCTCCGAAACTGTGATAGGCAGCGAGGAGTGAAATCAAAAATTTGCGCCCTTAGAAATCCTGAAGGCGGTGCTTGGTTTTCGGGGCCCCGTACGCGGCTAGGCTCCCGAAAAGTCCCACACATGTGGTATCCCCGTACTCAGGAGAAGCAGCAGAATGTATTTTGGGGTGCAATTCCACATATAACCATGGCATGTGTGAGCAATATATCATTTAGTGACAACTTTGTGCAAAAAAAAAAAAAAAAAGTTTGTCATATTCCAGCAACTGGTGGCAAGATATAAAATATTCCATGAACTCAAAATGCCTCTCAGAAAATAGCTTGGGGTGTCTACTTTCCAAAATGGGGTCATTTGGGGGGGTTGTGTGCCATCTTGGCCTTTTATGGCCTTCAATACTGTGATAGGTAGTGATCGGTAGTGAGGAGTGAAATCAAAAATGTATGCCCTTAGAAATCCTGAAGGCGGTGCTTGGTTTTCGGGGTCCCGTACGCGGCTAGGCTCCCAAAAAGTCCCACACATGTGGTATCCCCGTACTCAGGAGAAGCTGCAGAATGTATTTTGGGGTGTAATTCCACATATGCCCATGGCATGTGTGAGCAATATATCATTTAGTGACAACTTTGTGCAAAAAAAAAAAAAATTGTCATATTCCCGCAACTTGTGTCAAAATATTAAATATTCCATGGACTCAACATGCCTCTCAGCAAATAGCCTGGGGTGTCTACTTTCCAAAATGGGGTCATTTGGGGGGGGGTTTCTGCTATTTGGGCATTTTATGGCCTTCAAAACTGTGATAGGTAGTGAGGAGTGAAATAAAAAATTTGCGCCCTTAGAAATCCTGAAGGCGATGCTTGGTTTTCGGGGTCCCGTACGCGGCTAGACTCGCAAAAAGTCCCACACATGTGGTATCCCCGTACTCAGGAGAAGCAGCAGAATGTATTTTGGGGTGCAATTCCACATATAACCATGGCATGTATGAGCAATATATCATTTAGTTACAACTTTTTGTAATTTCTTTTTTCTTTTTTTTTTTTTGTCATTATTCAATCACTTGGTACAAAAAAAAAAAATATTCAGTGGGCTCAATATGCCCCTCAGCAGATTCCTTGGGGTGTCTACTTTCCAAAATGGGGTCATTTGGGGGGATTTTGTGCTATTTGGGCATTTTATGGCCTTCAAAACTGTCTTAGGTAGTGAGAAGTGAAATCAAAAATTTGCGCCCTTAGAAATCCTGAAGGCGGTGCTTGATTTCCGGGGCCCCGTACGTGGTTGGGCTCCCAAAAAGTCTCACACATGTGGTATCCCCGTACTCAGGAGAAGCAGGAGAATGTATTTTGGGGTGCAATTCCACATATAACTATGGCATGTGTGAGCAATATATCATTTAGTGACAACTTTTTGTAATTTCTTTTTTTTTTTTTTTTTTGTCATTATTCAATCACTTGTTACAAAAAAAAAAAATATTCAATGGACTCAACATGCCTTTCAGCAGGTTCCTTGGGGTGTCTACTTTCCAAAATGGGGTCATTTGGGGGGGTTTTGTACTTCCTTGCTATTTTAGCACCTCAAGAATTGAGATAGGCAGTCATAAAATAAAAGCTGTGTAAATTCCAGAAAATGTACCCTAGTTTGTAGATGCTATAACTTTTGCGCAAACCAATAAATTTACGCTTATTGGCATTTTTTTTACTAAAGACATGTGGCTGAATACATTTTGGCCAAAATGTATGACTAAAATTGAGTTTGTTCGATTTTTCTTATAACAAAAAGTAGAAAATATCATTTTTTCTCAAAATTTTCGCTCTTTTTCCGTTTATATCGCAAACATTAAAAATCGCAGAGGCAATCAAATACCATCAAAAGAAAGCTCTATTTGTGGGAAAAAAAGGACGCAAATTTTGTTTGGGTACAACATTGTATGGCCGCGCAATTACCAGTTAAAGCAGCGCAGTGGAAAATTGTAAAAACACCTCTGGTCTTAAGGCTGACAAATGGTCCGGTGGGAAAGTGGTTAAACAATGCACAATATGCAATGCAACACCTGCCAGTGGTGTGCAGATAACACACTGCAACACAATTTTTTGTTGTTTTGTAGGCCCCTATCAAATATTGCTGAAAATGTTTTTATGCTGATTCCACATCTTTTCCTTAATTTATATACTAGTCCAGGGCTATTTGTGGCATCATCTATTTTACAGATCACATAAACAGTGTTGGCAGCCATTTATTGGACTGGCCAATTGCATATCCAAATTCCCAAGTTCCATGATTCCACTAAAGCTCTGTTATTTAGAAATAAGGGTGCTGTTTTCTGGTGCTTTAGTAGGCCATAATGCCTCAGAGATGATTATTTGTGGTGTTGCACTAAATCGAAGTATTCTCAATCACATAAATGGCCTTGTATGACATCACATGCAGTAGACCGGGAAAAGTGTTTTTGGCTTCATTGCATCTTATGATCACCTTGTGTCCTACCTTATACTGAACACCTGAGCCCTGTGTGTCTTGTGGCTCTGCACAGCCTCCATGACATGACTGGACTGCCATGAGGAAAAGAATTGCCAGACCGACTGCAGTGTTCCTCATTTTCTCGATGCCTCTCAATTTCTTGCTTCACCTGATGGAGACAGAAGCCAAAAACATCCTTATTCAAGCAAACAGAAATTAGCCTTAAAGCTGCAACTCTAAAACATAACTAAAAATAAAATCTTCCACAAGAACAACTACAAGTTTATTTACTGCGGTATGCCCTGTAAAGATGTTACAAGATTTACTCCAGGATTTCTCAGATGTGCTCTTTAAAACCAATAATAAATCATGTATTTATTATAGTTATTTATGAAGAACAGAAAATGTACGCTTTTACATATTGTACATTTCCAGACCCTGTTCTCGTGCAGCTTACAATCTAAGGTCCGTATCTCTCTCCATACATACACATACTACTATGGCCAATTTAGATAGGAGTCAATACATCTACCCACAATTCTTTGGTGTGTAGAAGGAAACCAGAGTTGCATAGTTATACAGTATGTGAGGTTTAAAAAAAGACACAAGTCTATCAAGTCCAACCTGGGTGTGTGCTTTTATGTTAGTATTACATTGCATATCCCTGTATGTTATGGTCATTCAGTTGTCTAGCTAATAGTTTTTTTTTAATTATCAATGCTCCCCACTGAAACCACTGCCTGTGGAAGAGAATTCCACATCCTTAACGCTCTTACAGTAAAGAACCCTCTACGCAGTTTAAGGTTAAACCTCTTCTCTTCTAATTTTATTGAATGGCCCGTGTCTTTTTAAATTCCCTTTCACGGAAAAGTTTATCCCTATTGTGGGGTCACCAGTATGGTATTTGTACATTTGAAATGATATTCCCTCTCAAGCGTCTCTTCTCCAGAGAGAATAAGTTCAGTGCTCGTAACCTTTCCTCATAACTAATATCCTCCAGTCCCTTTATTAGCTTTGTTGCCCTTCTCTGGACTCTCTCCATTTCCAGCACATCCTTCATGGGGATTGATGCCCAGAACTGGACGGCATACTCCAGGGGCAGACGGACCAGAGTTTTGTAGAGTGGGAGAATTGTCACTTTATCTCTGGAGTTAATCCCCTTTTTATTGCATGCCAATATTCTGTTTGCTTTGCTTGCAGCAATGCCACTGCTGAGCCTATCATCCACTATGACCCCAGGTCCTTTTTCACCCTAGATTCCCCCAGAGGTTCTCCCCATAGTGAATAGATTGCCTTCATATGTTTGCCACCCAAATGCATTTTTTTTACATGAAATCTCATTTGCCATGTAGTTGGCCACCACATTAATTTTCTCAAATCTTCTTGCAAGGTTTCCACATCCTGTGGAGAAATTATTGCCCTGCTTAGCTTAGTATTGTCCACAAATACTGAGATTGAGCTGTTTATCCCATCTTCCAGATCGTTTATGAATAAATTAAATAGGATTGGTCCCAGGATAGAACCCTGGGGGACCCCACTTTCTACACTGGCTCAATCTGAGTACTCCCTGTTTATCACTACCCTCTGAACTCGCCCCTGTAGCGAGTTTTCATTCCATGTACTCACCCTATGGTCCATGCTCACAAACCTTAGTTTGTACAGTAAACCTTTATGGGGGAACTGTATGAAATGCCTTTGCAAAATCCAGATACCCCACATCTACGGGCCTTCCTTTATCTAGATGGCAGCTCATCTCCTCATAGAGGGTTAAAAAGTTGGTTTGGCAAGAACTTCATGAATCCATGCTGATTACTGCTAATGATACCGTTTTCATTACTAAAATCTTGTATATAGTCACTTATTATCCCCTCCTAGAGCTTGCATATTATTGACGTTAGGCTAACTGGTCTGTAATTCCCAGGGATGTATCATGGTCCTATTTTAAATATTGGAACTACATTGGTTTTTCTCCAATCTGCTGGTACCATTCCAGTCAGTAGACTGTTCATAAAAATTAGGAACAATGGTCTGGCAAATACTTGACTGAGTTCCTTAGGGACCCTCAGGTACAAGTCCCGGTGACTTATGAATGTTAAGTTTTTCAAGTCTATTTCTAATTTTATCCTCTGTTAGCCATGAGGGTGCTTCCTGTGACGTGTTATGAGGATAAACACTGCTGTTTTGGTTACTGAATACCCCTGTTTCCCTTGTGAAGACTGAGGAGAAGAATAAATTCAATACCTTCGCCATCTCTCCAGCCTTAGTAACCAGATTCCCTTCATCATTCTTTACTGAACCAATATGATCTGACCTCCCTTTCTTACTATTTATATACTTTCTTTCTAGAATTTCTTGGGATTTTTTTTTACTCTCCTATGTGCCTTTCGTGTTCTATCTTAGCCGTCCTGATTGTGCCCTTACATTTCTTGTTGCATTCTCTGTAATGTTGGCATGCTGATGATGATCCCTCAGCCTTGTATTTTTTGAAGGCCTTCTCCTTTGCTTTTATATACATTTTTACATTGAAGTTATTCCACCAAGGACTTTTATTAGCTTTCTTATTAGCTCAATTTATTTCCCATTGAGATGCAATGGCTAATACCCTTATTTAATATGCTCTTGTACGTGCGCACAAAGAAAAACAAAAGAATGTACAAAAAGCCGCCTGGCTGTTTAGCTACATCAGCTGATAGTAAGAAGATTAAGGAACTATGGTGTCCATTTATGAAACCGTGGTGAGCTGAGATCCTGATGATTGCAGCTCATCTCAGATCATTATTGGTTTATGAGTTTATGAAACAATGATGATCAGGGGAGAACATGTTCTCCACTGATCATCTCTACACACAGAGAGTCTGTCATTGACAGAAACGACCTGTTTATGAAGGTGAGATCTCGGCACCCCACTGGCGATCTCTGTAAGAATTCACCCTCCCAGATTCTCCAGTCCAGAGGTGGAGAATCGTGGAGAAAAGAGAGAATCCTTGAATTCCATGAGTGTGCGCAATTTTAAAGCATGACATGTTAGGTATCTGTTTACTCGGCGTAACATCATCTTTCATATTTTACAAAAAAATTGGGCTAACTTTACTGTTTTGTTATTTTTTAATTCATGAAACCATTTATTTTACAAAAACGTTGTTACTTAAAAATCTCCATAGGCGACACTTTAAATTTTTTACAGGTTACCAGTTTAGAGTTACAGAGGAGGTCTAGTGCTAGAATTGTTGCACACGCTCTAACACATGCGGCGACACCTCACATGTGTGGTTTGAATGACGTTTACATACATGGGCGGGACTTAAGTGTGCGTTCGCTTCTGAGCGCGAGCTACTGGGGACAGGGGCGTTTTTAATTAATTAATTTATTTATTTATTTTACTTATTTATTTATTTTTTACAGTTTTTTTTACCGATCGCTTTTATTCCTATTACAAGGAATGTAAACATCCTTTGTAATAGGAATAGTGTGTGACAGGTCCTCTTTAAGGAGAGATGTGGGGTCAATAAGACCCCACATCTCTCCTCTAGGATGAAAAGAATGAGATTGTGAAAAAAAAAATTCACAGATCTCATTCTTACTAGCCGCAATTGCGGTTTGTTTACTTACGGGTACCCGGGCGTGACGTCATCACATCGCGCCCGGGCCTCCGACGGTCATAGAGATGACTGGTGACCATCTGGTCACCAGTCATCTCTATGCTTCACATCCGGCGGATGGCGATCATCTCTCCGGGCCCCCGATGGCACGGGAGAGCCCAGGGAAGCACCGGATGGCGGCGGGAGGGGGGGATGTCACCGCCGCTATGATCATTCTTACGGTGCGCAGGATCGCCGCCAGAAGAAAATGATATCTAAATGATGCCTCTAGGTGCAGGCATCATTCAGATATCCCCGCACAAAGTACAGGACGTCATATGACATCCACCCGGGATAAGAGACGGCGTGCGGTTTTGAAGTGGTTAATTTATCATAAAATGTAATTTATGAAATGCAAGCAATTTTAAGTGTCATTAAACCCGCATCATTAAAAACTATCAATAAATGCTAATTACATGGTGTTCATACTTTCTCATTTTCTGTATTCTACAAAAAGCCTGGTTGATCCTGCAATTCTCTATCTTCCCTTCTGTCCCAAATTCAGCTAGGGATTTTGCAGAGCATTGTTTTGCAGCTAGTGCACATGCTCAGTTTCCAGTGTGTTTCTATGCAGAGCATTTTCTCCCTATCACATCTGAGCAGCCCATGTGACTATAGAGTCACACATGTGGGTGTATACACAGTGGTAAATGACAGCTCACTCCATCCCTCCTCGTCCATATACCCACTAACCAGCTAAAAACAATGGGGGTGGGATATTGCATCTTGATTGATGGAGGTTTCACCTCCCTCTTATTCTAAGACACAGGCTGGAAGGGTGTGAAGCATGTGATGGGGAGAAATCCGCCCACACTATGTTATTGCCAAAAAATAATAAAGTTTTGATTTTTAAATATATATTTATATGTCAATTTAAAATAATTTATTGTTATTAATTATTTGTTTTTACCACTAGAACTAAACTAGGACTAGAAGCTTTTCCTGATACTGTTTCTTTTCAGACAGACTGGGAAAGAGCTGGGTCATGTGACAGCTGTATATCCATTAGATTTTTTTTTGTTCAAATAATTACAGTGCTGAACAAGTGTTAAGTTGGGACACCAAATATGCACGTGCTAGTTCTGGGCCAATCAGTGTAGCAAAGGAGGATAATGATAGAATGCATATTCAAAAACAAGTCAGAAATAATTACTGTGTTTCTAGCCTGACAGACTCCCTTTAAAGCACATGTAATACAAATTAAATCTAAGCACCCTGGTCAAAATGAAACTCTATCATCCCAGACTTCTTACACACTGGTTTTATCATTGCTTTGAAGGGCATCCCCTGGCTGACTGTTCTGCCCTTTCATCTAAAGTCAAAAGCAACAAGGACTCCAGGGGGCTATTTTCAAGACTTCCGTGACATCTGTTGCTATATCTAATGTAGGATTAAAGATCCTTTGAAAGAAGAGGTAGATTTATATGTTGAGCCAAATTATCTATTTCTTTAGCCAAGGAGTTGCGAAAAACCCAAATCACATTAAGGCATGCTTTCCTGAATGATGAGAGGAGGAGAAAAAAAATAATTAACCAAATAAGTATGGCTAAAATTTGGGGGTGAGGCAAAATGGACAAAACTCTATCCACTGTGGTGTCTTACATTAATGTTAATTAATGTTAAAGTGTGTTGTGTTAAGGTAGCTAATTATTTACCAAAACAGAAAAAAATAGAATCCCTGCACTCTACTTTGACGCAACGCACACAAGTGCATTGCAGAGGTGCATTAAGGTATCATTTATAAAGAATAGTACTGCAATACACCAACGTGTATATGGTGCGTTAGAGTGGGTTGTGGTAACATATGTGATAATGAGTGTTTTACCACAATCCTTGGTGTGAATTCAAGCAAAAAGCCGCACCTTCATAGAAAAAAGCTGCACAAGCCAAGGTATAAACTAGGGGACTGATTTAACACACAGGTAAAAAATAATAAAGCAATACAATTCACTAACTGCCTGCCGACCAGTCGCCGTCATTATACTGCGGCAGGTTGGCACGGCTGCGCAAACCGCCGTCGGTGTATGTCGGCCGCTTTAAGAGCTTTTAGGGGGCGCGTGCGTGGAGCCGATGCATGTGGCTGGCAGCCATGATGTCCGCCTGGTGACCTGCGATCGCTCCTCAGAGTGCTAGAACGAGGATCTGTCAATGTAAAAAGACAGATCCCCGTTCTGTCAGGGAAGTAGAGAGAGATCTGCTCTTTCTAGTAATCAGGAACATCGATCTCTCTCTACTCACAGTGACTACACTCCCCCCACAGTTAGAAACACCTCCCTAGGAAACACTTAACCCCTTGATCACCCCCTAGTGTTAACCCCTTCCCTGCCAGTGACATTTATACAGTACAATAATCAGTGGCTATTTATAGCACTGATCGCTGTATAAATGTCAATGGTCCCAAAAAACATGCTAAGGTGTATTGGGTGTCCCTTCCCCAGAAACAGCCCAGTGGGAGTGTTTTACCACTGGGCATTCTGGGAGAGGATACTTAAGGGGCAGACGCCATTTTTTCTCACTCTGACCTCATGGCCCGCCTGGCCTAAGGTATGTGACAACTCTTCTTCTTCCCCGGGGCCTGCTGAACCGAGGCTATGTTACTGCAGGTAGGCCCAGAGGTCTGTCTGGGGCCTACTGGTTCAGAGTTGGTCCTGTGCTGTCTTGCTTTCGGGAAGAGGCCGAGCAATTGGAAGTTCCAGGGGAGGACCTTTCCTGTAGAGTACCAGGCAGAAGGCTGGTATCTCAAGAAGGGCCTGGTGACTCAATTGGAGGATGCATCCTAACCAATCTACCTCACAGTACTGCCGGATTGCTTAAAGGACTTTGGTACTGTGCGGCTGTGTTTCACTTGTCATATACTGATCACCATATCCTGTGGCAGAGGATTGTTCAACAGTTTAGTACTATCATGGAGTCTGTGGCAGAGACTTTTGTCCATTGACAGCGAGTGTACTTGTCTCCGGGATCGCAAGTTCCTCAGTGATTTGCACAAGGTATCTGAACTTCCCCTAATCCTCCATCCCACTACTTCGGCAAGTTGTTTAATAAAAAAACATTGGAAAGACTAAGAGATTGATGCGCACATCTGTTCTGACATTTGCTAATCGTAGACTCTAAGTTTGGGACACGGTGAACTATGGGGTAACGGCAGGACCCAAAACAACTCAGCAGCTCCTTTGGGGGTAGTGCTACATATACAGTTGTGGCCAAAAGTTTTGAGAATGACACAAATATTAGTTTTCACAAAGTTTGATGCTAAACTGCTTTTAGATCTGTGTTTCAGTTGTTTCTGTGATGTAGTGAAATATAATTACACGCACTTCATACATTTCAAAGGCTTTTATCGACAATTACATGACATTTATGCAAAGAGTCAGTATTTGTAGTGTTGGCCCTTCTTTTTCAGGACCTCTGCAATTTGACTGGGCATGCTCTCAATCAACTTCTGGGCCAATTCCTGACTGATAGCAACCCATTCTTTCATAATCACTTCTTGGAGTTTGTCAGAATTAGTTGGTTTTTGTTTGTCCACCCGCCTCTTAAGGATTGATCACAAGTTCTCAATGGGATTAAGATCTGGGGAGTTTCCAGGCTATGGACCCAAAATGTCAACGTTTTGGTCCCCAAGCCACTTAGTTATCACTTTTGCCTTATGGCACCGTGCTCCATCGTGCTGGAAAATGCATTGTTCTTCACCAAACTGTTGTTGGATTGTTGGAAGAAGTTGCTGTTGGAGGGTGTTTTGGTACCATTCTTTATTCATGGCTGTGTTTTTGGGCAAAATTGTGAGTGAGCCCACTCCCTTCCCTTGGATGAGAAGCAACCCCACACATGAAAGGTCTCAGGATGCTTTACGGTTGGCTTGACACAGGACTGATGGTAACGCTCACCTTTTCTTCTCCGGACAAGCCTTTTTCCTGATGCCCCAAACAATCGGAAAGAGGCTTCATATATGATTTTGCCCCAGTCCTCAGCAGTCCATTCACCATATTTTCTGCAGAAGATCAATCTGTCCCTGATGTTTTTTTTGGAGAGAAGTGGCTTCTTTGCTGCCCTTCTTGACACCAGGCCATCTTCCAAAAGTCTTCGCCTCACTGTGCGTGCAGATGCGCTCACACCTGCTTGCTGCCATTCCTGAGCAAACTCTGCACTGGTGGCACTCCGATCCCGCAGCTGAATCCTCTTTAGGAGACGGTCCTGGCGCTTGCTGGACTTTCTTGGGCACCCTGAAGCCTTCTTCACAAATGCAGTGGAATTTTTTTTTATGGGATTAAGTTAATTTTCATGGCAAAGAGGAACTTTACAATTAATTGCAATTCGTCTGATCACTCTTCATAACATTCTGGAGTATATGCAATTTCCCATCTCAAAAACTGAGGCAGCAGACTTTGTGAAAATTAGTATTTGTGTCATTCTCAAAACTTTTGGCCATGGCTGTACATGCTACTACATGCTCCAGACTTACCCAGAGGCCCTCCCCAACTCTAGAGCCTCCCCCCACTTCATTTTCGAATCTCATACTTGCCTTTTCCACTCTGGTGCTATGATAATGCCTCCCACACCTTGCAATCACAGTATGTTCTCAGTCTTCCAGGATGAATGTCCTTGTTTGTCATTCTAATGACATATTAACCCCTTGGCGCTGGCCGTACGCATATCTCGTGGTGGGTGGGCCTTAATGCTGAGCGGCCACATATATATGACCCTGTGGTTACAACTTACCATGCTAAGAGCACCATCCCAGCATGGTGGCCAGTGGGGATCGGTAAGCTCCTAAAGCATGCATGTGACCACTGTAGCAGCCAATCACAACGGTCACATGACCTAAACGCTCACCTTCACCTCTCAGCGTACTTCTCCTGTTAGATGAGATTGATTAAAAAGATCAGATAATAATTCAACAACTACACATTGAAGTTCTCTAAGAATTCTTGGACTGAGGGTTCTGAGGAAGAGGGCATGTCCCTTGAAATGCATTAGCCTTCTAAACTTATACTACTACTCCTTATAATGAGATGTGTTGAGACGATATACAGGAATCTTGGCAGTCTGTACCTGGATTTGTCCTAATGAGCTTGTACATTAAGGTTTGTGAGTATATAATATTATTTTATCGATAAAGGATATTTAGGCTCCATTCACACCATTTTTTTAACATGGGTTCCTATGGAACAGGTTCATATCAATGCATTTTTGTGCCTCTGCGTGTTTGTAACGGGTCACTTTTTTAAATGCAAAATTGTGCTTTTTTGTTTTTTCGGTTCAATAGATTCCAAAGAAGAAGCTGCAGAAAAGCATGTAGTGTGTTTTTAATGTGTTTTTGCAGCAATTTTTTTTACCACGATTTGCATTTTACATTTTTAAATCTGCCTAAGAACTAATCTTTCCCCCCAAAAAATGCATGTCGTGGTAAAATCATGGTAAAATTACAGTAAAAAACCTGTGGAAAGCACAGCACAAAGCACCGCAGAAATGCTCAAAAGCAACATTCATATATGTGAATTGAGCCGTAGGCTCTGTTCACATCTTGGCTTTTTGAATCGTGGGGGGAATCGCTGGGATTCCGCCTGCGATTCAAAATATCGGCGAATCGCGGGACGTCCGTGTGTTCCGTGTCGCTTCCAATGGAACCAAAATCGTGGTGCGATTTTGCCATGATTCATCGGGTGACAATTGCGGTAAAATCACGCAAACAAAATCGTGGGACGGCCTGTCACCCACGAGAAGCTCTTGTACTTTTGTGTGACAGACGTACCGCAATTCTGTTTGTGTGATTTTACCGTGATTGTCACCCGAGGAATCACGGAAAAATCGCACCGCGATTGTGGTCTCATTGGAAGTGGCAGGGAACGCATGGCGTCCCGTGATTTGCCGCTGTTTTAAATTGTGGGCGGAACAGTGGCGATTCCGCCCACGATTCAGAATACCAAGATGTTGTGAACGGAGCCTTAAGGATAATGCACTAGGCCGGTGTCCTGATTTGTTAAAAAGGTTAATTAATAATCCAACTATACATTAAAGTTCACCAAGAATGCTTTGATAAATACCATCAGGACTCGTTGATTTGTTAAACTTTAAGTGAGCCAGTTCATCCGCTACCTTTGAATTTAGAAACCCAGAAAATTAACCTTTACCAATATTATCTTCCAAAAAGCTTTTGTGATTTGTTTTTTACTTTTTAGAAGACTTAACACAAATAGTTGTTTAAATAGTTTGTAGGCATGAGTTAACTGAGCAGCATTCGGTCTGTTGGACATTTCTTGAATCCAATGCAAAATTTCCAAATCATAAACATTGTACCCTCAATCCCAAGTCGATGGGAACCAAATTTTTGTATTTTTTCCTGACATTTTCCATGCTTTGTTGACACTGACATTTATAAATTAAATAAAAACCTTCAGTGGTGAGTGGGTCTTTTATTGTGGCAATACATTTAGGAAAATAAACTATTCACAGGGGCACACCCTAATCACTCTTTGTAGTACCGATTCCCCCTACTGCCCGGGCTTTTCCCTGTGCTGTGCCCCCCACCCCAGTGCTGCTGACTTCCATCCTCTGTTCCTCCCCTGGCTGCTGCAGGTTTTTTTTTCAGGTTGGAGAGTGTGGGAAGGGGCTAGTCAATAGACATGCAGGTTAACTGGCTTCTGTATAAATTGGCACTAGTATGTGTATGAATGTGAGTTAGGGACCTTAGATTGTAAGCTCCTTGAGGGCAGGGACTGATGTGATTGTAAAAAATTGTGTAGAGTGCTGTGTAAATTCATGGCGCTATATAAGTACCTCTACTAAAAAAATAAAAATAAAAATAGATGTAATTTACAGGCCTCTTTCTTTTCTAAATGAACACAGTGAACACACTCACTGTGTTCAATCATAAGTGAAGCATAGTAAACTGTGTTTACTATGTTTCAGTGTGTGAATGAACAGGAAGCCGCTGAGCACAGAGCACTTCCTATTAATATGGTGCAGCTCTGCTAAGAAACCATTTATTTTGCCAACGCTTAACTGAACAAGCTGAAGTTAGAAGCTGATTGGCTACCATGCACGGCTACACCAGATATTGCACTCTCCAGCTTTAGTAAATCAACCCCATTGTGTACAGTCCATTTAGGGTAAAAAAAGTAGTGTTTGGTTGTGATATCGATTTTGAGGAGGACCCCACACAACCTTTGGAGACCCTAGGCCAAAATAAGAAAAAAAAATGGTAAATGTCCCTTCCCCCAAAATCTATGCCAGATTTTTATCCTGGCATTCAGCCTGGCTGGCCCGGAAAGGAAAGGGGAGTAGCAGGCCACATGAAAGCATAATTTGCAAGGAGGTGGGCAGAAAGCCTTTTCCCCCATTCAAGGTACAGGCGGTCCCCTACAGTGGTCATCAACCCTGTCCTACAGGGCCCACTAACAGGCCAGGTTTGCAAGATAACTGAAATACATCACAGGTGATATCATTTGCTGTTCAGTGATTGCAGTATTCTAGACTGCATCTCTCCATGGTAATACATAAAACCTGGCCTGTTAGTGGGCCCTGTAGGGCAGGGTTGATGACCACTGCCCTACTTCATACAAACATCTGACTTACAAACAACTCCTACTTACAAACTGAGGGAGACAACAGAAAGTGAGAGGAAATCTACCCCTAGGAAGGAAAATTATCTCCTGTAAAAGTTAATATGGGAAAAGGTACCTCCACTGATGTTTTATCACCAATCCTTGTTTCCCTACTAACCCCAAATTTTAAAAATCCAATTGTCATTGGGACAGAAAGTGAGGTGAAATCTTCTGAACAGGGGCACAGACAGCAAAACAAATGTTACAGGGGTGAGAACCCTTCCCTATGCTATCCACAATCAAATCGTTTTTTTTTTTGGGCTGGAGCTAAACTTAAAAAATGTTAGCTGTTCCAACTTACAAACTGATTCAACTTAAGAACAAGCCTACAGTCCCTATCTTGTTTGTAACCCAGGGACTGCCGGTAACTTGTCCTCATGTGGCTGGGACAAGGACCTCATCCCCATGTCTCTGGCAAGGTAGATGAGTCATCTTATTGAAGGGGGACATTTTGGAATAAGGGGCCCCCTCAGATATCCAGCCACCCTATATGAATTAATAAAAGATATATAGTACCCTTTGTTACTTATTCATTAATAAAAATGAAAAAGTAAATAAACCCACAGACACCATTAAAAAAAAACTTTATTAAAATAATTTATAAACAATGTCCCTCAATGTAAATGCAATGTTAATCATGCAATCCAGAAATGTAGATCCAATGTCAATCAGGATGAACAATGCCCTGGCAACACTACAAGTTGCACCGGTGGCAAATAACAGCTCCTGGATGACGTCATTGACCAAATACGGTCATGAGTTGTAATTTGCAATAGGGAGTAGGGGCAGGAGAAGTGGCGGATCATTATGTCAGCAGGTCGTTGTTCATCATGATTGACAATGGATCTACACTTCTGGCTGACATGATTATCGTTGGATTTACATCATAAGACATTGTTCATTTTTAGAGAATGGATTTTTTCATGGTATGGGTGCAGACCCCCACATCCATGGGGCAGGGATGTGGAGAAGAAGCCATTGTCTCCATCAACATAGGGACATTCTCAGAAATAGCTATGCTTACAACCTCTGTATCACCTTCTAAATCAGTTAGAACACTATTAGGCCCCATCCACACTTGTGAATGGGGCTGTTAGTGATAACATGCTGGAGAAACAGGGGTTTGTGGGTAGTACCGCTATCAAAAGCATTGGGAGGCTGACAGATCCCACAGCTAAACGCAGCCACTCGCACATAATCTCTAGTGGAGTGATTATCTGTGAACAATCAGCCCTGCAGGCTTCCAGGGCTGATCACTCATGGGTATTTTTTCCATGGGCGATTAAATGCGAGCAGCCATGATTAGCTGCAGGGACTGTCAACTTCTATTTGTTTTCAATGGGGCTGCATCTGCAGCTAATCATTGGGAACCCCTGCTGGTTCTCCCACATGTAATCTCTCAGGCCTCGTACACACGGCCGAGTTTCTCGGCAAAAACCAGCAAGAAACTTGACGAAAACTATGTGTTTCGCCAGTCGAGTTCCTCGGTCATGTGTACGAGGCTTAACAACCCTATTTGCAAGTGTGAAAGGGTTATACAGTGACACACCAAAAGCTGCATGTTTCTGGTCCACAGTTTTCATTCCTCCAGTTCAAACAAATGTTCAGTTCACATTTCCCGTTTTGCAAGGTAGCACAAACCAAGGAATCCAAACAAGCATTGTCAAATGTCAACATGTGGCCTGGGAACCCCCATAGAGACAGGACAGAAAGATAGTCTTCAGAGAGAACCATGAAAAACAATTGTCAAAAAAGTATTGCACTGAACTAAACCAGACATCTTCCAAACTAAAAATAAAACACAGGTACTTGCCATGGACAGTCTACTGTCTCCAAACTCCTGTTGTGTTCGGTTTTATACCAGTACTAACAACACTTAGTAAGAGATATCCAATGGCAACAACCACAATACCAAAACCAAATTAGGAGGAACAATAAAAAATACTTAAAACTTGGCTTATCCAACTACTGATGTTCAAACGATGCACTTTTGTCCGCTGCATATCGGGCCTGATAAGCTCACAATTGGGTTGATTTACTAAAGGGAAATCCACTCTGCACTACAAGTGCACTGAAAGTGCTACTTGAAAGTGCACTTGTAAGTGCAGTCGCTGTAGATCGCTTTAGATCTGAGGGGAAGATCTGAAATGAGGGGAAGCTCTGCTGATTCTATCATCCAATCATGTTCAAATGCTGTTTTTTTATTTCCCTTGCATGTTCCCCTCAGATCTATAGTGACTGTACTTGAAAGTGCACTTGTAGTGCAAAGTGGATTTGCCTTTCATAAATAACCCCCAATGAGTAAACTTGAGTAACTAATGCACTTAAATACCACACTGATTAGAATACTAGATTACCCCTCTTACATATCCAGTACTCCCAACACTAAGGCTCAGTTCACACTAGTGCGGGGCGTGCATTCTGGTTGCGGGTATTGCATCGACTCCCCCACCTGCATCTGAATCACACTGCTTTTGCAGTTCTTAAATCTGAATGGCACCCCCACGCATCTCAGCCCACAGCGCTATTGTGGGTGTGGGAACCACAGAGAGAGCCGATGGTCAAAAAGACTTTACTTGCAGCCGCGTTTTAAAAAGGTGCATGCACCTTTTTTTGTGTGTTTCATGCAGCGCAGCCAGGACAGCCATCACACATTTTGGGGCCTCTTACACAGCTTTAGGCAGGGCCCCCCTAGAGCAGAGAACCGGGGGGGCCTCTTCGCTCCTGCCGTGAGATAATACGTGGGGGGGGGGTTGTGGTAACAAAAGTGTCATCTCTTCTCTTCTCTCTCCTGCCGTGAGATAATAATAATTGGTGCTGACGAACAAAACAAAGTCAAGTCAAGTCTTCCCTCTCCTGCCACGAGTTGCTAAAGGGGAGGCCAGATGAAAAAAAAAATCAGGCCCCTTAAGCCTTGTACACACGACCGAGAAACTTGACGGGTGAAACACATCAAGTTCCTCGTCGAGTTCCTTGTGAAGCCGTCGAGAAACTCGACAAGCCAAGTTTCTCCATTCCCGTCAAGGAAATAGAGAACTTGCTCTCTTTTTGGCTCGTCGAGTTTTTCGAAAGTTTCCTTGACGAAAATGTACACACGACCGGTTTCCTCTGCAAAAAAATATCTCCCAGCAAGTTTCTTGCTGTTTTTTGCCGAGAAACTCGGTCGTGTGTACGAGGCCTGACAGATGAATAGGCTGCTGTGCCCCAGCAAACGTGGGATGCACGGCCCAGCTCTAGTGTAAACCAAGCCTTAGTCAACCATAGACAAGTACTCCAGCACTAACAACATTTAGTAAGCAATCACGAAAAGGAACAACAACCCTGCAACAACTACAATACCAAAGTAAGCAGTTTAAGAAAAATAAATACATTTAGAAATACTGAGAAATTGAGAAATATTTTATGTTCAAATTATGGAATTTTGTGTGCTACCTTTCTGTCCTTATGCACGCACAATCAACAAACTCTACAGAGTTACTAATCTAAGTAGATACCACAATGAATAGGATACTAGTTTTCCTTTCTTATATATGCAAAATGCAACACACCTAGTATCCCCAACACTTGAAGAGGCCATACAGAGCAAATTTTGGGCAATTCCTGATGAGCTGGCTTAAATTTGCTGTGTGTGTGGCCCTGTCTGCACCCTCCCACCCAGTATCCTTTGGATACAAATCTAAGGAGTTGAGTGAAAAATTGCTAGTCAAACAGCACCTGGATCCACTCACTTGCAGGCTGTATGGGTATCTTGAAATTCAGTGGCACCAGCCTATTTCTGAGAGCATTGCATATGAGAAGCTGCAAAGGGCTGAGTCTTGACAAAAAAAATGCTATTTCTACTTAAACCCAGATTAAAGTTATGTTCACGCATAATGTTTTATATGATATATGAATATACCACTTAAGGGAAGAATACAGGTCAACATATTAGGATTGTATTTCAATGAGCATCAGTGCAATGCAATAGTTTAATAGAAAATAATGTATTTCAAAGTGGAAGTAAATCAGCTGTGGGTCCCTGGAGCAATGTCCATTATGTGCATGCTTGCATATTATGGCCGACTTACCACATAGTTTGACCTTCACCAGAAATAAAAGGTCTGTGCTCCCCCTAATTGCTTCATCCACTGCTGCAGACATTTTTTCCAGTTTTTCTGATAGCATGGCATCTTATTTTTTCAGCCATTGGCCGGCCACTGATGATGTAACTCCTGCACATGCTCATTAGGGATACATCACCTTGGCAACCAGCTCCATTCTCTGCAACTTACAGATGCCTGGAGAGGGTCAGGAGTGTACACTGCACTGCATGTGTCACAGCCAGTGTACATATATATAAAAAAAATTGCTAGCAGACAGGTGAAGCGGATTTGTTATCAGAGAAAACATACATATTCTACCAAATAATGCACCTGCTAGAAAATGTTGTTACAGTTTTAGCTCCACCATAACAAGTACAGTACATACAATTTTCCTGTGCTGGGCAAAGTGGCAAATTCTGCAAAAGTGCTCTAGTTTAAAAAAAAATCCCTTGTAACAACATGAATCTTTCTGTTAGCACAACCTCACTCTTGTCTTGTAAAATATATTATTTTTAATGTTACCACCTATGGTTTTTTTTAATACAAATATCACTTTTAGCAATTATAGTGTAGAGTAAACATTGCTATAAAGTCAAGTATATAGTCAGTTGTCTTATTACTCAGACCAGTGAAGAACTTAAGTTAACTCGATATGAAATTGTCATATACAGTAAGGTCTAATTAAATGACCATATATTCACATTGCTATAAAAATAAATGCAATACCCACAGTAGCAGTTAATGTGATGTTTTAATTAAGCCTGGAAAGAAACTTTCTCCATTGAGGTCTACAGTAATTAGACCAGAGATGTTTTGAGTTTAGAGTACAAACGTAGCTCCGCAGGGTAATCATGGAATAAAGTTTGGCACTTTTGTATTAGCATGGTCATTTAGGACCATCGTATTATGTAATCCTCCCTGGTACCAGGTCTCATCTTCCATGAAGTTATGTTTAAATCATTGATTAAATCAAACCTCAAAAATGAATAAACTAATCCCATTTGAACCAATTTTGTGAAGATTTCAGAACACTAAGGGAAAAAAATGATAACTATCTGCTTGCAAAATGCACCTTATGACTCTTAATTCATATAGACTTCTTATGCCGGTAATGTGTTCATGAGTGCCTCCACTTCTGCATGTAGCGAGAGCAATTTGATTCTAGACCTATTACACACCTTCTCAGTTCTTTCTTCATATTATACACCTACCTTCTCCATCACACATAGTTTAAGAATGTGATTTGTATATCATGTTTGATGGGAGTTTATGGGGTTCATAGACCTTCTCTGATGTTTCCTTGCTCTAAGATAATGCAATATATAGTCTGATTCTTCATAATTAACTGTTAATGAAGATTTCAAATTCCCTGAACACATTTGCTCCTCAAAGCTAAGCCTCCACTCAACCTAATTGTGTAATTATTTTTACTGATTCTAACATGTCCTAAGTGTACAACATAGGAGGGGCAAAACAAGTTTACATTCTAAAATAACTCGATGGCATACATCTTAATATGATAAGATATAGAAAATTCATCCTTAGCAACCACAAGTTTGGGTGAAAATGAAGTCAAGTTTAATAAGTATTTATTTAGACCAGGCTCACTTCAAATACCCAATCAAGGGTATTTACCATCATACTGATTTTGTAAGTAAGCCCAGGATAAGGTAAAATGTACTCTTTGGGGGTTATTTACTAAAGGCAAATCAACTTTGTACTACAAGTGCAAAGTGCACGTGGAAGTGTAGTCGCTGTAGATCCGAGGAAGACAAGCAAGGAAAATAAAAAACAGCATTCTAGCTTGCACATGATTGGATAAACAAATCAGCAGAGCTTCCCCTCATTTCAGATCTACCCCTCAGATTTATAGCAACTGCACTTCCAAGTGCACTTTGCACTTGTAGTTTGTACTTGTAGTGCAAAGTGGATTTGTCTTTAGTAAATAACCCCCTTTGAGTAAATTAGCTTTATATACATACATACACACACACATATATATAATACACATCTTATCCATATATGATATGACGTTTTCACTAATAGTTTAAGTTATGCTATAGTATGATTTCAGTTACTATTATAGTATAGTATGATATGATTTACATTTTACTTAAATAAATCAGAAATATATACATATATATTCAAACACATTCTAGTTAAATGTTTAATAGACTTAGCAATATAACCAAATTCTTAAACCATGTGTACGAAAGCTAAAAAGCATGTTAAAAAATAAACAGAAAAGACCCACAATATCTCTATCATATATCATACCTCTACATATTGTAGTCAATCCAGTGTGCTTTTCACACTTGGGTAGAAATAAAGCAGGGCATAACTAAGACTTTACAATGTTGGTTGACAAAAAAACTTGTCGTGAAACATTTTTTATATTCAATCTATTACATGTATTATACTGTGAATTTTATCCATACAGAATTGTAATTGACATGCAAAGAATATTTTAATGTGTTAGCTACTCTCATATAAATTACTAATTTAAAGTGCCTAAATGTTCTAAAATGAAGCAATACATGAAAAAGACAAAAGTTGCTGTAATACAAGTGTATCCAGTAAGATGCAATAGCAGTGCTCTACCTGTGTGTGCTGCAGTCACGCTGATCCTCTGCGCTGGTTGAGCTGTGAGATGTCTTGAGGAGTCTGAACTGCGATCTCTGCTTTTAAATACAGACACGAGTCCTTGGTGATTCGATGCTCCTGTCACTCAATTCTTCTCGCTCTTTTCAGTATAACGCATCCGATTTCTCCTTTCCTCCCAACTTCTCTCTTGCTCTGCCCAGCTCTCTAGCTTTCCTTCCCACCTATACCAACCTCTTTTCATGTCTATTTATTTCATTTTTTTCTTGTTTTTCTTATATTCTTAATTTCTCTTGTTTATCTCATATATAGAATATGTTATCTCATATTCCTCATCCCTGTTTATCCTTTCTTCATGCACATCACATTCTCTCTCTCTCTCTCTCTCTCTCTCTCTCTCTACATGTATCTCTCTCTCTTTCTTTTACATGTATCTATTTCTTCCTCTATATTTCTCTTCTAACACTATCTCTCTCCCTCTGTACCTCTTGTCTTCCCCTCTATCAGTCCCTGTACCTCTCTCCAATCTCTCCAGGCTTTTTCTCCTAGTCTCCCACTCTCACTCTTGCCTCTATCACGTTAGCTGTTGTCTTTACTTAAAACATGGTTTATGCACAGATTATTCCCACTTGGGCTGCATTTTCCTTTTCAGTGTGTTGATTTTTCTGTAAAAATCTGTTTTTCATTCATGCTCAGTCATCACACTACACCTGTTCCCTCTAAAGTATGCACAGTTCAGCCCCTTACAACATAAAGTATTTATTATTAGTTAGAGATCCAAACAGCTTCATCATCAAAACTATAGAAATTAAATGCCAGGCAAAACAGGACATACTAGTTCACTAAATAGTTAGACGCAAGAATTTTACAAAACAGATTATCAAAGCTGCACATGGACTCTTCACAGCAATGTCTCTGTGGCTCAATCAAGGTAACATAGTGCTCTATAAGATTCTAAAACAACAGAGAATCTAGCTGAGAATCACTACTTAAGTAAAACAGTTCGGAACACAAACAACTTCCTGCGATCATCCTGATAACAGCATCCCTCTCAGTGAAATCTAGGCTAGCGCTGGTAACTCAGGTAAACTGCTGGAGGGATCCAAGGACAAATGGCCACCCAACTGGGACTGGAGTACTCTGGCAGCAGTTGGAGAGCAGCTTCCCACAGTAGTTAGGTCTTCTAGAGAAACTGTATGCTATTGGGCTCTTTCCCAGTTGCCTGCATAAACAGTGGAGGGCCACTTACCTGGCTACATGTCAACTACCCAGCTACCTCTGCCTCATTAGGTGTGGCTTTTGTGAGCTGCTAAAGTAGTGATGTTGAGGGCCATATCTTCCCTGGGTTTGTCCAGGAACCAAGGGAGTTGTGCGAAAAGGAGTTAAAGTTTTGTAGGGCTCCAAAGCAGGAACATGCACCTGAGCTGGGTGACCATTGGGCTGTGAAATATAGTCAGGATCAATGGCTTCTCCAGGGAGTCTTGGAGATAATGGAAGAGAAGCTGAAGTGGCAGAGATGTTTGTGGGTCTTGATGGGTTTGGGATGGTTACAGTGTTCATGTCTATGTTTTGGGGGTTCCTTCTCTGTGAATATCGTAAATGGGCATAACTAAAATGGGCTGTTGCGGACAACTCCAGACACTTCTTTGCCGTGGTGTTTGCCCTTTTTCTTGCCTGTGTGTACCTTTATGGTGGAATAAAACTCTGTCTGCAAAGTTTGATGCCTCCAACTCCCTTGACCGATCTTTTACAAACTGGGCTTCAGACAATCATTGTTTCTACTCCCGAACCCAGAAAGCTTGAGTGTGCTCACTTTCAAGTGTCAACAGTTTACACAGTGCTTTACAAAATGGAGGGAAACAGTACAGTTACAATACAATTCAATATAAGAGCTATCAACGGTCCCTGCTTGTTCAAGCCTGCAGTCTTAAATTAACTGATACAAAATGTAATAACTGTTAGGGATGAGTTGATGGAGAAAATAAAAGTACAATTTACTATTTAGAGGCAGGATAGGCAAGCATGACATGGTAGGATGAGTGGCCTGTTGGGAAACTTACTGCATGGTTGTATTTATGTATGTATGTATGTATGTATGTATGTATGTATTTAATGCCTAGTATTGTGTGGTTGTATTTATGTATGCATGTATTTAATGCCTAGTACAGTAAGTGGCATCATTCTTGGAAGATCTTGCTTTTAAAACAGGTTCCTTGGTCTGTATGTGCTTTATCTTCTGTGGGCAGCTATAAGGAAGGCAGAAGTGTTTCCACAAACTTGGTCTGCCATAACTAGAATGTGATAGTATCCATCTTTTGACATGTCAAGTGTAGGAAAGTAAATATGAACTAGTTCTAGTGGGGAAAACGTGGCCAAGTCAGAAGAGAAATTCAGGTCTGGCTGGCTGGCTGCTATAGGACTCAGGTATGATCATATCTGTTATTAGGGCCAGTTATGCTACTACAGCCCCAGGGAGCAGATGAAGTGGAAGAACCTTGGTGTTCTGGATTCTAGCTACCGTAACTTGTCAGATCACTGTGAAGATCCTGTCAACAAAGGGATCCATTTTTGAAGGCAAGGGTCCACGAAGAAATGAAAACCTTGCAATCCATAGTGAGAACCTACAATCATGGGAAGTATATGTTTTTGATTAAGTGGTACCACCACCTGCATCCCAAAGGAAATGACAACTTTTTCCCAGATGTCTACAGAGCACAGATCTGGGCCCTCCAGTGCTCAAGAGCATGGGCAGCAGCTGCCTGAGCATGTACGGCACCCCTTCAGCATCTCAGCCCTTTATTCCAGATGATTTTCATGGGCAATATCACCTGAAGCTGCCCCCTCTTAAAGGCACTATGCCCTTTTTTCCTGAGTCCTGTCCCCTCAGCTCTACTTTCATACAGGTTAGCTCATCGGCAGTTGTCTAAAGGATTCATGGTGCGTTCAGGCTCATTAAATATTGCTGGAACACGGGTTCTGGCCAGGTAGTTCATTGGAAGCCAGTATTGAACCAAACTTGACTTCTTGACTGTCAAACCACCACATTTTTGGTTCTTGGATAGGGATTAATTCCACTTTGCTACCCCACTGCTTGACTCCTGGCAGCTTGGCATTCTAGTTTAATTGCTTTTTTCATGTATTGGTTCATGTGTGGTTGGTACAGTCTCCCTGGATATACCAGTAGCTCAAATCAACAGCCCCAGTGAAGGGATGATGTTCTTCGCTGCCACCAAGCTCTTTACCCAAGTACTGCCCTCTTGCTTATATACTAAGATAATGTGAAGTTTAAGTGCACCTGTGCTTAGACTAGACATTATTAGCCAGATTCAGAAAGACTTACGCTGGCGTATCTAATGATACGCCGTGTAAGTCCACGGATGCGCCATCGTATCTATGCGCTGTATTCACAGTACAAGATACGCCTGAATTTTGGCTTCCTACGACCGACGTAAGTCTCCTACGCCGTCGTATCTTGGGTGCATATTTACGCTGGCCGCTAGGGGCGCTTCCATTGATTTATGCGTCGAATATGTAAATGAGCGAGATACGCCGATTCACGACCGTACTTGCGCCCCTCGCAGTAAGCTACGCCGTTTACGTAAGACGTACGTCCGGCGTAAAGATAAACCACCAAATACTTGGTCTAAGTCGTGTAGGGTATGGACGTCGGAACTGCCGTCGGATTTTACGTCGTTTGCGTAAGTCGTAAGTGAATGGGGCTGGGCGTAGGTTACGTTCACGTCATTGCCATTGAGCCGTCGTATCTTAGGGCGTAAATTCAAAGTGATTCTGAGCATGCGCGCCCATGCGCCGTTCGTTCGGGAAGTCATTTACATGGGGTCACGGCTAATTTTAATACAACATGCCCACTACCTTCCTAATTTGAATTAGGCGGGCTTACATAGGCGGGCATATAAAAACCAGTCAAAGCTGCCCTAGTTTTCTACTTTTTTTTTTTTTTTCACCTTGTCATTTACAAGGTGAAAAAATAAAAATAAAAGCAGAAAACTAGGGCAGCTTTGACTGGTTTTAATATGTGTTCAGATTATTTTAAAAATGATTTTATTTGAAATATCTTAAAATATGAAGAACAATTTTTTTTTGCAACAAAAATTCCACAAACGAAATTTCAGAACATTATTCACACATAATTATTTAAAAAAATATAATAATAACAATTATACTGAAAACACACCTTATGATGATAATAATAATAATAATAATAATAGTAATAATAATAATAATGATGATACAGATAATAAACACACAGCAACACTATACCTACATTAAAAACTTTCCCTTCAAACACTTTCCCTCCAATTATACATCACACAACTGCGCTCTCTCTCTCCACCGCTATCCCTGTGTTTTGCTTTGAATCTTTTAGATTACTTTAAGGTAAGAGCCGGTTCACACTGGGGCGACTTGCGATCCGACTTCATGCCGCCTCAAGTCGTCCCAAGTCGTGCTGTAGAGAAAAACAATGGAAGTGAATGGGAGCAGTGTTAATACACACGACTCAAGGCGATCCGACTTCAGAAAAGGTTCCTGTACTACTTCAATCCAACTTGTAGGCGATTTGTACCCATTGATTTCAATGGAAGTCGCCTCAGAAGTCTGATCACTGTCTTAACTGAAGCTACTTTCCAGGAAGATAACATACATTTCTCAGGCAAACCCCTCCCTCCCCCTCCCTCTCCCAGAGCTGATGGTTGTTTTATTGGCCACTGGAAAGTCTTCTGTCCTGGAGACGACTTCAAGTCGTGTTGTAAATCTCCCCAGATCGCCCTGTGGTTCATGCTCAAGTCGTGTTGGAGTTGCTTCTGAAAGTCGTGCTGGAAGTCGTGTCGCCCTAGTGTGAACCTACTCTAAAGCTTGAAATCAGTAACCCTGTAGCTTATTAATGTGCTTTACTAAACAACAATGTTGTACATATTAGCCACTTGCAACTGTAGGAAAACAATACAAGATATACAGAGTATTACATATATATACAGTACAGACCAAAAGTTTGGACACACCTTCTCATTCAAAGAGTTTTCTTTATTTTCATGACTATGAAAATTGTAGATTCACACTGAAGACATCAAAACTATGAATTAACACATGTGGAATTATACATAACAAAAAAGTGTGAAACAACTGAAAATATATTTCATATTCTAGGTTCTTCAAAGTAGCCACCTTTTGCAGCAGACACATCTCTAGAACTGTTAAGAGGAGACTGTGTGAATCAGTCCTTCATGGTAGAATATCTGCTAGGAAACCACTGCTAAAGAAAGGCAACAAGCAGAAGAGACTTATTTGGGCTAAAGAACACAAGGAATGGACATTAGACCAGTGGAAATCTGTGCTTTGGTCTGATGAGTCCAAACTTGAGATCTTTGGTTCCAACCCCTGTGTCTTTGTGCGACGCAGAAAAGGTGAACGGATGGACTCTACATGCCTGGTTCCCACCGTGAAGCATGGAGGAGAAGGTGCGATGGTGTGGGGGTGCTTTGCTGGTGACACTGTTGGGGGTTTATTCAAAATTGAAGGCATACTGAACCAGCATGGCTACCACAGCATCTTGCAGCGGCATGCTATTCCATCCGGTTTGCGTTTAGTTGGACCATCATTTATTTTTCAACAGGACAATGACCCCAAACACACCTCCAGGCTGTGTAAGGGCTATTTGACCAAGAAGGAGAGTGATGGGGTGCTACCTCTTGAAGCTCATCAAGAGAATGCCAAGAGTGTGCCAAGCAGTAATCAAAGCAAAAGGTGGCTACTTTGAAGAACCTAGAATATGAAATATATTTTCAGTTGTTTCACACTTTTTTGTTATGTATAATTCCACATGTGTTAATTCATAGTTTTGAAGCCTTCGGTGTGAATCTACAATTTTCATAGTCATGAAAATAAAGAAAACTCTTTGAATGAGAAGGTGTGTCCAAACTTTTGGTCTGTACTGTATATATATATATATATATATATATATATATATATATATATATATATTATATATATACACACACACACACACACAACACACATGCACAAGCTAGCTAACCTGAGCATTGACAATGGTCTGTATGTAATAAGGATACTAAAAAGGTACTTAGCTTGGGTTATATTTTGCGATTACCACAGTAAAATATACGACAGGCTCTTCTCAATCAATTTCAGGAAACCAGGAGCTCTCATAGTATAGAATTAGCATCATTCACAGATGAAGTTTAGTCTTGTGAAGTCCCCTCTGGCACAGACTTTCCTTTTTAGCAGTTATTGTTGTTAAAGCGCCCCCCATTCAGCTTATGCTGCTGGTCTTTAATTAAGAAAGTTTGGGTAGCCATTCCCACATGGATGCATCCGTTTACCTCTTCCTGTCTTTTATTAAAGTGGTTGCAAAGTCAGAAGTTTTTTTTTATCTTAATACGTTCTATGCATTAAGATAAAAAAAAAAATTCCATGTGCAACAGCGCCCCTCAGCCCATCTCGATCCAGCAATGTTTCAGGAGATTCTCAGCTGTCCATTGGCTGAGATTGCAGCATGGCACCATTGGCTCCCGCTGCTGTCAATCAAAGTCAGTGAGCCAATAAGGAGAGAAAAGGGGCGAGGCTGAATCGTGTCTCCGTGTCTGAATGGACACACAGAGCGGCGGCTCAGCTTGGGTTCCCCCATAGCAAGCTGCTTGCTGTGGGGGCACTCGGGAGGAGGGAGAGGCCAGAAGCGCTGGCGAATGACCCAAGAAGAGGAGGGTCTGGTCTGCTCTGTGCAAAACAACTGCACAGAGCAGGTAAGTAGAACATGTTTGTTATTTTTAAACTAAAAACTGAGACTTTTGTATCACTTTAAGAAAGTTTGGGTAGCCATTCCTACATGGGTGCATCCCTTTACCTCTTCCTGTCTACATCAGTTTCTATGACACAAACATTTTTTAACTCAAACTTTAGATGGCACTGTAGTATCATACAAGCTATTGGCCAAATATATCAAGTTCAAGTTCAGTCTATTGTTAACTTTTATTAACATTTCTTGGGTTCAGTAATTGACCAGAACTCATCTAAAACAATGGGAGCATCTAAAAATATATTAATTTATATTTGCCAAATATACTACCATAGTATTTATTTTCTCAAAATCCCACCCATACACAAACCACTCAAACATTTAACTTTTAACTCATAATACTATCCCCCCTTCCACCAAGAAACCCACACCTCATGAAATCATAACTCACCCATCCCAGGAACCATAGAAAACCAATCATTACAGCCAAAAAAAAAAAACTTCCCACCACTCTTTACCCAATACAATTTACTTCATCCATACATTCCCAAAAACAACATTAACCATTTCACCTATCTAATTGACATATCTATTGTGCCCCCTCATACCCAATATTCTTATAATAACGGTATGCATATAAATACAGCCTTCCACAAATAATAAATTCACACTTTCTTACACTTAATTTCTCTCTTCAAAAAATTTGAATATTTTGGACATCCCACAAATATGCATTTATGTACGCTTTAATACCTTTACATACTGCTGGCAAAAGTACATTAGCGGTTTTGCCTGGAGTTCATCTTTACTCTTTGCAAATCACTTTCAAATAATGGTGAACACAGTATAGAATGAGTTTTTCATAAATGTATTAAAAATCTAGCTAATCAAATTAATATTTTGGAAATGATTCTTTCCATGAAACAGAATCCGTTTAATTTTACTTACTTGTGTACTTCAAATGATATGTTTGAATCCAGAAATTCTCATTCTCCAGTGTAGTGGTGGGTATCCAAATTCTGCAAATTCTCCTAATTAGTGGGATGCTGGACTTGTTTAATAAGAATAAAAGAAATAGCTGTAGGTTAGATTCTCGTACCAGATGGGATTCTTATTTTGTTTAGTGGCATGTCAGAAATAATGTCACACAAGGGCATAAATGTCTGCAGGGAGATGTAGTTCGAAAGGTTTGCTGTTGGAGATGTACAAGCGAGGAGTGACCACAATCTGCAAATATCAAGCTGTTGCCCATAGCAACAAATTATATTTCTTATTTTCTTAATGCATTTTCTTTCATTGCAGAATAAAAATGTCATTGTAGTTCTAATTTTTGTTTGATTTTAATTTTTTCCCCAATATTATCCCAAAATTTTAGACGTAAGAAAGAAACGATTCAGTAAAATGCAAATAGTTGATTTTGAAAGTTGTACTAAATGGATCTGTGTAACCAATTCAGCTCTTTGGACGTACCCTTAATCACAGGAGGATGGCTGCAGCAGCAGCCATCCTCCTGTGTGGGTTTTGTAGAGCCCGCGACCAGCTTCAAAGTGAAAGTGATGTGCAATCTCTATAGCTGCCAAATACTTTCACAATGCCACGTAGTTCACTTTTACGATTTATACGTAAAGCTTTAGGCATGTAAAGAGAGAGGATTAAAAATGCATTCAAATACATGTCAACGTACACTATATTACCCAAAGTATTGGCTTTACACGCACATGAACTTTAATGGCATTCCAGTCTTAGTCCATAGGGTTCAATATTGAGTTGGCCCACACTTTGCAGCTATAACAGCTTCAACTCATCTGAGAAGGCTGTCCACAAGGTTTAGGAGTGTGTCTATGGGAATGTTTGACCATTCTTCCAGAAGCAAATTTGTGAAGTCAGGCAATTATGTGGACGAGAAGACCTGGCTCGCAGTCTTTGCTCTAATTCACCCCAAAGGTGTTCTATCGGGTTGAGGTCAGGTCTCTGTGTAGCCAGTCAAGTTCCTCTACCCCATGCTCATCCATGTCTTTATAGACCTTGCTTTGTGCACTGGTCCAAACCATTTGGTGGAGGGCAGATTATGGTGTGGGGCTGTTTTTCAGGGGTTGGGTTTGGCCCCTTAGTTCCAGTGAAGGGAACTCTTAAGGCGTCAACATACCAAGACATTTTGGACAATGTCATGCTCCCAACTTTGTGGTTACAGTTTTGGGATGGCCCCTTACTGTTCCAACATGACTGCACACCAGTGCACAAACAAGGTCCTGACCTCAACTCAATAAAACACCTTTGGGATGAATTAGAGCATAGACTGCCAGCCAGGCCTTCACATTCACAACAGTGCCTGACCTCACAAATGCGCTTCTGGAAGAATAGTTAAACATACACACTCCTAAACCTTGTGGACAGCCTTCCCAGAAGAGTTAAAGCTGTTATAGCTGCAAAGGGTGGGCCAACTCAATACTAAACCCTAAGGACTAAGACTGGGATGCCATTAAATTTGTAAGTGTGTGTAAAGGCAGGCATCCCAATACTTTTTATAATATAGTGTATGTCAATGCACATGTGTTCTCTGTGTTTTTTATGCTTTTTGTGGTGTGGGCAAGCATTAGCAGTGTTCAGTTGTTCAATTGAATTTATTACAAATTGCATTTGATGCATTAAAACGTATTTTATCATGAAACCTATCATTGTTAAAGCAATTTAGGCAGCATCTACAATTAGATAAGTGACCATTACATAAAAGACTCATTTAAGCATAATGAAATACATATGATCAATCACAATACATCTAAATATTGACATAGTAAATTCCATTACATCACAAACCAGTGAATTGGTAGGTTCTTCATTTATTTCCTGGATTATTGTTCAGGAATGTGGATATGTCACATCATGATCACAAGTATCTCCTTTTTAGGTTAAATATCCAAATGCTCTATGTATATAAACACAGCCATGTGTATCTCCCAGGCACCAAATCAAAGGGGGCCTGATAAAATAGGGGATCCCTGTGCGACATTAAACCCCCGCCCTTCAGCTTGATGGAGTTCAGGGTGTAAAGAAATGTGCAAAAAAATTGAAAAAACGTTATGTATACTTAATCGTTAAAATATTTACATACAGTATATCATATGTGAAACGTGTTTATCCATCAAATAACACATTCTGCAATGCTATGAGATACTGATACCATGTATAAGTGTACTGTAGTTCTGATACAAGCATCACGTTGCCTATTTGTATTCTGTCTTCATTTATATTGTGCATCCCACAGTTTTCAAAATAAAAAATGATTAATCTATTTCTGACTGCTCCTCATGCCAACAAACGTGGAATAGATGGTGTAGGACTGAATTATAAATTAAGCTGCTCTCTAGAATTAATGCTATTTACTTTAAAATGACTTCACTTGTGTGCTTTATATTTTATAGTTTTATTTTTCAGTTAGGAATTTCAGTTGTTGTATGTCATGTATGTTAGTTGCACTTTTTATAAATAATTTTATATATTTTTGCATGAGAAAATGTTACCATGTTATAAAGAGCTTTTATTATCTAATCTTAGATTACCTATGGACTTCAAATTACCAGAGGGGGTCGTTTTAGTATTTTTTTATGGAAAGGAGAGAGTAAGTTCCTCTTGACAGCATTACCACACATGCACGTCAAGTGTGGTATTTACCATGTTAACATGCATTGCGTTAAGGCAGCTTATTCATTTTTAATGGGTTTACAAAGTAGAACAGCGCACAAAAGACCTGCACCATTTTTTTTAATGCAACGTAACATACAGATGACTCACACCTGTTCACATGTGCATTGTGGTGTGCTGGCAAGATGTGCTGAATTGCTATTCAAAATGAATGTCAACACATGGCTGATAGTGTGTTAACTTGTGTTACCACAGCACATAGGTAGGTCAGCCTAACAACACTTTCTCAAATATTAGATATTATGCATGAAAATTTAGACTATAAAAAAAACTGAGTACTGCAGAAATAAGGAATTCATTTTGTAGATTGTTTATTTTGTATAATTTACTCTTATTTTGTATAATTTACTCTTGATTTTAGTATCCTACTGACAACATTGTCATACCAATCCCCCTGTGTTTTCCTCAAAAGTGGCGCTTTTGAGCTTTGAAGATATATTTGCATTTAAAGTCATACATCACAAAACTCCACGTTTTTAATTTAATACAATTATGACTGGATGGTGGAAAACCTTGGTAAATGACTGTAGCCTGTGATGTATATATTGGTCTATCTTTGCTGTACCATAGGGTTGTTAAACAATAATTGCACAAAAAAAGATGCATTTTAGGTACTATGCAGTATAATAATTTGAAGATTTGAAAAGATACAGCTTTTGATTCTGATTAATAAAATTAGTTATTTTTTGGGGAGATTTAGAAAATTATTTAACTGATTAAAAGTTTAACCCACAAATAGAGCTTACTTTTAGTGGCATTTGATCACCTCTGTGGTTTTTATTTTTTGCTAAACAAACTAAAAAAGAACAACATTTTTGAAAAAAATAAAGTTTTTCATTGTTTCGGTTAAAAAATGTTGTTTTCTCCTTCACTGACGGGCACTGATGAGGCAGGACTGATGGGCACTGATGAGGCGGCACTGATGAGTTGGCACTGATGGGCACTGATGAGGAGGCACTGATATGTAGAATTGATGGGCACTGATAGGCGGCACTGATATGCAGCACTGATGGACACTGATAGGCGGCCCTGGTGGGCACTGATGGGCAGTGACTGGCGGCACTGATGGGCACTTACAGGCGGCTGTGATAGGCACTGACAGGCGGCTGTGATAGGCACTGACAGGCAGCACTGATTGGCACTGATAGGTGGTACTGACAGGTGGCACTGATGGGCAGCACTGATGATGGGTTACTGACAGGTTTTACTGCTGGACACTGATTGGCACTGTGATGGGTACTAATTATCACTGATATGGGCACTGATTGGTACTTATATGTGCACTTGCAGATGTTTTTTTTTATAGGGCACTGACTGGCAGCTTATGGGCACTTTTTAGCAGGTGATGGGCATTTCTGATGGGGCTGTGCTGATAATCAATGTACTGATTATCAGCACAGACCCCCCCTCTGACAGGGAGAGCCGCTGATCGGCTCTCCCTCTCAGTGCGAATGGAGGAATGGCATTTACTGGCACTTCTGATGATCAGATGTGATTGGTCACAGCTGATCACGTGGTAAGAAGCATCTATCAGTCAGATTGACACGCAGCACTCGCGATCGCTGCGCTGCGCACCCTCGCGGATGTGTTCCGGCATTTTATCCTGCTGGACATCATATGATGCCCAGTCAGAATAACAAAGCCCCTTCTCGTCCGTAAATCTGCTACAGTATATGCCAGGCGGGAAGTGGTTAAGAAGCATAAATCACAGAATTAAAGGGGTTGAAAAGGTTTCTTTTTTAAAAATAAAAATAACAATCATGTTATACTTACCTGCTCTGTGCAAGGGTTTTTCACAGAGCAGCCCTGATCCTCTTCTTCTGGCATGCCCTGCCAGTGCTCATGGCTCCACCTCTTCATCGGGTGCCCCAACAGAAAGCCGCTTTTCATGGAGGCACCCGTGTGGGCTCGCTCCTGAGTCTTGCTGCTGCCTCCATTGACACAGACAGTAGGACTTGTCCCTGTCCCCCACTCCCATGGCACTGGATTTGATTGACAGCAGCGAGGGTCACTAAAGGAAAAACATTCTTTAGCTAAATAGCTTCCTTTACCTTACTGCAGTCCTGTTTTCATGTCCTCATTGTTCGTTTTTGCTTTGATGTTGCTGTAATCCTTCTCTGTTCTGAACAGTCTGTTTCCTGATGAAAAAAGTCATGGGAGCCTTTTCTCAAGGAGGTGTGATTACTGTGTGTCTTAAACCCCTCAGAACCAATAACTTTCATTTACAAACCATCACTGCCCTCTATTGGCTCTGTGTCTCTGTACTTCACAGAAGCATGAAACTAGATGCATAAACGAAAGTGAAACTACAGGTACATTATATGATTGATTTTTATCTATTTTTAATCATTTTTAAAAGGAATCAGTTAACTATTATGTCTCTATACCCTGTAAACAGTAATTTCAGCAAAAAAAATAAAAAATTCCTTTACAACTCCTTTAATGGATTAATATGAAAAACCCTGAGACTTTACAATCACTTTAAAGATGTACTTATAATTATTATGTATGTTCAATTTATCTTCTGAGAAAACTGGAGGTAATGGTAGCCATGTTTTTGTTCTAAAGATCTAGGCCGCTTTCACACTGGGGCGGGAGCAGCGTTAGCGGTAAAGCTATTTTACCGTCAATTTCTCTGCGCTATTCGGCCACTAGCGGGGCAGTTGCCTCTGCAGAGGCGCATTGCCGGCGGTATAGCCACGGTGTCCCATTGATTTCAATGGGCAGGAGCGGTGGAGGAGCTGTATACACACTGCTCCTTCTCCGCTCCAAAGATGCGGCTAGCAGGACTTTTTTTGCTGTCCTGCTAGCGCACAGCTCCAGTGTGAAAGCCCTCAGGCTTTCACACTGGAGAGACAGCAGAGGCTGTTTATGGTCGGTTTGCAGACACTACAGTATTTTTAGCACAATAGTGCCTGCAAACTGCTCCAGTGTGAAAGGGGTCTTAGGGCAGAAGCTGATGATTCTCATTTAGCTTAAAAATGCTGAAAACGTAGCTTAGTAGTTTCCACATTGTATTAAGACTACTCACATCGCCTCTTCTATACACTTTTAAGTGGACATTTTCTTAGAATTACGGTATATATAGGCTCATTGATGAAAGAAGAAAAGCATCTTCTGAGAAGGGAATGATTTCTATAGAGTTTAACATAAATGATGTGTGTCACCACACCCTACATTTCTATCAGACAAAATCTCAATTTATGGGATGGGCAAGTTAGTAGAAAAGTGTAATTATCCATATAACTGACCTCTTTTTACAATGTTCATCCCAGTTTCCTATGTCCTAGGATCAGTGCTTTATGAAGCCAGCAGCTTTAAGGACAGGAAATGATAACTGTGAGACAATGATTGCCAGGTCACTAATTACATTCAAAGGTTGCCCGTGAAAAGGGAGTGCTAATTAAGTACATAATGTTTCACACCATGCTCGATAACTGCTGACTTTGACCACTATGTAACATACATTGACCGTCAGCATCACGGTAGACAATGAGATTAGCCAAATCATTCCTTCGTTACATCAACAGAAATAGCAGGATTACATTTTGTATGCATATCTGGGTTGGAAACCTTTTGTACAATAAGTTGAAAACCATGGGGCAAATCCACAAAGCAGATGCGCCGACTTAACTCGAGATTTCTAATTTTACTCCGCACGTATCTTTGCGCCCGATCCTCAAAACGAAAAATCCGGTTTTTCCGTCCTACTTAAAATAATTACTCCGGCGCATCCTCTGACGCAAATTACGCTAGTCACGCCGCTTTATTTGATAGGCAAAGATGCAAATGAGGGAGATAGGGCGATCCTCAAAATTAAGTGTGTGCGCCGTAGATTACGCCCTGTGCGCCGTAGATAACGCCCTGTACGCACCTGTTAGTTTTCTGGAGCAAAATTAGACTTTATAAAAGCAGCCCTAATTTTACACCAGCCCTGTAAAGGTCTGCTGAAGCAACACCATTTAGGAAGAGCTGCCAACACTTCTTTGCTTGACTTCATTGTGACTGCCAAAATGCCCGGGCCATCAATGATTATAACGGCACTCGCAACTTTACAGGCGCAGAGAAGGAGGAGGGCACAGAGGAGGAGGGCACAGGAGAGGGTATACCGCCCACGCCAAGATCTCTTTGGCATGACTGCGTCTGAGGTCATTGGCAACTTCAGATTTAACCAGGAAGCCATCCTGGACTTAACCAGGATCCTGCAGGATGATCTGAACACCCCAACCCAACGATCCCATGCCCTGCCAGCTCACATTAAAGTTATGGCCACCCTGCATTTTCTGGCCACTGGGTCTTTTCAGAGAACATGTGGAGGTCTGGCTGGGATGGTACAGTCCTCGATGAGCAGGTGTGTGCACCAGGTTGTCCCTGCAATACTGAGACGCATGGGCAGTCAATTTGAAAAGCCCACCCAGGAGGACCAGCGAATGAAGAGCATGGCCGACTTCTATCAGATTGCCCGATTCCCACGGACCATCGGGGCCATTGACTGTAGCCATGTGGCACTACAGCCCCCCCATGATACAGAGCACCTGTTCAGGAATCGCAAAAACTGGCATTCCATCAATGTGCAGGTAATCGTAGATGCCCATGGCCTCATCTGGCATGTCTGTGCCAAATTTCCAGGTTCGTGCCATGACAGCTACATCTTTAGGCAGACCAACATATCACGTGAATTGGAGCAGAACGTGTATGGAGACAGCTGGCTGGTTGGTGAGTGACATGTGTGTCAGGTATGACTGTCCCCCCCCATGATGCAGACATCACATGGGGCACATGCATGACTAATATCCTCCTGTCTTTTCCCTTCCAGGTGACTCTGGATATGCCCTGGGACCTCACATGATGACCCCATTCAGGAACCCCCAAACCCCAGGAGAGCAACGCTACAACGAGGCTCATATTCGCACCCGGGCAGTAGTGGAGCGTACATTTGGGCTGCTGAAGTCCCGCTTCAGATGCCTGGACAAGACTGGGGGTACACTGTTGTATTCCCCAGACTTTGTGTGCCAAATAATAGGGGCTTGTTGCATTCTTCACAACTTTGCAATGAGAAGGGGACTGGAGATTAACTTACGTGCTGACCTGACCCCCCACCCAGGCAATCCCCCCCTAGCCCACTCTACCCGGTCTACTGAGGGCACAGTAGCCAGGAGACGCCTCGCAGAAGGCATCTTTTCTCAGTAAATGGCCAGAAATCATGTCACAATGATATTATTTGTTTTCACTGCAAACGCACATGAATTATGTGACAATGATATTATTTGTTTTCACTGCAAACGCACATGAATTATGTGACAATGAGAATGTTGCTTTGCACAGTAAACGCACATGTTTAATGACACATTGAGAATGTTTTTGTCTCTGGAAACGCACATGATTTATGTCACAATGAGAATGCATGAATGCACACCACTGTGGTCCCTAGCACAGACACATCACATGCACATCGAATTGGATTAGATCCAAGTACCCCCCCCCCCTTTGGTACTTGGGAGCAGTAACGCCCCGCCATGGCTCCAATTATGTCACTGTGCATTCATACACCATTCAGGAACCTAGGATGACTTCTCCCTGGTCCTGGGGATCCCTTCTCCACCAAAACTGAGGGTGACACCCTTATTTTGTCAGGAATGCCACCCCCCACATTCACACATCATTCACACACATAAACCCAATCATAAGTACAGTATAATAAACAAAATTATTAAACAAAAAAAAAGTACCCCTGGTATTTAAGTCCGGCGGCGAGTGCTCCGTCTGGGCTGCCCACGGGCAGGGGCACGGGCACGGCCACGGGCACGGCCACGGGCACCTGGAGGATCTTCACATGGGGGGGAGCAGGGGAGGGAGTATCTTCATTGGGGGGGGGGAGCAGGGGAGGGAGTATCTTCATGGGGGGGGGAGCAGGGGAGGGAGGAGCCTCCCCTGGTGTCTGACCTCCGGCTGGCCTGCCCTCCAAGGCCACTGCTATCCTGTTCAGGCAGTCAGTGATGGCAGCCGTATTGGCCTGGCCAGCCCGTGTGTTGTCCTGCACAGCCCGGGTGTTGTCCTGCACAGCCCGGGTGAGGGCAGTCACCTCCTGGCCCACGCCTGTTGTGGCGGTATGCAGGGACCACAAACAGGTGATGACACCCAATGAATTGGTGGCCACATCACTGAGTGACTCCCTCATTACATCCAGGCTGTGCTCCATCTTGGCCATAGTTTTTTTGATGTCACCCAGACTGCGGGTCTGCTGGGCATTGTCCCTCAGCAGACTGGCCGGCAGATGCTCAGACCCCCCCCTGGTCTCCTGGGTCGCCATCCTGCCTGCCCCTGAGGCTTGTGGCCAGGTAGGAGGGGATAGAGTGACCCTTGTGGGTTTGCGGCATGTTGTGGGAGGAGTGGGAGGGGCTACCCCTGATGGTGGCCTGACTGGTGCCAGCCTCTGGGGTAGCCTCTGGGGGATCCTCTGGGGTAGCCTCAAGGGGAGCCTCTGGGGTAGCCTCAAGGGGAGCCTCTGGGGTAGCCTCAAGGGGAGCCTCAAGGCTAGCCTCAAGGGTATCGTCAAATGTCATCAGATCTGTGGCAATAATGATTTCCCGGCCAATCTGGAGATCTTCTTCCTCCTCCCCCTCATCCTCCTCCCCCTCATCCTCCTCCCCCTCAGCCTCCTCATGAGGGGAGGTTTGGCCACTCCCCTCCCCTGGGGACTCCTCAGCAGCCTCCTGTCTTTGGGGTGGTGCAGCAGCCTGGCCTGATGGCCCAGCAATCTCCTGGTCATCTGTGGAAGACACCAAACAATCACAGGTTTGAGGATCCACACACTTGGCACATGTTCCCTTCCCCCACCCACACATGCTTATCACCAAATAGAAAAACAAAAAGCTTACCTGGCCTCACAGGAACATCAGACTGATAACCAGGCAGGCCCACCACCTGCTCTGGCTCGAAACACCGGGCCACTGCCCATTCCTCCTCAGTCAGCCGTATGGGGCATGGTCCCCCTCCTCCAGTGCCCCTCCTATGCGCAGTGAGCTTGGCCACCTTATTGCGGACCACGCTCCTCAGATCATTGATCTTTTTCTTAATGCCAGCGGGGGTCCTCGTCTCCCCTCCCCCCGCCGCATTTATGTGATCTGTTATTTTTGCATATATCCTCTTCCTTTGGGCCGGGGAGGTGTTCCGGCTATCAGGCCCATGTAAATATCTTCCATATTGGATGATATACCTGGCAAGGATTTGCTTTTCAACATGGGAAAAATTCAGCTTCCTGCGTTTGGGAGCCATCACAAACACCACACAGCAACAAGAAAACTCACAGGACAAACACACAAAAATACACACCAAACAAACACACAAAAATACACACAGAAGCAGACAGCTACTACAAAGTCAAATACAAACACACAAAAATACACACAGAAGCAGACAGCTACTACAAAGTCAAATACAAACACACAAAAACCAAACACAAAATCCAAGCAGAAAAAAACCAAACAAAAAAATTAGCAGAAACAATCAAACAAAAATTACACTTATCACAAACAAACAACAACTACTATCTACTACTCCTCCAACACTTCTCTATCACACACAACTTACCAACAAACACTGACAAACTAAGAGCAGAAGCAAATTGCTCATGGAAGGGAACACAGGGAAATACTTTTGCAAATGAAGTGTGTTTGACTGGAGCTAGTTAAGCACAGGGCGATCCTCAAACTAAGTACACTTGGCCTTTTACCTATCTCACTGATTGCGCCAAGCAAAGTTCTGCACATGCGCAGTGAGCAGCAGATTCCTGCGCGCATGCGCAGTACGGCCGGACCTTCATTTGCATGGGGTCACGGCTCATTACAATGAAGCACGCCCACTTCCTTCCCACTTGCCATAACCCCGCCTTACGCCTCCGAATTTAGGTTACGGCAGGCGCAATTTTGTGCGCAAATGCGCTGTGGATACGGCAATTACGACACCAACTTAGGGCGCCGTAACTTAAATGACATAAGTTTGAAAAAACTTATTTTGCACCGCTGGCTGTGGATTTGGCCCCATAACCCTTTCTGTGCATCTCCTTGTTGGAGAGATGTAAACCTATACAAATTCAATGTCCTTCAATCACATATTGAGGCTATTTGGTAGAAATGTATATTCATATAGATCAGTTCATTTATCTCTAGCTGTGAAGATTTGAGGACAGTTGATAAAATATAAAACTCCAGTCCTTTCTTGATCTAAAAATTATATATTTTTGGTGGTTTGTAGTGAATCTGTTTACATTATATTCAACCTAAAACATATTTCTTTCTGTATTTTGTATTTGCTCAAATAAATTATAACTTTTCTACAGTGGTCACTTTCAGACCATATAATGCATATTGTGTTGATGTTTTGCGAAATTATGGCATCTGTTTAAAGTTCCCCCTGACCACTTTATGCTTACCTCTCCTATGCTTCTCTGCAGATCCTTTTTCTTTTTCTTCTTTGTATGGAGGATTAATTGACCTCCTATGATACAGTTCTCATGCCTAGTGGCCAACCAGTAGGCCTGAATGCAATCATAGAGGGCGACTTTACTGCTCTCTCTGAGCTCCAACACCTGAACACAAGTATTTTGGTAGTGGCTGCGACAAATAACAGAGTGGCAGAGCAGATAGGCCGCGTACACACGATCGGTCCATCCGATGAGAATGGTCTGATGGACCTTTTTCATCGGTCCAAACCGATCGTGTGTGGGCCCCATCGGTTAGTTAACCTTAGGTCAAAAAAATAGGAACTTGCTTTAAAATTGAACCGATGGAAGCCTAACCGATCGGTCAAAACCGATCGTTAGTATGCAAAAGCATCGGTTAAAAACCCGCGCATACTCAGAATCAAGTCGACGCATGCTTGGAAGCATTGAACTTCGTTTTTTTCAGCACGTCGTTGTGTTTTACGTCACCGCGTTCTGACACAATCGGTTAATTAACCGATGGTGTGTAGGCACGACGAACCATCAGTCAGCTTCATCGGTTAACCGATGACAACGGTCCTTAGGACCGTTCTCATCGGATGGACTGATCGTGTGTACGAGGCCTTATACTAATCTTTTGTTAAAAAACAGTTCACATGTAAAGTATGCATGTTGACGTTGTAATTATCATTTGTCATCCATTCTGTTTTAATAACCTAAGATTGTTTTGGCATGCTTAACCAGGAAAACATTTGAAAAATAAAATTTACCACAGTTTTTTCAGTTTTCCTGAATATATTTTGTTGAAATATTGTTGACATTTAGCAGTGGCATCCTTGTCTATTAATGAAAGTGAAGAGAGAATGCTATTTAGGGATTACAAGCAGGAATGGTCACTGTGGTCCCTTGCTGAGCACTGCAATGAAAAATTAAATATGTTGCTACTCTTAATTGCCACGCCACAGAAGGAGGCATCTGGATGGCAGGGAAACCATATGATGCAATATATGATAATCATTTATGAAAGGCATGACTTTATAAGACATAACTATGCCAAAGTAGCCATTTTGAGAAGTGAATAAAAAAAGATACGCTGGTTTTTAGAGCAGGTTACCAAAGGCATTCAATCTCTGAAATAGGTAGGTCTATTTTCTTATTTTAACACCCCAAGATATTATTATAGTTTTAGGTATTGCTCTAAGATTACATTTTTTTTTTATATAGTACTTTATGATTATTAGCATAATTCGATGAAAAAAAAGGTATGGAATACTTATTATTCACTGCATTGCAATGATATTACCTGTGTAAAGCAACATGAAATGCAAAGGGGCTAATTTATATTTCCAGTATGTACCATTGAAGGCACTGCAGCACTTAAGCTACAGTGTGAAACCCTTAACATTGACAAACGGTAGTAGTTTAGATGCACGGAAAAGCATTTGAGTGTAGCTGACCCCTTTTTCCTGTGGTTCTATTTAAATCCAGGGCCAAAGACAAAGCTAGGAAGAACATAATTTGCATGGGTTTCCTCCTACACTCCAATAGCATGTGGTTATCAGCCCCTGTCCAAACTGTCCCTTCTATATGTATGTTTGCATGTGAAACAGGGACTTTATTTGAAAAATCCTTGATGGTAGGGATGTAAAGCGCAGCATAAATTGTCAACGCTATATAAATAGCTGTAATAATAGTAATAAGATGAAATGAACCCAACTACTGAGAACCGAGCGGATGCTTGCTTAAGTATAAATCGTAGTCAAGAACTTGGCAGCATATTCGTTTTAAACGTCTATAGAAAAATACGTGCCTTGAGGTTAACACAATAGGTTGTCAAGTCTTTAAAGATAAAAAAACTTCAGTGAAACAAGATTTTGGTTTACGCTAACCCTGGGGCATTACATTAAATCAGTGGGCCTGTGTGCAAGATAAAAAATTGTGTGCATAGCACGCTGTGATGAAATGTGGGCATGGCTTAAATTGCGCTAAATATTGGGTGTGGCTTAAAGTGTGTGGGGTTTAATGAGTCTGAGATGACTTACATGCAGAATGTGGTATTGTTAAATAGGGAATGTACAGTGTACAGAGGTGCATGGAGGTGGGTAGTATGTGCAGGAGAGGAGTGCGGAGTGTATAGAGGTGGGTAGTATGTGCAGGAGAGGAGTGAAGTGTCTATGGCGGTGGGTAGTATGTGCAGGAGAGGAGTGCGGAATGTATGGTGTTGGGTAGTATGTGCAAATTTACAATTTTTTTTTTTTGTATTTTTTTTTTTTCCAAAATGCTTTTTTGGGGCCAGTGGAGTGGATGGTGTTAGTAGAGCAATGGACAGTGTCAAAATTGTGTTTTATATTTTTTTCATAGTGCTTCTGGGGAAGGAGGTGGGGGGGAATATGGGGCAGTGAACAGTGTCAGTAGGGCAGTGGAAAGTGTTGTTAGGGCGGGTTGGGGCAGTGGGCAGTGTTGATAGGGCGGGTAGGAAGAGTGTTTTCAGTAGTTTTTTATTTTATATTTTTGTGCATTTAAATTTTTTATAATTTTTCTACAATTTAATTTTTTTATATTTATTGCAATAATTTTTTTTATCCGTCCTATTGGGGGCTTTGGTAAGATATCAGGGGTCTAAATTGACCCCTGACATCAACCCTTTGAGACAGAGAAAGTGGCTGGGGATAGAGATTCCCCAGTCCCTTTCTCAGCAGCGTCAGCATTGAAAATTAATGACAGAGGCTCCTGTTTATTCATAAACTGAAGCAGAGTAAACATAATTTACAATGCTCAGTTGTCACAGGACACAGGAGGGATCGGTAGCAAAAATCAAAACTCTCCATCCTGACAGATCCCCCACAGCAGCCGGCGGGAGAGAAGAGGAGGGAATCTGGATGTGGGGGCTATGAGTGGGGGGGCAGAGGAGGAGCACACAGGGGGGCTGGAGGAGGAGCACAGGGGGGTGAGTAGGACAAGGGGCTGGAGGAGGAGGAGGAGGACATAGGGGACAGTTAGGGATGACAGTTGCAAGCATCGATCTCCCTGTATGGCTTTTCAGCTGACAGCCGCAGGAGGAAGAGAAGGAGAAGCATTTACCAGCTGATTTACTGAAAACTAGACAAGGGAGATAGCAGGGCTTAAGTCCTGCGGCAACGCATGGGAACGGAGTTCCTGCACTTTTTTCACAGCAGGAACGCAGTTCCCTTTGCAGGACTAGAGCAGCCAAGAGCAGCCAAGCCGCCCGGGCCAATCCTTCACTAAGAAGCGATGCCCAGCTCGAGTCACTGCCAGGGGCAGGCGAACCTTAGTAATCCTTTATGTTACTGGCAGCTTCCTGTATATGGATTCATTGGGTAGTGTGCGGGTATTCCGTCACTTCCTCGATGCCGCAATGTCTCTTGGGAGCTTTTGTCATTGTTCCCAGGAGACATGGCGGAGGTCTGCCGCGAGTTATCGCGGGATTTAGAAAGAAGTGCTTTCCAAATCCCGCGATAACTCGCGGCAGACCTCCCCATATACAGGAAGCGGCCAGTAACATGAAGGATTACTAAGGTACAGTGGATCGAAAAAAACAAAACATGCGGTTTAGTTATTATGCATATGAGCGTATCATTTTTTTTTGTGGGGGGGTGGATCTTGGGTGGGAGTTCCCACACTTTTTTCCCCAGGACTTTACCCCTGGGAGATAGGTGTTTGAAACTATCATCCCCCCCTGCAACGATTATCCCCCACTGTCAACCAGGGACAATCGTCCATTAGTGCAGTGTGGGTCACAGTAGCACTCCCCCCTCAGTGAATACCCTGCACACATGGGTGATAAGCCACTGAGCTACCCACTTGAAGACAAGCACGATAACCCCACTGTGAATCTTTGACTGACAATTATACAGTCATGCAACAATGTATCCAAATTATATTTATAAAAAATTTTGGAGACAGATAGAGCTTGCTTTTGGTGGTATTTCATTGAGACTGGGTTACACATTTTGAATACTTTTCTTATGCCGTGTACACACGATCGGAAATTCCAAGAAGTGTCTGTCTGTATGCAATTCCGACTGAGAAAAATCCTACGCATGCTCGGAATCAAGTCAACGCTAGCTCAGAAGCATTGAACTGCATTTTTCCCAGCTCGTCGTAGTGTTGTACATCACGGCGTTCTTGACGGTCAGAATTTGGTGTGGCCGTGTGTATGCAACACAAGGTTGAGTCATAATTAAGTCGGAAAAAAAATCCACGGTTTTCTTGTCGGAATTTCCGATCGTGTGTCACGGCATTAATTTCAGTTATTTTTCAAACTACTTTTCAAAAAAATTATACTTCTTCCTAATTTTAGGTCAGAATATATTCATTTGCATGCAATTATTTGGTGAAATATATAACTGTATACTATTTACACTGTGTTAAAGTTTTATAAAGTCTACAAAACATGGTATATAATATAATGGTACATAAATATATAAATAAAATTGATCAATTCTGACGTTCTGAGTGTCTTTCTCATATTTCCAGATGCCCTAAAATGCAAGGACACTACAACCCCCCCCCCCCCCACCACCACACACACACACACACACACAAACTACCCCTTTTTGGAAAGTAGACAATCCAAGGTATTTATTAAGTGGCACAGTGAGTCTTTTGAAAGTGTACATTTTTTCTACAATTTTTGTGAAAATTTATAAAGTGTATACATCATCGGCATACTCACAAGTGCACCCCAACATAAATTATTCTACTCTTGAGTATGGGGATAACACGTGTGAGAGTTTTTTACTGTCTAGTCACATGGAAGGGCCCAAAATCCAAAGGGCAACTTCAGACTTTCTATGGGCATAAATTTTGCATCTAGATGTGGAAAAAAGATGTGGAATAAAATTGAAAATGTACTTTTAACACAAAGTTTTCAATCATAAAGCTTTTTCTACCACTTTTCAAGCAAACACCTAGAATTACAGTACAAATCATGTTCTGCAACTCCTAATGGTACATGGGGATACAGGGGAGGGCTGGCAGCCTTAGGCCTGGGGGGCAAGTCCAGTCAAGTGGCCCATAGAGCGTGGATAAGTGATGGATCGAGGAAAACAGTCGAAGATTTTTCATGATCACAAGAGTCCGCACAGAGCCTCCCCTTACATCAGAGTCCGCACAGAGGCTCCCCTTACATCAGAGTCTGCAGAGAGGTCCCCCTTACATCAGAGTCCGCACAGAGGACCCCCTTACATCAGAGTCTGCACAGAGGCCCCCCTTACATCAGAGTCCGCACAGAGCTTCCCCTTACATCAGAGTCCGCACAGAGCCTTCCCTTACATCAGAGTCCGCACAGAGCCTCCCCTTACATCAGAGTCCGCACAGACCCCATATACATCAGATCTGATGTAAGGGGTGTTCTGGGAAACTTGATTTAAGGGTGCATCCTGTGGACTATTGTGTTTAACAAAGTCCACAGAGCAACCCTTTTTATACACTGGGAGGCAGGAGAGACTAGAGAGGGTGAGCTAACCAGGATGGAGGCTGAGGCACAGGCAGGCTGTCTGATGCTTTTTTGGGTTCAAACTTCCTGTCCAGTGCCCACACATGCCCGGGGAGTGTGGGCAGGGCAGACTCAGAAGGAGGAGGAGCAGATGAGCTCTATCTCTCCTTGTGTCTGTGCAGAGAGAAGGGGATGTCAGCGCTGGTGTGTGCTGAGGCTGAGCTATGTGAGACCTCGGAGCTGACACAGGCATGGCTGCACAGTGGGAGGTGAGCAGCGGCCGTGACCTGTGTTAACAGAGCTCCAGCAGGCATATTCCTGCTCTGCAAAAACAGCATTTTGTAGAGGCGACCGGTGGCTGTGCATAGTGTCACCAGCCCGGGGGGAGATTTCCACCCTGCCCCCCCTGCCAGCCCTCCCCTGTGGGGATACCACATATGTTCCATTTTTCACAACCTAGCCATACAGAGGGCCCACAATTTAAGTACCTTTAAGCTTTCTAGGGACATAAATTAATTAAGCTTCTAATTTCCTGAATACCTTTACATCTTTGGAGACTCTGGAGTGCCAGGATAGTAGAAACACACACAAAATTACCACATTTTAGAAAGCAAACACCCCAACAAGGCATTGTGAGTCTTTTAAAAATGTTATTTTTTGCCACAAGCTTTTTTACACAAAGCTGTAAATTAACCTCTTGATGCCGACAGCATACAAAAATGCGGCCTTTCAATAGGTAGGCCTTGGCAGCAAGCGGCCGTATTTTTGTGTGCAATATTGCAAAAAAAATGTGCTGAGAGTGAGTGCACTGCTTGCTCCCAGCACAGTTTCTGGTGGCTGATGGAAAGCTTGCATTCGGGAGCTTTCCAATCATGTGACCGCAGTGACAGCCAATCACAACGATTACATGATCATAAACCCCCCCGGCCTCCCGGCTGAAACCTCTTAAGGGCACCAGCGCCAAGGGTTAATAAGATTTCTAACACACAACATAGGCATACTTAGAATTACACCCTAAAACACATTCTACTCCTCTGTTAGTATAAGAATACCACACGTGGAAGACTTTTTTTTACTGTCTAGCCACATAGAGATGTCCAAAATCCAAGGAGCACCTCCAAGATTTCTTGGGGCAAAAATTACCAGAATAGTAGAAACACACATTTTGAAAAGCAAACACCCAAATATGATTTCTAGGAAGCATAGGCTCTTAAGAATTTTTTTATTTTTTTTTTACACACATTTGTGACAAATGATTAAAAAAATGAAAATTATATTTTTTTTACACAAAGTTGTCAGTTTAATAAGATATTTTCCACGCACAGCATGGGTATACTTAGAATTACACCCCAAATTACATTCTGCTTTATAGAGCATAAAGATACCACGTGTAAGACCATTTCAAGGTTTGGAGTGATTATGTACCTGACACTGCATCTTGTGCATCACAAAAATAAACCAACATTTTAACAAAAACAATGTACTGTAATGCTTGCTTCAAAAGGGGTGTGGTTAAAGTCTGAGATGAATGAGGGATGGAGGGAGAAAGAAATAAAGAGGGAGAGAAAGAAAGAGGGAGAGAAAGAAAGAGGGAGAGAAAGAAAGAGGGAGAGAAAGACGGGCAGCAGGCCCAGATCCTACACCACAATAGAAATATGTGTATTCCAGAAAGTTTAACCAATTAGCAGATAAAGATACTCCAAACACCTGGTGTTAGCGCTTCAATCATACCGGCACCATGGTTGTTATGGTGACTGGATTAATGAAGCGCATTATTTCTATTATTACATTGTAATATAGAATGAAATTATTCAACTGACCATAATGCCAAATCAGTGGAAGCCCTGTGGCAGTGTTTCACCTGCCACATCGCCTGCCACCAGATGCCATCAGGTGTCTTCAGCAGAGTCCCTCCTTACATCAGGTGTCCCCAGCAGAGTCTCTCCTTACATCAGGCGTCCCCAGCAGATTCCCTCCTTACATCAGGCGTCCCCAGCAGAATCCCTCCTTACATCAGGCGTCCCCAGCAGAGTCCCTCCTTACATCAGGCGTCCCCAGCAGAGTCCCTCCTTATATCAGGCGTCCCCAGCAGAGTCCCTCCTTACATCAGGCGTCCCCAGCAGAGTCCCTCCTTACATCAGGCATCCCCAGCAGTGTCCCTCCTTACATCAGGCGTCCTCAGAAGAGTCCCTCCTTACATCAGGTGTCCCCAGCAGAGTCCCTCTTTACATCAGGCATCTCAAGCAGACTCCCTCCTCACATCAGGCATCTCCAGCAGAGTCCCTTCTTACATCAGGTGTCCCCAGCAGAGCCCCTCCTTACATCAGGTGTCCCCAGCGGAGCCCCTCCTTACATCAGGCATTCCCAGCGGAGCCCCTCCTTACATAAGGCATTCCCAACGGAGCCCCTCCTTACATCAGGCATCCCCAGCGGAGCCCCTCCTTACATCAGGCATCTCCCCATTGGAGCCCCCCTTAATCAGATGTCCCCCCATTGGAGCCCCCCTTAACCAGGATCCCCCCATTGGAGCCCACCCTCCCTTACATCAGGCTTCCCCCCAATTGGAGCCCCTCCCTACATTGGGTATGGCAGCTCTGTGTAGATTATAGCGTACACAAAAATGACATTTATCCTGCAAGGCTAGTTAAAAACACCTGAACATATTCAAAAATACGGGGATTTGGTCACACTATACGGTCATATATAAGCCCACTTACTGTGACAAAGTACCCCAAATTAGTGGGTCCTAACCTAGTAATAGAATGAAAGAACCTGTGTCTCAACCATGGGAGATAAACGCCTCTATATGGGAGAACTGAAGGGATCTTCCTATGCACTGGTGGCCACTAATAAGAGGTAATAAGGAGTTTTTTTTGGGCTGAAGTATTTTTGAATATTTTCAGGTGTTTTTAACTAGCCTTGCAGGATAAATGCCATTTTTGCATGTGTGCGCTATGATCTGTTTTGTATTGTCTTTGGTCTTATAGCAGCACCATCTTAGATGTATAGCATTTTTAGGGTGTGCCCCCCAAGTATGTTTTTGTATGTTGTATAGACCCTGACCAGGTTTCTTGGGCTGGAGCACCCCTCCCCCACCTCATTACCTCTTATTAGTGGCCACCAGTGCATAGGAGGATCGCTTCAGTTCTCCCATATAGAGGAGTTTATCTTTCATGATTGAGACACTAGGTTCTTTCATTCTATTACTAGGTTAGGACCCACTAATTCGGAGTACTTTGTCGCAGTAAGTGGGCTTAGCACTATATAACCATATAGTGCAGGGGACTCCAAACTGTGGCCCGTGGGCCGAATGTGGCCCTTTGCTTGCCTTTATCTGGCCCTTGGGAAACTACTCCTTCAACTGATACCAGGCACTATTCCTTCCACTGATACTAAAGACGGGGGAACTAATTCTTCCACTGACACCAATTATGGGGCACTATTCCACCCACTGACACCAGTGATGGGACACCATTCCTCCCACTGACACCATTGATGTAAATGTTTTACTCCCACTGACCACCAAACCTAGTGCGTTGTTTACTCCTGTCGATGCCACGCCATTTTCTACCCCCACTTGCCATAGTCCGGCCCCCCTAAAGTTTGAAGGGCTATAAACTGACCCATTGTTTCAAAAGTTTGGAGACCCCTGATATAGTGTGACCAAACCCCCATATTTTTGAATATGTTCAGGTGTTTTTAACTAGTCTTGCAGGATAAATGTCATTTTTGCATGTGTGCGCTATAATCTGTTTTGCCACGAACTAGATGTTTGCCGGTGGCCTGCGATCGTGACACGGAGAGGCAGAACAGGGAGATGCCTATGTAAACAAGGCATTTTCCTGTTCTGCCTAGTGACATGACTGGGATCTACTGCTCCCTGTCATCAGGAACAGTGACATAGAACAAACTTAACCCCTTGATTGCCCCCTAGTGTTTAACCCCTTCCCTGCCAGTGTCATTTACACAATAATCAGTGCATTTTTATAGCACGTACTGATCGCTGTATAAATGACAGCGGTCGCAAAATAGTGTCAAAAGTGACCGATCTGTCTGCCATAATGTCGCAGTCCCGATAAAAATCGCAGATCGCCACCATTACTAGCAAAAAAAATAAAAAATGATAGACTTTACAATCACTTTAAGTATTGTGTAAAAATATGTTGTAATTTTCTATGTAATGCAAGATACTATTTTTAACTGGCACAGAAGGAAATGTCAACACTGTGTTTTGAATCTCAGAAAGTCTATCTATCTTATATCATGACTATTAATAACCTATACAATGTTTTTTTTAACAAGAGAATATAACCTATACAATGTTGGTTCTGACTATCCATTACACAATTGTGACATTCCTTTCAGGGAAATTGTATTATTATATTATATCTGCTTTAGGCTTTGGTATGTGGCAGATATGATATATGGGGGTAATTTAATACTTGCTTACATAATTTACTTTACTAAGCTAGTAGGGGGTCCCAGTACTGTCACATGAATACACTTAAGTCCATGTTATACTTTCTGAGTTTCACAAAATGTAAATTATTTTTGTTTTTGGTATTTTAATTATATAAAACATTTATTATTTATTTAACGAGCAATAGGCCTGATTATGAGTAAATATATGTGAAAGGAAGCTAGTTAACATCTGTGAGTACACCCTGTGAACAAGTGTTCCATGTGTTTTGTAGTTTGTGATTGTGTTTCATATGCTTAGTTGAAGATTCTCTCCTAGTGACCATTCTAAACACACTTTCTGATAATCCATCATAAGATACATTCCAGAGATGGTATGTTCTGTTTACTTCTTATGGCAGCCCTAAACGATATTGGTGTGAAAAAGCATGCATGTGTAAAGGAATGAAAAAGCAATTAAATTTTTTTTTCCTTAACCACTTCCATACCGCGCTTATTCTGGCACTTCTCTCCTTCATGTAAAAATCATATTTTTTTTACTAGAAAATTACTCAAATCCCCAAACATTATATATATATTTTTAGCAGACACCCTAAGAAATAAAATGTCGGTTATTGCAACTTTTTATCTTGCACGGTATTTGCGCAATCATTTTTCAAACGCCTTTTTTTGGAAAATAAAACTGTTTAATGAATTCAAAAATAACAAAACAGTAAAGTTAGCCCAATTTTGTTGTATAATGTGAAAGATGATGTTACGCAGAGTAAATAGATACCTAACTTGTCATGCTTTAAAATTGCACACACTCATGGAATGGCACCAAACTTCGGTACTTAAAAATCTCCTTTTTTTTACAATTAGAGTTGCAGAAGAGGTCTAGTGCTAGAATTATTGCTCTTGCTCTAAATAGATACCTAACTTGTCACGCTTTAAAATTGCGCACACTCATGGAATGGAGCCAAACTTCGGTACTTAAAAGTCTCCATAGGCGACGCTTTAATTTTTTTTACAGGTTAGCAGTTTAGAGTTCTAGTGCTATATTTATTGCTCTTGCTCTAACGCACGCAGCGATGCCTCACATGTGTGGTTTGAATGGCGTTTACATATGTGGGCGGGACTTACGTGTGCATTCGCTTCTGAGCGCGAGCTACTGGGGACAGGGGCGTTTTTAATTAAAACATTTTTATATTTAATTTTTTACTTTACTTAATTTTTGCACATTTTTTTTTATTTTTTTTTTTTATCACTGTTATTCCTATTACAAGGAATGTAAGCATCCCTTTTAATAGGAATAGTGTGTGACAGGTCCTCTTTATGGAGAGATGCGGGGACAATAAGACCCCGCATCTCTCCTCCAAGCTGGAAAGCATGAGATTGGGAAAAATAATTCATTGATCTCATGTTTACTTCTGGGGTACCCGGGCGTGACATCATAACATCGCGCCCGGGCCTTCCGACAGTCATAGAGATAACCATCTGGTCCCCGGACTTCTCTATGCTCTTCGTTCGGCGGTGGCCGATCCATTCTCCGGTGGCCGATCCGTTCTCCGGGCCTACGATGTCCCCTCCTGCCGCCTGTAAGAACGATCAAGCATCAGAAACCGCCGCTATGATCGTTCTTCTGGTGCGCACAATCGCCTGAAAAAAAAGATATCTGAATGATGCCTGTAGCTGCAGGCATCATTCAGATATCCCCCACTGAAGTCCAGGATGTCATATGACGTCCTACGGTACGGAAGTGGTTAAGTAAATACTAGTCATATCTAACATTACTAAACTAATCCCCACAAACAACCTTTAAAATTAGGGCTCGAGTGACGTGGGAACGGTGTCCCTGCACTTTTTTCACAGCTGGAACGCCGTTCCCTTTGCAGGACTCGAGCAGCTGAGCCGCCCGAGACCAGGGCCGATCCTACACGGGGTGTAGTTCACCCAGGCGCCACAGTTGTGGGATCGCTCAAGCGCCAGAGTGCTCCCCTCCCTCCTCCTCTCCATGTCAGTTTCCAGGACGGTCTCCGTCACCGCTGTTTCCTGCCTAGCGGCGGTGGGAGGTCCGGTCCGGTCCTTTTTTTTACTCCTCCTCCTCTCTGAGACTGTCACAATCTTCTCCACCCGGGCGGCACGGCTGCACACTATCCTCTCCACCTGCTGCCCTGGGTGGGGTTTGTCCTGAGCCGAGGGAGGGGTCTTTACTAATGGAGGGGGGTGGTATGTACTAAGTGGGGGGTGTGGTTTGTGGGGGGGTATGTATTAAGTGGGGGGGTGGTCTGTACTAGTGAAGGGGGGTGGTTTTTGGGGCGTGGTCTGTACTAATGGAGGGGGGTGATTTGTGGGGGGGGGTCTGTACTAATGCCATTAGTACAGACCCCCCACAAACCACCCCCCTTCCATTAGTACAGCCCCCCCCCCCCCCCCACAAACCACCCCCCTCCATTAGTCTAATTAGTGGTTTGTGGGGGTTCTGTACTCATGGAGGGGGGTGTTTGTCCTGGGGGTGTCTGTACTAATGGAGGGGAGAGGTTTGTGGGGGGGTCTGTACTAATGGTGGGGGGGTCTGTACTAAGGAGGGGTGGTTTGTGGGGGAGTCTGTCCTAATGGAGAGGGGTGACTTGTCCTGGGGGGGTCTGTACTAATGGAGGGGGGTCTGTACTGAGGAAGGTCTGTACTGAGGGTGGGGTTTATACCACTGCACTGATGGAGGGGGGTCTATACTTAGTGGAGGGGGCCTGTACTGAGGGGCGCCTATAGATGGTGGAGGGGGTGACACCAACCCTAGTAACGCCACTGCAGCCGCAGGCTCTTTCCCCCTCCCTATCCCTCTCCTTTCGATGCTGTACTAGTGATCAGCGCTGCCAGCACAGCTGCCCACTATGTTTCTTCCCCTGCCTTCATATCGGATCTTGGGTGGGAGTTCCCACACTTTTTTCCCCAGGATTTGACCCCTGCTTTAAATGCAATATAAATGCTTGGAACATGCGGAACTAATATTTTACTATATACCGGATTTTATGTTTAAACAAATCATTAATTTATATTATGATGTAGTCGTAGCGCAAAATCTCTAACCCTGATGAGGCCACTGTGAATGTATCTTATGCTGGCCACTGGATTTTGGGGAATGTGTGATGTTCTGACTTTGAACGTATTGTGAAGTTCACTGACTGGCAATCCTCTTGCAGTGGAATAATGCCCGTGTTGACCACAAATATTAAAATAATCTCCTATTTGTGATCCACAGGGCATATAGAACACAGATAAAACGTCATCAGTGGAACTGTAGGAAGAGTCCTGACTGCCCACGCTGTCGTGGCTTCCCCTGCTGACCTCTGACACTGATGAGGACTCATTACTTAAATTCTCAGGGTTATCCATACTACCGGATGATTTCAAAAAGCTAAAGTGAGAAAATGTAATCTATGAACAGAATAAAAACAGACCACATGCTCACCTTCCAATGTTTCAACGGCCAAGAGAATGGCTGCCGTCTGAGCAGTTCACTTTATTTTTAGCATACAAGCACAAAATGCATTTTCATTGGTTCACAATTAAACAGAAACACCCATTTCACCCAATACCACCCACTGATTACTCCCATTTAGTCTCTTTTTACACTATTCAAAGTTCCTTCAATAATCCCAAATCAAGGATCTCCTTCATCGTCTCTGAGTGTGGAGGAGGGGAAGTCAAAGTCCATATTTGGGCATGCTGCCCACATCATCCAGTGTAGAAAAAAAGTTCATTCAGCTCTGCACATTTTCCTTCCAAGCAGTCTGAGTGAGAAGGAGGGGGATGGGAAGGCTTTTCCTGTTACAACTGAGGAATCCAGGAGGGAGGGTTACATCTGTTTTTAATAACATATCTTTGTATGGTCAACCTTAAGTTCCAAGATGTACTTATAACTTTAAAACACCTATCTCTTCATTTCATTCCTGATATGACAAAATCTTCATCAAGGAAAATAAGCAATATACTAAAGAAATATTACCGAAATACACTTTAATATTTCTAATCATAACATAAAATTTTCATTTTAGTTTCACGTCTATCACAGCCCCCCCTTGAAATGAATATTTTATCAGTTTATTCTCTTTGTTATTTCTTAACAGACAAGTACAGTAATGGAGGACATGGTCAATATAACAAAACATTATCATAACCAATACAAACAAAATTGCTATACCTATTTGAGTACAAATGTGTTATCACCCAAAATATTGTCCGCAGGTGACATTCTAAATGCCCCCCCTTGTTCACCTAATATCCTGTATAAGGCCATAATTTTATACAAAGTCATTTGTGAAGTGGCCTCTAGGTGTTCAGTAATATACGGGAATGCATCCTTGTTTATAGTTAACAAACCTCTATTGACCATAGCAACCAGAATTTATCCAATCTACATTTACATTACTAATTTAAATTTCATAAAAGCATCCGTTCCCACCAAATCACTATATTTCCCTTCATTAGCATTTTAATTTTATATTGGGCTCTGTCCTAAATATTTTATTTCCTAAAGAAACTTTATTACATTACACTAGTTTTCAGGACTGATCATGCAGCATGAATATTCTTGTCGCATGTCTGTTTAAACAAACATAGCAGCCTTTGGTTCAGTCTTAAAGATTCACTGTATCTCATAGGGATCCTTCTACAAAACACAACTTCCCTCTCTGACTGAACACCTTCGTCACTCCAAAACCTGGAAGATGACCCTTTAATCCATAAATATGGCTGTATCATACCGCATAATCTATCCATGTATTTTATTTTTAAACTATTTTAACTGACTTTTCTTAAGCTATGCAGATTAACACCATATTTCATTCTCTTTAAAATGACACCCTCAAAGTAAGGTATTCTTCAAACCAAATGGTGCAAAAACCCACAGTTTAGTAACATATGAGAGAAAGAAAGAATGAGAGAGAAAGAAAGAAAGAAAGAAAGAGAGAGAGAAGGAGAGAGAGAGAGAAAGAAATAAAGGAAAAGAAAGAGAGAAAAAGAATATTTTATTAATAAGGGCTTTCTTTCAGATCTTCTAATGATTGTGTAAAATTACCTTTTATTATAAAAGAAAGATTTACCCTATAATATGCTTTATAGTCTACTTAACATAAACTCTGATATTTATTTATTTTTCCCTTCAAACTTGCAAAGAGACATTTAAATCACAGCAGCTGAGGTGTCTGGTTTCAACGCTAGCACTCACTCCAGATAGAAGGGTAATTCACCACAGCCTGTAACCTGATCTGCTGTTAATGACCTCTAAGGGAAAACATCTGTTCCCCCCCATGCTTGGAGCAGATTGTACAAGTTTTAGACCATATACAATCCAATCGAATTGCATCGTTTTTCTCATTTTTAACTCTTTTTCAAAAATTTTAAAACATATTTGGTTTGTACATCTGCCAAAACTCATGTACACCACATTATAACATGACATTCCTTAACTTCCAATAGCGACAAAAGATCGCTTAGAGGACAAATCTCATGAAATCCACTGACCAGTCCCTGCGCATGAACCGACCATTGTTTTCTACTGATAAAGTCACTCATAATTACTCACAATCTATATTTTATCAGAAATGTCATTTTATAATAACTTTTAACACTTGTTTATTTTTTAATTTTATTTTTACAATTTTTATAATAATATTTTTTATAAAGTTTTTAGATTGAACATAACTTTCATATTTTAATATTTTTCTCTGGGGAACCTTATAATAAACCAAACCCAAGTTTAGAATCTGTTGTAAACATTGCTCAAACCTCTACTTATTAATTCTTACAACCAGATCTGTAGGATTTCAGTTAAACATAAAATACCATGTTGTTTACCATAGACTGAATTGTATACAATTCTTCACACAATCTCAATCAACAATTTTCCCATTAAACCTTTGTTCTAATCCCATGCATGTTTTGACATGTCATAATACATTTTCAGTTGTTGGGGTAAACATATTCATAAACATTTACAGGCAGAATTAAACTTAATTATCTCATTAGAGAACTTCTTTACACTCTGACATTATTTAACTAATTACCCCATGTAACAAGGACCCCCCTTTGAGATATTCCAACCCACAAACCCCAGTGGTCACAATCCCATGTATTTGAAAAAAGATATATAATTTCATTCAGATTTGTGGGCACAGTCCATCATATCACTCATCTCCAGAGAATATTTTCGAAGGAACCTTTTAATCATCACCCAGGGGATATTGGTAATTATCGGTACCTACATCAGAAATGTGAGAAAAACTCGTACACGAATATTAGTTACCTATTTTCAAAAGCGGTCACATAATCATAGCTCATAACAATCTAATCTAGAGACTGTCTCAAACAAGATTTCAGAAAGGGATAATGTATTGAATGCTCCCCCCTTGGGGCCACCTACCCACTTAACCCTGAGGATGGCATGGCACAGCATGTGGAATAAAACCATTTAAATGTACTATGTAAAATGTTCTACTGTTCCAATGTGATACCCAGAATCTCCTCATCCCTCATTTGTGACTTGTGAACACAGCTTCTGTAGTCATGAACGCCAGGATTTACACACTCTCTCTACCGCTTTTGGGCACCCCATGAGGTCAAGGCATTGAGGTCGGGGCACACAGGACAGCATATGAGCGGATTCTACCTTCAGGTAGGTCTGCCACTCCCATCTACATCATTCTCCTCCCTTACGTGTCTGTCCAGCGAAGTGGCATTGTAGTTACCCCCCCCTGGACAGACTAAGGAGGGCATGAAGAAGAAGGCCCGTGGGCCGGAGGGCACAGAATCCAGTATGGGCAGCGGGCAGGAGGCGACACCATCTGCGTTCAGAACGAGGCAAAGCCTTCAGCAGGGAAGAGCATCCGGGCAGGCCCATGCTTCCTCCAGCCGGGCATACAGTTGGGCAGAACGTGAGGGGAAGGAAGGGGCACGGCCTCAAGCAGTCGGGCAGGGCCCATGCTTCCAGCAGGGAACAGCATTCGGGCGTGGCCCATGTCGGAGCATCATGGGCAGAACATGAGGAAAATGAAAAGACAATAACAGGCCCTGGGTATCACATTACAACAACCAAACTGGCAAAAAGCCCTCTATGTATCAAGTCAAAATACAGTGCATGGCATCGTCAGTGTAAGTGTAAGTGGGCAACCCAGATGGGACAGGTCCCCACAGAACACGCATTCAATGTATCCGATTAAAAGGATAAAAAACAGGACGGGCTGCTAAACTAAGCCCAGCACCACCCAGCAATAAGATTTTAACTGTAAAATAAAGACTTAACAATTGCTTATTATGTGCATCCAATGTCTTTTCCATAGTTGTTAAACCTCAGGAGAAATATCCTATTAGTTTTTATTACTGTTTATTAATTGCGACAAAGCAACTGAAATCGTATTATCCGATAAATCAGCGTACAGTCCAACAGACATATACAGACCAATTTAAATTGTACAGAAACAGTTGCAATATCCCAATTCAACCTTTTGTTAAAAAAAACTCTGTGTTACAAAAAAACTGTCTCCTAGGTTGTCGTCCCTGGGGGGGGGGGAAGAGGGGGGCTATCCTCCAACTTGCAAATGTGGCAGAGCTCACGGCGGGCAGGATGCGGGGGTCCGGACCTCCCACATTCCTCACACACCCAGTTCTATCCCCCCACCAGGGAGGGGGGCAGGAGTATATATTATATCAGGGAGGCATCCCAGAAGTATATATAAAAAAAACAGCAAAAATAACAATAAGCCCCATTGTACACATAGATTCGGATAAACAATAAGCCCCATTGTACACATAGATTCGGATATAAAAATAGTCTGTGTTATCCCAAAAACCTCAAAGGTCTGTGAATCAAAAAGATACATCAGCAGCTGCTGAGAACACCAGACCCATGTGTTTTGTTTAAAAAAAACTATTTCACTATGTTTTTCTGTTTTTCTGAAATCAATAAAGGCAAGTTACCATTATCTATCAAAGAAACAGAAACACAAAAAAAACTGTCAGCTACACTCTCGGCTGTTATCACACAGCCAGCTTACGCTGCAAAGGGGGGGGGGAAAGAGTGAAGCGAGGGAGATACAAATCTCCACACAGCCAGGTTTTACCTGGCTGCATACAAAACCGCATATATAAAAAACGCATGGCAGTTCATGACAATAAAACAATACAAAATACACGGAATACGACTCTTTCAGCCCCTAATTATTAACCCCTAACCCCAAAAATGTAACCCCAATTTAGAAAGTTTAACCCCTAACCCCAAAAATGTAAAAAGAAAACCCTCAGTGCCCCCCCAAAAGAAGGCAAAACGAACCCCAATCTTCTAATTTCGACTAGAGAGATTTGGTACACATATGGCACAAGCCATATGCATAGCAAACCCATAAAGATCCAACTTCCTTAGTGGCTATCTTTATTCCGTTTTGACTAAAGAGATTTGGTATACATATGGCACAAGCCATATGTATAGCAAATCCATAAAGATCCAACTTCCTTAGTGGCTATCTTTATTCCGTTTCCGACTACCCAAGCCACCACTCAGTCCGCTCGTCTTAGCGACTATCGAACCCCCAAACCCTCTTCTTTCAGACCAGACATATTGACATGTGCATACTACCTCACTTCCCCAAACACCAGTAAATCACTGATGCTTATAATAGGAAGGAGCCCGGGACAGACATGCACACATAAACATCTCCACCCCAAGACACGCTTACCATGCGTCACCGGCTCAGGACCCCTGAAAGAAATATACTGTCCACCCACCACCTACAGACATAGACCCCCCAAACAGTCACATTCAAACTAACACAACACTTAAACATAAAAACACAGATATCAACCCGGCAGACGGGACAAAAGGGTTACAAGCTTTGCCCAAGAATTTTCATCTTTGATTTGAGGAAGTGCAACGCCTGCGCCGAAGTGTAGGTGATCAGCCTGTCTCCACCCGCACAGACGCGCTGCACTTCCCAAATAAAGCAAAGAACCGACGTTGGGCCCAATTGATGAGGACTCATTACTTAAATTCTCAGGGTTATCCATACTACCGGATGATTTCAAAAAGCTAAAGTGAGAAAATGTAATCTATGAACAGAATAAAAACAGACCACATGCTCACCTTCCAATGTTTCAACGGCCAAGAGAATGGCTGCCGTCTGAGCAGTTCACTTTATTTTTAGCATACAAGCACAAAATGCATTTTCATTGGTTCACAATTAAACAGAAACACCCATTTCACCCAATACCACCCACTGATTACTCCCATTTAGTCTCTTTTTACACTATTCAAAGTTCCTTCAATAATCCCAAATCAAGGATCTCCTTCATCGTCTCTGAGTGTGGAGGAGGGGAAGTCAAAGTCCATATTTGGGCATGCTGCCCACATCATCCAGTGTAGAAAAAAAGTTCATTCAGCTCTGCACATTTTCCTTCCAAGCAGTCTGAGTGAGAAGGAGGGGGATGGGAAGGCTTTTCCTGTTACAACTGAGGAATCCAGGAGGGAGGGTTACATCTGTTTTTAATAACATATCTTTGTATGGTCAACCTTAAGTTCCAAGATGTACTTATAACTTTAAAACACCTATCTCTTCATTTCATTCCTGATATGACAAAATCTTCATCAAGGAAAATAAGCAATATACTAAAGAAATATTACCGAAATACACTTTAATATTTCTAATCATAACATAAAATTTTCATTTTAGTTTCACGTCTATCACAACACATGCTCTGGTGCTGTCCCAAGCTGGTTCATTACTGTCATCTAATAACGAAAATCATAAAGAATTTATTCCAGGTAAATTTGAATACTGATCTGCTTACATGTGTACTAGGCTTTTGCGATGAAGAACCTTTTGAACTGTATGTCAGAACCCCTCTTACTAGATTGTTATTTCTGTCAAGAAAATATATGTTGTGCAGAGTATTGAAATGATGCACGGGAAGCTTGTTGGATGCAAAGATTAGCTTTACTTTCATGGAGAATTGCAAAGCAGTCTTTACATAATGGCGACAGGAACTGAACATATTGTAACATAGAACAGAAAGAAGAAGCATAAAAGAGAACAGTGAGGAAAGCAAACACTTCCCTCCAAAACATTACCATAGAATATACATCATAACATTGCAGTGCCACCTACTGGTATAGAGAGGTATAACATATATATATTGTTCACAGTACAAAAAGCTACTTTCTGTTGCTCTTCCAACACCCCTTTTCAACAGCATGTGCTTTGTCATATTACATTCATCTTCTTCTGGATATAACTATGATGTTCCTTTAATAAAGGCTCGGTGAGTGCATCAGCAGTCATCTATTCTGATGGGCAGTATGCAATGTAAATAACACCTTGCTCTTGATTGTCTCTAAGTAGGTGATACATGTGTTTGGTCCTAGGATTGACCATTTCTGATTGCGTAAGCTTTATACATCCACGGTTTTCCAAAATGGGAATTGGTTTTGACAGGTCTATCCCAATGTCCACAAAAGTTGACAAATCCATATTGATTCCTGACATGCATGTGCTACTGCAATGTACTCTGCTTCAGTTGAGCGACAGTTGTTTGCCTTTGACTAGACCAACTTATGGTTCCTTCCCAATTCTGGAAGATGAATCCACTTTTGGATTTGCGGTCTGTACAGTCCCTGGCCCAATCAGCATCCACATATCCGACCAGTGTTGAACTTGATGTTGCTGATAGCCGTAACTTCATCTGAATTGTTCTCTTGAGGTATTGTATCACTCTTTTTACTGCGTTCCAGTCACGATGACAGGGAGCTGAGACTTTCCTGCATAGTATGCCTACTGCTGTGGCTATGTGTGGTCTTGTCACAGTGGCAACATATAGTAGCTTTGCTCTGCGATATATGTCATTGTTGGGCAGCATGTTTTCTGCTTTATTGCTCTTTAGCTAGCCTGGTTCCATAGGAGTTTTCACTTCCTTTGCATCTTGCATATGGAATTGTTCCAAGATATCTGAGATTTTTGGAGATTGATTGAGAATATAACTTCCATCTTCTTCTCTCTCTATTTGAATTCCCAGTTGATAGTTTCTAATGTTCCCTAGCTCTTTGATTTAAACATTTTCTTACAGCTTGTGAACTATTTGATTGTAATCCCCTTCTTGTTCAAAACAAGTTATAATGTCGTCGACATAGATAAGGGTGTTACAACCAAAAACGTGAATTCATTTTATTGGGATTTTATGTGATAGACCAACACAAACCGGGCACATAATTGTGAAGTGGAAGGACAATCATAAATGGTTTTATTTTTTTTACAAATAAATATCTAAAAAGTGTGGCGTGCATTTGTATTCAGCCCCCCCAAGTCAAAACTTTGTAGAAGCACCTTTCTCTGCAATTATAGCTGCAAGTAATTTTTGGGTATGTCTCTACCAGCTTAGCACATCTAGGGAGTGACATTTTTGCCCATTCTTCTTTGCAAAATAGTTCAAGCTCTGTCAGATTGGATGGAGAGCGTCTGTGAACAGAAATTTTCAAGTCTTGCCACTGATTCTCAATTGGATTTAGGTCTGGACTTTGACTGGGCCATTCTAACACATGAATACGCTTTGATCTAAACCATTTCATTGTAGCTCTGGCTGTATGTTTAGGGTTGTTGTCCTGCTGGAGGGTGAACCCCCACCCCAGTCTCAAGTCTTTTGCAGACTCTAATGCCCTGTACACACGATCGTTTCATCCGATGAAAACGGACCGATGGATTTTTTCATCAGATATCCAAAGAAGCTGACTTTCATCAGTCTTGCCAACACACCATCAGTTAAAAAAATGTTTGTGTCAGAACGCGGTGACGTAAAACACAACGACGTGCAGAGAAAAATTAAGTTCAATGCTTCCGAGCATGCGTCGACTTGATTCTGAGCATGCATGGATTTTTAACCAATGGATTTCCCCACAGACGATCGTTTTTTTTTATCGGTTTTTGAACCATCAGATAATTTTAAAACAGGCTCTACGTTTTTTCACCGATGGGAAAAAAAAACGATGGGGCCCACATCGGACCGTTTTCATCAGACGAACTGACGAACATAGCGTTTTGCTTGTAGGCCAAAAAGTTAAATTTTGGTCTCATCTGACCAGAGAACCTTCTTCCACATGTTTGCTGTGTCCCCCAAATGGCTTCTCGCAAACTGCAAACCATTGGTTAAAAAAACGATCGTGTCAGAACGCAGTGACTTAAAACATGACGACGTGCTAAAAAAAACAAAGTTCAATGCTTCCAAGCATTAGCATTAGTTAGAGGTATCAGAGTAAAGGGGGCTGAATACAAATGAACACCACACTTTTCAGATATTTATTTGTAAAAAAAATTGAAAACCATTTATAATTTTTCTTCCACTTCATAATTATGTGCCACTTTGTGTTGGTCTATCACATAAAATCCCAATAAAGTACATTTATGTTTTTGGTTGTAACATGACAAAATGTGGAAAATTTCAAGGGGTATGAGTAGAGACAGGAGTCTGCTTTACTTCTTGAGAATTGCTCTATAGTAAATACTTTGTTCACTTTCTCATTCCACATCTTTGCAGATTGTTTAAGACCGTAGATGCTCTTCTGAAGTTTACACACAAGTTTGTCTAGGTGTTTCACTTGCATGCCCTTCCCAGCTGCAACGCTAAGAGGCACTCTGATGGTAGTATTTTACGACAAGAGTGAATGTTTCATTGAAATGTTCACCAAATCTTTGGGTGTAACCCTTGAAAACTAGTTTGGCTTTGTATTTGTGGATATTCCCTTCTGTGTCTGACTTTACTTAGAAAGTCCATTTACTTTCTATAGTTTTGCGGTTAGGAGGCGGCTCTATGAGTATCCAGGTTTCTGCCTTTCTCCATTTATTGGCTTCACGTTTTGGCAGTTTTTCTATGTCTTCCCAGGATATTGGTACAAGTATGTTGTGTGTTTTAACAGTGTATGACAGGTTTTCCATGTGGTATCCCCTTTGTAGTCCAAGTGGATCTTCTGATTTCAGACAGTTCAGCAGAATCTGGTGGGAAACTTGATTTAGGCATTGTGAGTTCCACCTCTTGTTCTGACTCCTGCTTAGGTTCGCTTTGGTCAACCTTTTCTTATGGTTTGCTTGGCATATTCACTTCACAGCTTTTAGGGATCTGTGTTTCTGGTGATGGGCTTTCATCAAAACGAACACTATGGCTCATTGTCACTTTGTTAGTCTTGGGTGTAGGATTCTTTAACCCTTAATTTGCTCTCTGTAGCCTACTAGAATGCCCTATATGGCTCTGTTTTACAGCTTGGATCGCTTTTCACTTGAAATATAGGCATATGCTTTACATCCAAACACTCTGATGTGCCCTATGCTAGTCTTTGATCCATGCCACATTTCAAATGGAGTACGTTTAATGGCTCCTGAGGGTAGTCTGTTCTATAGGTAGGTTGCAGTCATGACTGCTTCTCCCCAGTACTTGTGGGGAGTATTGCAACAACCGCCATTTTATTCTCTAGGGTGTTAGAAAAAATATATAATATTTGGGGGTTCTAAGTAATTTTCTAGCAAAAAATACTATCTTTAACTTGTAAACAACAAATCTCAAAAAGAGGCTCGGTCCTTTTAAAGGTGCCACTCCATGATGTGTCTGCAGTTTCCTTTGTGGCTGCTTTGACTCTTTCTTTTGTGGATAGCATTAGTTTTCTCAGCTCAACTTTCCAGATAGAACAGTCCTTTTTTAAGTGACCGGTCCTTTTACAGCGATAACAGGCTCTGCTTTCTTTGTTGTGCTTTATGCCTTTGTACATCTTAAGAGCTTTGTCATCATGGTGCGTATTTACTTTCCTTCTGTCAAATTCATCAATTATTTTGCCCTTGACATATTCTAGTGTTAGCTGCTGCTCGGGTCTGGTTTCTAATGCGTTAATAAGAGAAGTATATGTTTCTGGAAGGCTGAAGAAAAGTAGGGCAACAATATGATTATCTTTGATGTCCTCTCCAATGGCACATAGCTGCTCTATCATCTCTAACATAGCTTTTTACATGGTCACACATTTGCTGGCCTTCTTCTCGTCTTATCTTATACAGCTTTTTTAAGCAAAAACAGCTTAATGTTGAGGCTTGAATGCTCATGCAGTATTTGTAACGAGGTCCTCATACCGTTGGCAGTTTTCTCTGTTCTTATGTGGATACGTTGGTCCTCTTCCATAGCAAGCTTATAGTCTGTCTAAATTCAGCACTTGCCACAAGTCTTCATTGTTGAGAGACATTTCTAACTTAAACCTCCACAGCTGGTAACTGGCATTGTTCAGCTTTGCAATTGCAAACTTCACATCTGAACCCCTTCCTGTCTTTCAGTAGCTTGTATACAGTAAACACAGATTTCTCTCTGGTGCCTGGGCCCATAACCTGTTGTCAGAGTATTGAAATAATAAGCTGGAAGCTTTTTGGATGCAGAGATTAGCTTTAATTTCATGGAGAATTGCACAGCATGTCTTTACATCATGGAGACAGGAACTGAACATATCATAACATAGAACAGGAAGAAGAAGCATACAAGAGAACAGTCAGGAAAGCAAACACTTCCTCTCATTACATTACCATATAATACACATTATAACACTGCAGTGTCACCTACTGGTATAGACATGTAAAATGCATATATATCGTTCACAGTGCAATAAGCTACTTTCTGTTGCTCTTCCAACAATGTATCTCCTCTATCCCCGTTCTTCACTGTGGCGCCGTGATCGATCGTGTGTTCCCTTATATAGGGAATCACAATCGATGACGTCACACCTACAGCCACACCCCCCTACAGTTAGAAACAGACATGAGGTCACACATAACCCCATCAGCGCCCCCTTGTGGTTAACTCCCAAACTGCAATTGTCATTTTCACAGTAAACAATGCATTTTAAATGTCAAAATTGTCCGACGTGTCCGCCATAATGTCGCAGTCACGAAAAAAATCACTGATCTCCGCCATTAGTAGTAAAAAAATAAATAAATAATAAAAATGCAATAAAACTATCCCCTATTTTGTAAACGCTATAAATTTTGCGCAAACCAACCGATAAACGCTTATTGCGATTGTTTTTTTACCAAAAATAGGTAGAAGAATACGTATCGGCCTAAACTGAGGAAAAAACATGTTTTTAATGTATTTTTGGGGGGTATTTATTATAGCAGAAAGTAAAAAATATTGAATTTTTTTTCAAAATTGTCGCTTTATTTTTGTTTATAGCGCAAAAAATAAAAACCGCAGAGGTGATCAAATACCACCAAAAGAAAGCTCTATTTGTGGGAAAAAAAGGACGCCAATTTTGATTGGGAGCCACGTCGCTTGACCGCGCAATTGTCAGTTAAAGCGACGCAGTGCCGAATCGCAAAAACTGGCCGGGTCCTTTAGCTGCCTAAAGGTCCGGGTCTTAAGTGGTTAATGACCAAATGAGTAGTAGTTGTGCACTGATTTTGAGACAAGTTTTAGTTGTGTAATTCTTTTTTGCTTTCCAGTGGCAGTGACACTTTTCTCGCTGGATATGGTTTACATCACAATATTTCGATTTTCTAGTAGCCATCTAGAGTAGGGGATGAGTAGCAAAGTGTACATCTTTAGGATACATGACTTGTCTAGACTGACATTTTTTCAACCCTGCAATGATTGTAATTACTAGCTATTGTTATGTCTAGGGATGCTACCCATGGCTGGATTAGGGCGGGTATATAAGGCTGCTGTCTCTTTTGGTGTATTTTATTTTTTCAGCTTTTTTGTAAATTTCAGAAAAATTACAATAAAAATTATTTGATAAAAAAAAAAAGAATCTGAAGAGAGAATTTAACTTGCTCACTTCTCATACTGTGACTAAAAGCAAAACTCCACCAACCCCTATTTGTACATAAACTGCTCACATAATCCCAACTCACAAAAGCAAAAATCTATTCTTGTCTTTAATATTCCTGATACGTGCCTGCTGTACCAGGTACATACTTGTATGAGAAAGTATCCTGTTCTCTTTGTATTGCTTCTCTTTGTATTGCTGTGAAATCCCTGGTGTCACTGCTAGTCCCTCTGCTTTCCTATTAAAACTGACCACACTAAACAGGAGACCACACCATGGTCAGTTCTCTAGCTATGCTGGGAACTCAGTTTGCTCTCCTCCAATGGTCAGACGTGTCCTGACACCCCCCTGCTGCACAGCCATTCACCGGGAAGCTCAGTGTGCTGCTGCTTCTCCTCACCCCAGCTCTTATGCAGCTGAGAACAGAGGGAATGTGATAACAAAGAGTGAAAAGGGTAAAAAGGTAAAATAGGTATTTATAATGTTTTTTTCATATCTATACAAAAATGTTTTGCCTTTCATTTTTATTTTAATCTGAATGGGTTGTTTTACAGAGTGACCTTTTACAATCACTTTAAAGTGGTTGTAAAGGCAGGAGGTTTTTCATCTTAATGCATTCTATGCATTAAGATAATCCTCCTGATTGGTTGAGACATAGCATAGCAGCAGCACCATTGGTTCCCACTGGTGTCAATCAAAGTCAGTTAGCCAATCAGGTGAGAGAGGAGGTATGGCCAAACTGGGGCTCCATGTCTGATTGGACACAGGGAGCCGTGACTTGGCTCGGGTGCCCCCGTAGCAAGCTACTTGCTGTGTGGGGCACTCGACCAGAGTGAGGGGCCAGGAGAGCCGAAGTTGGACCTGAGCAGAGGAGGATCTGTGCTGCCCTGGGCAAAACCACTGCAACAGAACAGGTACCGTAAGTATAATATGTTTGTTATTTGAAGAGAAAAAAAAATGAGACTTTACCATTACCTTAAGGCTGCCCATTGAGTGTAAATGGTGAAATGATGTACAGGCACAATCCAACAACCTTCAGGGCAGAACATTTGGATATTCTTAAGATCATCCTATAAATTTAAAAGGCTGGATCTGACAGTTTTTCCTATGGGCAGAAGACCAGTGTAGGCAAATACTGTCAGTTCAAGATATCTTAATGGAGATTGATAGTCATTGAGACAGGTTCATTAATTTGCACGATTAATGTCCCCCCTGATAGCTGTGAGAGTCTACCTACCAAATGAGGTCATCACTTGTAACCTTTATGCAAAATAACTGACAATTTTTTAATCTGTGTATGGCCACTCCTACTCAACTTGGTGTATTACACCACATCTTAATTAGAAATGAGGGAAAACTCTGATGACTTGATAAAATAGCCCCTATTCTGCTCTCTATGCACATCTGTCAGTCATCATGTTTTCACGCTGCAGTGTGCCCAAACCTGTCCACAAATTCCCCCAACAGTGTAAATTTTGCAGATATCTTCTCACATATACGTAGGTGGAATCAGAAATGTCTTTGAAATTAAATTCTGTTGCAAATTAGGCCCAGATTCTCAAAGGGCTTACGACGGCGCAATACCATGTACGCCGTCGTAAGTCCTTATCTGGGCCGTCGTATCTATGCGACTGATTCTTAGAATCAGTTACGCATAGATATCCATTAGATCCGACAGGCGTAAGGCTCTTACGCTGTCGGATCTTAAATGCATTTTTTCTTTTTGCCGCTAGGTGTCGCCTCCATCGTTTTCCCCGTCAAGTATGCAAATTAGCTAGATACGCGAATTCCAGAACGTACGCACGGTCAACGCAGTGAAGTTACGACGTTTACGTTAGGTTTGCGCGGCGTAAAGTTGCCCCTGCTATATGAGGGGCAACCAATGTTAAGTGTGGCCGTCGTTCCCGCGTCGAAATTTTAAAATTTACGTTGTTTGCGTAAGTCGTTCGTGAATGGGGCTGGACGCCATTTACGTTCACGTCGAAACCAATGACGTCCTTGCGACATCATTTGGAGCAATGCACCCTGGGATATTTTTCGGATGGCTCATGCGCAGTACGTTCGGCGCGGGAACGCGCTTAATTCAAATGCTTCACGCCCCCTACCCGGCTAATTTGAATTAGGCGGGCTTGCGCCGGGTGATTTACGCTACGCCGCCGCAACGTTGCAGGCAAGTTCTTTGTGAATAAAGCACTTGCCTGTAAAACTTGCGGCAGCGTAACGTAAATCAGATACGTTACGCCCGCCGAGTTTTACGGCAATCTACGAGAATCTGGGCCTAGTCTGTCGGGTCAAAAATAATTCAGAGGACAGGTCCCTGCAATAGAAATGTTTTTATACTGCCCTTCAGTGACCTGTCCCTCTTTTTTCTCTGTCCCAACTCTGAATCCTCCTTCAAACTTTTCACCATTCAACAAACTTGGGACCCCTTCGTCACTGCAGGACTCAGCAGTCAGGAGACAGCAGGGGACATGGATATCAGAAAGAAGTGTAGAATGCTGACAGTGGCTGCACCGTTCGAAGGAAAAGTAGGCAATGCTAACCACCAAAGAGGTAAGTATAAAAGCTCTTCAATTGAACACACCATTCATCTGAATTATTTCTAAACCACTTAAGGACCGCCTAACGCCGATATACCACGGTAGAATGGCACGACTGGGCACAGGCACGTACAGGTACGTCACCTTTAAGAGCCCAGCCGTGGGTCGCGCGCATTCGCGACCCGGTCCGAAGCTCCGTGACCGCGGGACCTGCGGACCCGATCGCCGCCAGTGTCCCGCGATCGGTCACAGGAGCTGAAGAACGGGGAGTGGTGAGTGTAAACACACCTTCCCCGTTCTTCTCTGTGGCAGTGTCACTGATTGTCTGTTCCCTGTTATAGGGAATGACGATCAGTGAAGTCACACGTCCAACCATGCCACCCCACAGTAAGAATCACTCCCTTAGGGCACACTTAACCCCTTAGCGCCCCCTAGTGGTTAACCCCTTCACTGCTATTGTCATTTTCACAGTAATCAGTGCATTTCTATAGCACCTTTCGCTGTGAAAATGACAATGGTCCCAAAGATGTGTCAAAAGTGTCCGATGAGTCCGCCATAATGTCGCAGTCACAAAAAAAATCGCTGATCGCCGTTACTAGTAAAAAAAAAAATATTAATAAAAAATGCCATAAAGCTATCCCCTGTATTTTGTAGACGCTATAACTTTTGCGCAAACCAATCAATAAACGCTTATTATTTACCAAAAATAAGTAGAAGAATACGTATCGGCCTAAACTTAGGAATTTTTTTTTATATATATATATTTTTTGGAGATATTTATTATAGCAAAAAGTTAAAAATATTGAATTTTTTTCAAAATTGTCGCTCTATTTTTGTTTATAGCGCAAAAAATAAAAATCACAGAGATGATCAAATACCACCAAAAGAAAGCTCTATTTGTGGGAAAAAAAGAACGCCAATTTTGTTTGGGAGCCACGTCGCACGACCGCGCAATTGTCAGTTAAAGCGACGCAGTGCCGAATGGCAAAAAGGGGCCAGGTCCTTAACCTGCATATTGGTCCGGGTCTTAAGTGGTTAACCTGGCCGGGTCACTTCAAGGAACAGGCACACTTTATAACAAAAATTTACTAGCTCATCCTTCCGAGTCCCTAGCCCCCTAACATATTTTACCTAGAACACTAAACACACATACAGCTCCCCAATTGCCTTTCTATGACAGCATCAGCCTCCTCTAGTGCTTATCCTACTAAGTTTCATGGTGATGGCTTAAAGGATTCGTAAAGGATTTTTTTTTTTTGCTTAAATGACTGTTTACAGGGTATAGAGACATAAAAGTTAACTGATTCCCTTTAAAAATGATTACAAATAGATACAAATCAATCATATAATGTACCTGTAGTTTCAGTTTCGTGTTTGCATGTTTCCTGCTTCTCTGCTGCACAGAGCCAATACAGGGCAGTGATGGTTTGGAAAACGAAACTGATTGGTGTTGAGGGGTTTCAGACACACAGTAATCACACCTCATTGATCAGTGACCACAGAGAGAAAGCTCCCATTACTTTTTTCATCAGGAAACAGACAACCAGGAAGTGTTCAGAACAGAGAAGGATTACAGCAAAAACGAACAATTAAGACATGAAACCAGGACTGCAGTAAGGTAAAGGAAGCTATTTAGCTCAAAAAGAAAATTCCTTTAGTGACCCTTTAACTTCTCTTGTTTTGGAGTATAACTCGATGCAAGCCTCATAGTATAGGCACAGACAGGCTGGGGAAGATTTTGGAGGTTGCTGGAGTCATAGAGTGATAACTAAGCATCTATACAAGGACATAGTTCTAGGTTAAATTAGGTTAAGGCAGTGCTCCCCAACCTTTTTAACGCCGCGGACCGGTAAACGTTTGATAATTTTTCCGTGGCCCGCTTGTTTTGTTTTAATAATTTTAATTTAATTGTATTTAAACATGCCTTCAAAATAAAATACAGCTACACCAAAAAATTAATATAAAGTGATTTATTTTATTTAACTCACTAGAATGCCAAATCAATGAGAACCCTGAGCTTGTTTATTTGCAACGAGACTAATCCATCGGGGGTAATAGGAGACAATGACACCCGAAGTGTGTTGCTTATGTCCAGTTTATTCCGTTGTTTTGTTTTGGTTGCAGTCCCTGCGTCTCCGACCTCGAGTCCTCAGTCCTCCCGCGGCGCCTCCTCCTCGGCCAATGACGTGGGGTTTGCCTTTCGGCCAATCAGGAAGCGGGAGAACCCTCTCCCTGATTGGCCAGGAGGAGGATCAGTGTAACAATAGCGAATTTTCATTCGCTATTGTCACACAATGGGCGGGCTCGGGAGGGCGCAATGCTCTGCTCCTCGGCCGCCGCAGTGAAATTATTTAAAGTTCCTCGGGCGGCCTGGTACCGTTTGATCCACGGATCTGTAGCGGTCCAGGGCCCGGGGGTTGGGGAACACTGGGTTAGGGGGCTAGGATGCTTTACATGCCTGTGTAGTTATCCGCCATACATGTTTTTTTGTGGGAACTCGGAAATAACATTAGGAAACACTGATGCAAAGGATTGATTATAGCCACTGTTTTTTCAATAGGTGAGGTTCTGAACTGTAAATGGCTTTTGTGCCATTGAGGAATTAGGTAAACTTATTAATTTGATATTGCTTTACCAGCTTCTCATTTTAAAAACAGTGTCCTGTAAGTTCATCAAGCTCTTGATACACCAGTTTTGGTAGGATTCGTTATTTTGTTAAATTGAGCAGTAAAATATAATTTATGAAATATATAAGCAATGTTTAATGAAAAAGAGTCCAATGGTAAACCTAACATAATACCAATTGTGAATTTCCCTTTTAAAAGGTATCCCCTTCAAGTTTATTAAGCACATAGCTATGTAATGTCCCTTTTTCCAGTGTCCTGATCCAGCCCTTCATTTCCTCTGATTTTACTTATCAAGGTCCATTATTCATGCAAAGTCTTTTCGTCTTGAGTTCTGTCTCTTTCATTTTAAGCAAAGTTGAAATGGCACAGAGAAATTTTTTTTCCGAATGTGGAAAGCAAAGACAGAAGCTAAATAGGAAAAGGCTTGTGTACTTGATCAAACAAGTTTATTAAAAGGCCAACACATAAAGAAAAAAATAAATTAACTTTTTTTAAATCTCAGCTTACTTTTAGCTGTTATCATAACAATATTACTATCACAGTAACAACCAATATTTAAAAAAAATAAACCACGTAATATGTGCTAATTATAGTTTTTTTCATAGCTACTGTTTTTTGGAGAAAAAATATATATTTTTTTTTTATTCAATAGAAGTGTAGGCTTCTAACTCCATAAGCAGGTTTAACTCTCCAAGGATTACAAACATTATAATACTATTTGAATTCTTATGTCAGCATAATCATTGGTCAAATTCAGAGCTGTCTACTAAAAGAAGAAACCATTAACAGGTCAATATCATCGGATTATAATATATATATATAAAAAAAACATATTTATAGAACTTACATTAACCACTTGCTTCCTGGGCACTTAAAGCGGGGGGTTCACCCTAAAACAACAATAGAGCGTTACATCCAGCATACTGCTGACATCTACAGTATGCTGGATTTTGTCTTTTTGTGCCGCTGCACTTACGGTCTTATGGTATTTTCACGTGGCTTCCGGGTTCTCGCTCCCCCGGGGAGTAGGTGTTCCTTAGGTGATTGACGTTCGGGTAAAGCGCGTCATCTCCCTCCGAAAATATCCGAGGGGGACTCGGCACTTTACGGCGCCTGCGCAGTCGGCTCTACACGGTAGGCGCAGGTGCCGTATAGCGGCATAAAAAGCCGAGTCCCCGTCGGATATTTTCGGAAGGCGATGACGCGCTTTACCCGAACGTCAATCGTCTCCTGGGAGGATCAACACTCACTCCCAGGAGACATTGCGCAGAGCTCCCCGTCGGGGAAAAGGAGCGACACGCCCACTCCCCGCAAGGAAGAAGCCCCGGAAGTGCGGCTGAAGACAGGTAAGTGTACACATTAAAAAAAAAATGACAACGCTACAAGCCTTTATTAAGGCTAGAGATAGGTTAGCAAAAAAGGAAAATTGGTCTCCTGCCCAGACCAATTTTCAGCTTTCAGCGCTGATGCACTTTGAATGACAATTGCACGGTCATACAACACTGTACCCAAATTACATTTTTATCATTTTTTTACCCCCACAAATAGAGCTTTCTTTTGGTGGCAGTTGATCACCTCTGTGGTTTTTATAAAAAAAAAAAAGATTTAATTAAAAAAAAAATGTTTTATATTTTGTTATAAATATATTTTTGTTATAAATATATATATATATATTTTTTATATTTTGTTATAAAATTTTGCAAACAAGTAATTTTTCTCCTTCATTGATGTATGCTGATGAGGCTGCACTGATGGGCACCGATGGGCTGCACTGATGGGCTGCACTGATGGGCCCCGATGGGCTGCATTGATGGGCACCGATAAGGCGGCACTGGTGGGCACTGATAGGCAGCACTAGTGGGCACTGATAGGCAGCACTGGTTGGTACTGATGGGTGGCACTGAAGGGCATTGATAGGTGGCACTGCTGGGCAATGAGAAGTGGCACTAATAGGTGGCATTGATAGGTGGCACTGCTGGGCAATGAGAAGTGGCACTAATAGGTGGCATTGATAGGTGGCACTGATAGGTGGTAGTGATGGGCACTGATGGGTGGCAATAATGGGCACTGATCGGCACTGGTAGGTTACACTGATAGGCAGCACTGCTAGGTGGCACAAATGAGGCACTGATTGGCACCAATGGTGGGCATTGATAGGTGGCACTCATGGGCATTGATAGGTGGCACTCGTGGACATTGTGGACACTGGCAGGTGGCAATGGCAGATGGCACTGGTAGGGAGTACAGATTGCACAGATGACGCAGATGTGCCTCCTTCTTCTTCGGGACCGATGTCCCTTGCACATAAGCCAGTGATCAGCTTTCAGCGTGAGGAGAAAAAAAACGATTACCGAGCTTTGTTTACATCACGTGATCAGCTGTCATTGGCTGACAGTTGATCACGTGGTAGGGGGCGCGTGGAGGGGAGGACATCTATTGACGGCGCTCCCAGTAATTGGAGTCCGCGCTGTGGCCGTCATTCGACTATATAGAGCGGACCCATAGTGGTTAAACCATTGGAATGTCTTTTTTGTTCTGGCTGAAAGAAATCGACATAAAGCTCTAAATATACAATATTAATCAGCCGTTACTTTTATTTCTGCTGCCCTGGATTACAATCTCACAGGTCTAGACAAAAATCTGGCAAAAACTGGCAAACCCTACCAAAATCCAGGAGCAAGCTATAAAAAGCTGGGAGCCAGAACGACTCAGTTATCCGTCAAAAATGTTGTTTGGAAATATGTACATTGCCAAGAAAGTCAGACCCTCTGTTCTGTCATACAAATCTGCTTTCTGTTTATGAGTCAGTAAGTAATAACTTTGACAAAAGAGTGGCTCTCTGAATGGCCTAAGGTTATTAGTAGTGTACCCCCAGGATCAGTGTTGGGACCCTTACTTTCTAACAAATTTATAAATAAGTAATTTTTGCATTAGTGCATTTCATAAGATACTGCACCATGGGCCTTCCTCTCTTTTCTTCCATCTTGTACCCCCTGAGCACTGGCTGATACTACGGACAGGAGGTGGAAGATACAGAGAAGGTGGAAGTGAGAGTTGTTTTGTCTGTCAGTGATCCTCCAGCATACCAGTTCCGGATACGAACGCGGTGTTCGTGGAGATAGGTCCACTATCCACAGCCTCAATGTGAGTGCGTGTATATGTGATATATCATTTCCAAGGTTTCCCACAGGATTATGCTATTATCCATTTATTTTTGCTTCCATGTTTGTATGAATATTTGATGAGGAGTCCCCTTCATCTCAAACTCAATCCGTGTGACTGCACCCCTAGGGAGACATTGTTTGGTACTTTGAGCCATCCGTGCTATGGCTCTGAGGTGAGAATCTAGTACCACAAGAGGTGTGCGCACCGAAGTTTGCCTACTTTTACACTGGACTGTCTTCTGGGATGTCACTATTTTAAATAGACTTTTTTCACACATTTTTGTTATACATTGTTTCTTTACACAGTTATTTTAGTTTGTGTAAGCTACTGTTTGGTTCACATCCGTCCAACTTTACTACTGTGTTTCTGGTTTATCCAGCCTGGTACATTCGAGTCACTTTATGTTCACATTATATGTTGTTTATTCACCTCTTTTTCCCTGTAATAGTCACCTAGTATTTATTTATTTATTTATGCATTTCACTTTAGGGTTACCTACTTGTTAGGTATTGAGATCCCCCTTCTATTATTAGTTTACAGCGCTTCACCATCACTTTCCATATAAAAATTGTGTGTCATGTCACTTTCCGACACAAATCCTCATTAGGGTCAGTTCATATGTGTTCGGATTCCAGATAATGGCACAAGATATTGTCTGGGATTCCCCAAGGATAATTGCTTTCTCACACATATGAACTGATCCTAATGAGGATTTGTGTCGGAAAGTGACATTACACACAATTTTTATGTTTGGAAGGTGAGCAGGCAATTCACATTTAGGTGGTGGTCTGCACTTCATATTATTCATTATTGTCACGGAATAAGTACTGTTGTTTATATTATTTTAAAGTTTTTGCTATAATAATTTTGGATATTTATATGTGTTTGTAGTCATATCCTATCAATGTGTGCAGCACTAAGCACTGTGTATTAATATTCGTTTTTTTTTTAGCGCACTATTAATCTTCAATTAACTTTTATATTTGTTGCCCAGTAGAATGCACCGACAAATGCCAGTGTTCAAAAAAGACTAGACATAAGACCTAAGGATATCATCCGTATCTCCAAGGAAGTCTCACTCAGTGATGCAAATAAAATATTTGTTCTTACAGATACCACTCAGATTTGGCCCATTTTATTTTCCATTCTCATATGAGGAAATAAGGTGATCTTTGTGCAAATTCGCTGAGGCAGTTAGAGGAAGAGTGCTGACATTTGACCAAGTATTGCATAGGATCCTTTTGTTAATGAGCGCATTTGGCCTCCTTAGCTTGTGAGGTCTCATCTTCTGGTGAGCAGTGATTTTGCACGTTTACGTGAACCATGTGGTTTTGGATGAAGTTTAATTTATTGCAATACACATAGTGGACTTTTTAATACACCGGGGTGGAGCATAATTTGGTGGTTTTTGCTAAATGTCGTTTTTTCACATTTATTTTGTGATAATATATTGTATTTTTTTTTTCAGTTTATTGGCGCTCTGCACAATTTTCTATGCATATTTAATTTGTATGTGAGTGATACACATATTAGTGATAGCTGCTTCATATTTTCATTCACTTTATCTACTTCATTCTCATTGGTTAAGAGAGGTTGCATGGAGACACACTCATTATTTTTTTTAACTAGTGCCACCAGATAGATTAGGATGGCTCCAGTTTCCTGCAAGCTGCCCTTGATCTTGGACAAAATCCTTCTTCCTTGTTTTTCTGCCTCTTCCTCAAAAAATTCCTATTCTCCAATCAGTGGCACCCATGAATGGTGTGCCACCTCATCATCTACTCCAGCTGCCGGAACACCATTACCTCTTGCTACTCCCTGTCTAATGTCTTCTCCATTTATGGTCATGGGTCTATCTATCTATCTATCTATCTATCTATCTATCTATCTATCTATCTATCTATCTATCTATCTATCTATCTATCTATCTATCCTCAATGTCTCAGGCCCTGTACACACGATGAAAATGGACTGAAGTTCAGTTTCATCGGTCCAAACCGACCGTGTGTGGGCCCCATCAGTCTGTTATCCTTCGGTCCAGAAATGTAGAACTTGCTTTAAAATTGAAGTGATGGACTGGTAACCGATAGGTCAAAACCGATGGTAAGTACGCAAAGATTGAAATTTACTGACACAATACCCCAAATTTACTGGCAAAGCCAAGTTTTTACTGGCATTTCCAAAAGTTACTGTTTTGAGTGCAAATGTCGGTATTTAGGCTACAAACAAGTACAATATGCAATTAGCAATGTGATTTAGGTAGATAATAAGGCAAAAAACATATTTCTTATTTTATTTTCGATATAGTAAGTAGCTCAGGGACAGGACTCAGGAGGGTAAGAAATTAGATTGGGTCAGGCAAACACATGAAACTGACTCTCACAATAATAATGACAGTACAGTGCAGCAGCACAGATCACTGACGCGTCATGTCCCCTCCTGAGTCACAGTGACAGTCTCTCTCCAAGCCAGACGGTGCCTCCAGTCTAAACAGCACTGACAGTCCTGCTCCCAGCCTGCTTTGCCCCTGATCTACACATGGGGCTCTGGTCACTCTGCTTGGCTGCCTTGCACCATGAGATCACAAGACATGCTCAGGCACCGCCTTCGCCAGAGCCGCCTGAACACACTTCCTTCTTCTCTTTCTTGGTGAAGGTGGAAGGAATTCTTTTACCTTATTGAACTTATCATTTTTCACATTATTGTCTTTTCTTCTTGATATGTGGACATAACTGTGTTTTTCTTTTTTCAATTCAATTTTTTTCACTTTCATCAATGAAGAGTTTTTTTTTCAATATAGATTTCTTCATTTAATTTTTTCTATATTCTCACTTATTGTTTTTTCATTTAAAACTTGTTGCATTTTCACTAGTAACCACCACCTTCTTCTGCAAAACATGCTCAACCTCTACTTCTTCTGTGTGCAGAACCTCTGCCATTCACATGAGGGCCGGATTCAGAAACGATATACGACGGCGTATCTCCTGATACGCCGTTGTATCTCTGAGTGTGGGCGTTCGTATCTATGCGCCTGATTCAGAGAATCAGTTACGCATAGATATCCCTAAGATCCGACTGGTGTAAGTGTCTTACACCGTCGTATCTTAGGCTGCATATTCACGCTGGCTGCTAGGTTGCGCTTCCATATAGTTACGCGAGGAATATGCAAATTAGGTATTTACGCCGATTCAGAAACGTACGTCCCGCCGGCGCATTTTTTTACATCGTTTACGTTAGGCGTTTTTCGGCGTATAGTTACCCCTGCTATATGAGGCGTAGCTAATGTTAAGTATGGCCGCCGTTCCCGCGCCGAGTTTTGAAATTTTACGTTGTTTGTGTAAGTCGTTCGCGAATAGGGCTGTACGTCATTTACGTTCACGTCGAATCCAATAAGTCCTTGCGGCGTACTTTGGAGCAATGCACACTGGGATATTTTACGGACGGTGCATGCGCCGTTCAAAAAAACCGTCAAAAACGCGGGGTCAAGCGAAATTTAAATAAAACACGCCCCCAACATCCCCATTTGAATTAGGCGGGCTTACGTCGCCACACATACGTTACGCCGCCGTAACTAAGGGCACAAGTTCTTTCTGAATACAGAATACATACGTTACGCCGGAAAAAAGATGCGCTCATCTTTCTGAATCTGGCCCAAGGCCTGTAAGATATTTTTATTCAAGGGGACTTACTAAATTTATTGGTAACTGTTCAGGGGGGGGGGGGGGATATGTGGTTCTTTGGTCCACACTACTTTACCACACAATGCAATGATGTGCTGCATTATGATTACAAATAATATTTTTTTTATGAATTTCTGTGTTAATTCTTTATCCATGGTAGCGGTAAACCTGAACTTGATTTTTAACAGTAATAGACTTTAAATTTCCTTTTGAAAATCATATAATTCCAAGCTGTTATGGGACCAGCAACATAAGGTAAAAATAGTAGATGACATAGCAGGGGAATAAAAATGTGTGCCTTGGATGTAGGACCTTTTTTGATGACTCGTTGCCAGGCATCACTAGTTGTTGGCAGGAACTCTGTAATCAGTGGGGTGATGATGCAAGGCTGGCTACAGTAAAATATAGTCAATGTGTCATAAGCATTGGGATGATAGCTGAGGCCAAAAGAATTAATGAGGCATTCCAGAAAGAGAGTGAAAGACATCTTAGACAGAACCTAGCATCAAGTGAACACTAAAATAATAAGCCATTAGCTTTTGCAAAGACTGTGGTGATTCTTGGCATGTTACCAATATGCCACTTAGACAGACACAGTGGAAAGTCAACAACTAGATCAAAGATTTGCCAAGATAATGTCAAAGGGAAATTCTAAAGTGTGAGGACTGTTCTGCTTCAACGTACTTGCAACCAATTTGATCACAGCCTGACTACATAGGTAGTGTATATTTTGGAAAATAAACTTGCGTTTCAGATGAAGCCACAGTGTTTTAATGTCTAATAGTGAGAATAGTGATAAATTATCTGGTGTGCCTTAGAACGTCATCCAAATCTGGTGATAATGAACTGGGTGATATAATATGATCCAGGCTTCTCATACTTAACCCAGGATCCTGCATTCACTAGATCTGGTCTCCCACAGTAAACAGAACATGGAAATGCAATTATTTTAGTAAATATAAACTGCTTAATACATTTTCTCATCAGCAGTCTTGAGACTTCAATCAGTGTCTGGTTAAAGCTTGTACTGTAGGATGAGTTTTCATTCTTCCCTGATTGCCCTATGCAGATGAAGGACCCCTGACCCTCTGTCTAAAAGGTGCTGATTGTCCCTGTGCTGATCACATGCACTCTTCCAAAAAAAAAGAAAACTCTCTACCAATACATACCAAACTGAGCATGTGCAGCATGTCCCCTGGCTCTGTACTATCAGGAGATATATTGGGGACAGTTAAAGAAGGGGAGGATCAAACAGCATTTTTACACAATGCAGAGGATCAACCCCTTATGTTCCACAGTGAGTATAACAAGCATGATGCACTGCACATACAGACTGATTTTACTGCTGTGGGTTTAGTAAGACTTTAAGTAAATCTATGCATTTTAGGGGATAAAAGTTCCATTCAAAACACTTGCTACTTGTAGAAGTCTGTCATTCATCAAACTGGAACCAACTAAGTTGAATAAGAGCCATTTATGGCATGCTTTTCTTGCATAGGTAAGAGTAGGTAAGAGTAACACATGATTGTGTAATCACAGCATCCAATTATACACAAGTAAATATCCTTTTTTTTTTATTTCCCTCGCAAATGATTGGGAATATTTATAAAATTTTATTACATACTGTGCACATGGTTCATAATTAAAGGAGAACACATCTTCAACCCATTCACTAAGCTTAGTGATTATTTACTTTGCAAAGGAACAGTTTCTATGCATTTAGTGAATTCATCTTTCTGAGTTGAAAGTCAGCATTTGCATATTCAGGGTCCTGCAGACACATCCATTTTTAACTTCATAGTTTGGTATTAAACAGTGGGTATCATTGGCGGCTGTTTTTTTGTTTCTTTTGGGGGGGGGGCAGCAAATAAGCAACCCCCCTCGGGGCGGCGCTGCACTGACACTATCCCCCCTCCGGGTGGCCGGTGGGGCAGCACTGACACCAAACCCCCCGTCTGGGAGGCCAACAGCACGGCACTGACAACCCCCCCCCCCCACAACTCCCCGTGGTGTCCTCTCCTCCTCTCCCAGGGTGCGGGCAGCAGCTCCGGTGTCTGCTCCTCCCACAGCTAACTCCACTATGTGTCTCCTCTCTGTTCCTCCTATGCGCTAGGAATCCAATAGGATCGCCTGACGCTTTGGCCAAATGGGAAACAGGTCTCACGACCTGCCTCCTGATTGGCAGGGAGGAACTTTAGTGTGAATATAGCGAAAATTCATTAGCTATCATCACACAATTGGGTGGGAGGTGGGAGGCAAAGATAATTAAATAATCATGACGGCCAAGGAACACACCAGACAGGTCAGGGATAGTGTTGTGGAGAAGTTTAAAGCAGGGTAAACAAAATATCCCAGCTTTGAACATTTTAGGGAGCACTGTTCAATCCATCATCCAAAAATGGGAAGGGTATGGCACAACTGCAAACCTACCAAGACATGGCCATCCACCTAAACTGACAGGCTTTTTAGGATTAGGTTCAGGTTAAGTGTTATGCTGATTACACACGATCAGAATTTCCGACAAGAAATGCCTGATGTGAGCTTTTGGTTGGAAATTACGACCGTGTGTAGGCTCCAACGCAATTTTTCTGTCATAATTTCCACCAAGAAAAATTTGAGAGCTGGTTCTCAAATTTTCCGACGGGAAAATTCTGATCGTCTGTATGCAATTCCGACGGAGAAAAATCATACGCATGCTTGGAATCAAGTCGATGCATGCTCGGAAGCATTGAACTTAATTTTTCTCGGCTCATCGTAGTGTTGTACGTACTGTAACAGCGTTCTTGACGGTCGGAATTTTGTGTGACCGTGTGTATGCAAGACAAGTTTGACCCAAAATTCATGTGTGTATGCGGCACAAGGATTGCACAGAGTTGATCTATTGACTGCAGGGTCTAACTAGCAGCACAGAGGGGCCTGCAGAAGCGGAGGATCAGGTAATTAAGGTAAGGTATGTTTTTCCAAGTCCTCTAGACCTAAATAAGCAGTTAACCCTTCCAGTGCAAAGACAACCTCACTGCAAAGAAGGATTTTTAGGTTTCCTGTAGTTATACTTTAATGAGGGAGCGCACAGAGCAGAGTCATATGACAGGAGGCTGCAACTACCTTAAAGAAACATTGTAAAAATGGGCTTAATATAGCAGCAATATAATCCATAAAGACGAGAGGATAATTTCAACACTATTGCATATCCCAAATGGTTTTTATATATCAACTGTGTTTTGTATAATTTTTGTAATAAATATATATTTTCTAATTCTGTTGTTCCCGTCTTGCCTCTAAAGTCCGCCCAAGTGTTGCCTTCTAGCAATATTTTTTTTCTATTTCCATAATCCATAAAGCTAATATTAAAGATAAACTGTGAAGTCTTTTTGCCATGTTTTCTGGTCAACATTTGATGGTCTCAAAATAATTGTGCCTGTTTCAAAGCCAAAAAGCTTAACTTTCTAATTAAAAAAAAAAAAAAAATCTTGGGTTTTTATGAACATGTCAATCCGTGTTGTGTATACATATTTCTTTAGATGTGTTACTACAATGTGATCAGAGGAAGAACATTCAGCATGTGTGTGTCACATGGACCTGTCATAAATTATGTAGGTTGCAGGGATTATCTATTTTTACGATATGGCATCAATGGTATAAGTTATCTATAACCTAGGTTAGAGATTTGGAGGAAATTACTGTCAAGTCTTAGTCCAATCCCCAAGGAAACTCTTCAATATTTTCTAATAGAGAAGAGGTTAAAAGAGGTGAAATTGCCTGTTCTCTTTAACCACATGGACCTCACACTAGATGACAGTGCATCAATCTGTCACAATCTGCCTGGGCGAAGGGGTTAAGAAAGAGAGATGAGAAAGCACTGGTCTTTCTCATTCCCTTGTTAGACAATCCTTCCGCATAGTGCATAATTGACATGACTTCCCTCATGTACATTTCAAGACCTATTAAAAAAGAATGGAATGCAGATATCACTGCTGGGACAAGACATGCAGGATATTAACCTTGTTGTACCAAAAAAAGTATTGACTGGACCTTCAATTTCAAAGTATTAAAAAAACACATGTTTGTACATGTGCTTCTGGCATACTATGTTAAAAGGACGCCAAAAAAAGTTTAAATGCATTTTGTTGAACCTCATCTATATGCAAGCTTTGTACCCCCCACCCCATCACTTTCAACCATTTTTCTCACACCCAAAAAAAACCTCCAAAGTAGTTTTTCACTCACAAGTCACTAAGCCAGCGGGAATTTTACATTATTTTTTTTAATTACTGCAGCAAATAGATAGAGATGAGTGGGTAGTACTGTTTATTGTTGGGGGGGGGGGGTCCCTCCTTGGCTTTAGAGTTTTAGTAAAAAGTCAACTCCATGTCACTAAGCCAGTGATGTGGGCATCCAATGAGAAGGACCCTGCCACTCTTTAGTGAGAAGAAATGAGATCTGGAGACCCAACATGTTAAGCAACTTCAGATTTTGTTATTTTTAATTACTGCAGTCATTGGTGAGTGGAGGGTGGGGTATATTGTTTTTTTGGGGGGCGTTTCTCCATTGGTGTTGGGCTTTAAGAAAAAAAAAAACGTTTTACCACATCAGTTAACTGTATGTCAATTCACATCTAGATACCATGGGGGGTTAATTACGGCAATTAAAGGCAAATCCACTTTGCACTACAAGTGCACTGCAAGTGCACTTGGAAGTTCAGTCACTGGAGATCTAAGGGGGACATGCAAGGAAAATAAAAAACAGCATTTTAGCTTGCACATGATTAGATGATAAAATCAGCAGAGCTTCCCCTCATTTCAGATCTTCTCCCAAGATCTACAGTGACTGCACTTTCAAGTGCACTTGTAGTGCAAAGTGGATTTGCCTTTCATAAATAACCCCCTATGTATATTCTGCTTCCTGAGTGTTTAGTGAAAACAAATTTGCTTGTTGTACTCAACTGATCGATCCGTGTGTTAAAATAAGAACAAAAGCTTAAAAAGTAGTGAACCAATCACATAAGCAGGAAATAGCATTTAGGCCTTGTACACACGACTGTTTTCCATCGGCAAAATCCATCAAGAAAAATGCTGGCAAAGCATTTTTGCAGAGAAAAACTGCCGTGTGTATGTTTTTTTTCGTCGAGAAAACTGTCTTGGATCTCGACAAGAAAAAAAGAGAACATGTTCTCTTTTTTCTCTTCGGGAATCCAAATTTCCTCGTCGTGTTTCTCATCGCGCTGGTTTACGACGAGAAACACATTCGCCTGTATGATTAGAAACCCGCGCATGCTCAGAATAAATTATGAGACCAGAGCGCACCTTTGGAAAAAGTAGCGTTCGTAATGGAGATAGCACATTCGTCACGCTGTAACAGACTGAAAATCGCGAATCGTCTCTCACCAAACTTTTACTTAACGCGCAGTAACATGAGATTAGCAAAAGCAGCCCCAAGGGTGGCGCCAGTGGAATCAAACTTCCCCTGACAAGAACCTCGTTGAGGAAAACAACGTTTCTTTTACGACAAGTTTCTCGGTCGTGTGTACGAGGCCTTAGAGGGGAATTTCTAAACCTATAGTAACCATATACATTATTAAGGGAAGCTGAATTTGAATTGTTTGTCACAAAAATTATAGATGGTTTCAGATTGAAAAGTAGTATATTAAATTGGAGGTAAACTCCACTTTTTAACTTGTACCTACAGGTAAGCCTATAATAAGTAATAGACTATGAACCTGGAAGGAAGACCAGGTGAAGATGGCAGCACTGGGGATCCGCTCTAAGTTTGTCATAATGTACTAGCATGCACCGTACATTATGACTTTACCCTGCACTGGTGCCCACTTAATTTTTATTTCAGTGTCGGTTTACTACCGCTTTAAATATTCTAGGAAGGAGTGGTGAAATTTCTACTAAATTACAATTCAGTCTCCCCCAAATAAAATATCAGCCATATGGGAAGTGCCAAAAGACATATTGAAGTTGATTTACCAAAGGAGTAGAGCATGCTGATTTTTGAAAGTGAATTTTCATTCAATGGAATTTTACTCAGCTTAGTGAATGTGGCAAAAAATTATTTTGCAAAGCACACCCAGTAACAAGCAAGAAAACACACAAACAAAAAAAAAAACCTTTTTTGCTTGCACATGATTGGATGAGGGAAGTAAGTACAGCGTCACCTTATTCATAAAGCTAAGTGAAAATTCACTTTGCTAACTTAAAGTGGAGGTTCACCCGGAAATTTTAATTTTTAACATTAGATTCATGTTCATTTTGTCAAGGGGAATCGGGTAGTTTTTTTAAAAACGAAGCAGTACTTACCGTTTTAGAGAGCGATCTTCTCTGCCGCTTCCGGGTATGGGCTGCGGGACTGGGCGTTCCTATTTGATTGACAGGCTTCCGACGGTCGCTTCTATTGCGTCACGATTTTCCGAAAGTAGCCGAACGTCGGTGAGCAGGCGCCGTATAGAGCCACACCGACGTTCGGCTTCTTTCGGCTACTCGTGACGCGATGTATGCGACCGTCGGAAGCCTGTCGGAAGACTGTCAATCAAATAGGAACGCCCAGTCCCGAAGACCATACCCGGAAGCGGCGGAGATCGCTCTCTAAAACGGTAAGTACTGCTTCGTTTTTAAAAAAACTAGCCGATTCCCCTAGACAAAATGAGCATGAATCTAATGTTAAAAACATTTTTTCAGTTGAACTCCCGCTTTAATTGCATATTTGCCTTTAGTAAATCAACCCAATAATCGTGTATTGTGAGAAGATGCTATGTTGGGCCGAAAATAAAGCAATTGAAAACCTTCTCTGATTGACTGGACATTCGCTCACTACTCTACTCATCAACTACACCCCTAGACAACACTGAGAGGTAACTTAATATGCCGATCCCAAAAAACAACCAGCGGCTCCTGAGGGGGTAGCGCTACAGTAACAAAATCTAAAAATGTCTTACGAAAAAACTTTGGCCTCCAGTCATCAATAAGCTCTGGTCATAAAATGGTTAATATAATTTCACAATTAAAGCCAGAAAGAGGCTGGTAGCATTTTAAAAAGTTACATTCTGTGTGTAATGTTAATGCATTGATTTTTACATACAAAATGCAGAAATTATTAAAATCACATGCATGTGTCAAATTCATCTGATCCATGTGACAAAGCTATTTGTGAATTAATCCAAGTGTGTCATGTTCTGTGACCTAGTAAATTTGACACTTCTAGAATGTTCAAATAGGGACAAATATTTTACATATATTAACAATATTATTAGTGTTAACTAGACGAGAGATTCCAGCCTTACAAATATTTCATTTCTAGCATAATTTTGACTGTAAAAAAAATTCTCCCTGTGAAAGTCAATGGCGGAACATTCTTCAGACAAAGGCAGAGGAGGCTCATAATCGAAGGAAAAAGGAGAAATGTAAAAAATAATATTAAGATAATACCCAAGTGTGCTATAGTTACATTACAGGAAGTGTGTGTGTGTGTGTGGGGGGGGGGGGGGGTTGAAGACAAACAGGCAATTAACACCATATATAACTTTTCGACAACAAATGTCCGATGGAGGATAATCCGATGGTGTGTACACAAGCCCATCGGACTAAAGTCCAAAGTACAAACACGCATGCTCAGAACCAATGCTAAACTTCAGACAACAATAGCAGAAGTTGCCCAAAGGGTGGCAGTAAAGAGCTGAAAAACCACGTGATTTGGTGAAAGTTGTCTGAAAATGTTCTGCCCTGTGTATGCAGAACACGTTTACATCCAACGCCCATTCGGACCAAAATCCACAGAAAAGTCCGATGGAAGTCCGATCGTGTGTATGATGCCGCGTACACACGATCATTTTTCAGCATGAAAAAAAACGACGTTTCCCCAACTTCATCATTAAAACGATGTTGCCTACACACCATCGTTTTTAAAAAATGATCTAGCAAAGTGCGGTGACGTACAACACGTACAACGGCACCATAAAGGGGAAGTTCCATTCGCCTTGGGGCTGCTTTAGCTGATTCCGTGTTAGTAAAAGACGATTCACCCTTTTTTGTCTGTTACAGCGTGATGAATGTGCTTACTCCATTATGAACGGTAGTTTTACCAGAACGAGCGATTCCATCTAATAACTTGCTTCTGAGCATGCGCGGGTTTTTTTAAGTCGTTTTAGCCCACACACGATCATTTTTTACAACCTGAAAAACAACATCGTTTAAAACTACGTTTAAAAATGCAGCATGTTCGAAAAAAATAATTTGTAGTTTTTCAGAAGCCGAAAAATCATGTGTAGCCCACACACGATCATTTTAAATGGCGTTTTTGAAAAACTACGTTTTTTTCATGTCGAAAAATGATCGTGTGTACGCGGCATAAGTGTTTGGGTACACCAGAACATTCTTGAAAATTCTTTTAAATTGTTGACATGTTTAAATTGGTACCTACTAATGGTTTAAAGAGCTTAGTTATATATAAAAATCTTGCATGGGTTGATTAATGTACATTGAGCTAAGCTAGACTGTATCCTATTTTCAATTTACACTACAGTCTTGCCTTGCATTTTAATCCTGTCTTGTACACTTTACTTGCATCCATGAGGGAATTCTGCCTCTAAGTTATTATAAATGTTTCAGGGACAAGTTGCATGTGTAATCATAATAGCATGAGATGGTGGGAGTCTGGGACATTTACGGGGGATGAGGCTTTGGCATTAAAGCAGCCGCCTGCACCTCGAGTCCCTTGCAGCAGTGCCAACCACCACACAGCTGGTGAAAGCTCTACGTCTTGATTAAAGGCCAGAGAGGCAGACTTGTTGTCATTTTGATTTGACATGGACACTTAACTCTTCATTGTACGCTCTCTCGTATTAGAGAAAGATCTCTGTAACTTCAAGACACTGACAAATTAGAAACAAAAACGGATACATTTAAAATGCGACTCTTTAAATGTATTGTATTTTATGCAATGTAAAAATAATTTAGGATATAATTCTAAAAACTACACACATCTTACCTAGTCTGATATAACTAGAGCATCAACTGGTGACTCGTGGATGAAATTGGAGTTGACCTAATTGAAAGTGAGCTTTATTCCCCTATTTATGTTTCCTTGTTTTGTTTCATCACTCAGTATGCTTTGTATTTCTTTTATCGAGATATAGTCAATCCTGATGTGAAGTAGAATTCCAGAATATACCTATCTAGTCTTAAAAATGTTCCTTCCCCTCCTAACACCTATGTTGTCTAACCTGTGTAAAAGAAATATGTGTACTTACCCATTTACAGCCCATTCGGGTCCATGATCCAAATTAAACGTGTCAACAGGGGTCAGGTTTTTTCCCTTTTCTGGGGTCCAGATTTTGCTGACAACATTTACTTCTAAATGTTATAGTGTTATATAACCTCTATAATATACAGGTCCATGTTTTAAGGTGAGTGCACATGGCACTAGCCGTGGATCTGAGAGAATCACTGGAGATTTTGCACAGGGTGAGTGAGAAGATTTTTCTTCATGCATAGTTGAACTACTTTATGTGTGATATTTAGCACTAAAAGTTTTTGTTTTTTTTTATGGCACAAAATGTATATGTAGCACTGGACAGTTACATTTTATGATTTATTGTTAACTTGGGAAGCACATATTAATGTTAACTTGCTAGCAAGAAGGGGTGCAGAAAAATTGCAGCAGGTACTGTGTACTGATGAGTCAAAAGTTGGCTGTAGCAGGAGCCAGTTTGTTTGCAAAGGGCTGGAGAGCGGTACAATACTACATGTCTGCAGGCAACAGTAAAGCATGGCGGAGGTTCCTTGAAAATGTAGGGGTTAATTTCTGCAAACGGAGTTGGAGATTTGGTCAGGATCAAGTGCCCTCAAAGCTGAGAAATACAGGCAGATACTTACCCATCATTCCATGCCACCAGGAAGGCACATAATTGCCCACAAATGTATTCTGCAGCAGAATGACCCCAGATTTGCAACCAATGTAATTAAGAACTACAGTTTATTCAGTGTAAAGAAGCGTAAGGAGTCCTGCAAGTGATGGTTGGACCCCCACAGAGCTCTGATCTCAAAATCATTAAGTCTGTCTGGGATTACATGAAGAGACAGAAGGATCTGAGGCAGCCTACATCCACAGAAGATCTGTAGTTAGTTCTCCAAGATGTTTGGAACAACCAGGGCTGTATTTTGGCCTAGGCCGACAAGGCCCAGGCATAGGGCGGCACTTTGCAGGGGGCGACGCCCCCCCTGCACAAAAACATCCCCCCGACCCATCCTCCCGGCTGCCGCAGCCTCCTCCCGGCTCACATACAGCCTCTGAGGTGCCTGACCAGTGCAGAGTTATCTGCAGCCTTGCGTGCTGCGCCGGGGTCTGGGAGCCTGGATGTGTCTTCTTCAGACATCCCGCCCACTGCTTCACCATGCAGCGTGACATCCAGCCCAGACTCAGGTAGGAGACACCGTTGTAAGGGGAGAGTGGGGAGCCGAAGTGTATGGCAGCCAAGGAGTGAATGTATGGGAGGGGTGGAAGACTGTGCAGTCTCATTGTTTTGTGTTTGAAGGACTGGTGGCAGCCCTAAGACGTGGATCACATCGTCAAGCCAGCCTATTTAAGCCTTTACGTCAAACAAATTCATGCTGAATGGGCTGCTAGCACACTAAAATGCACAGGAAACTGTACCTGTCACTTTTTGTTACTACAATGCATGGCAACACTATTTTGAATGTCACTGGCACTGCCACACACTATTTTGAGATTATTTAATCTTTGTGCATCATCCTTCTGTAAGTAGCCATCATAAGATGGGTACACTGTAGTCATAAAGGAATGAACACGGTCAGCAACAATACTAGAATTTAAACAATGCTTTTAAACAATGGCATTTAAATGATGCTCAATTTGTACTAGGGCCCAAAGTGTGCCAAGAAAATATCCCCCAACACCATTACAGCACCACCACCAACCTGAACCATTGATACAAGGTATGATGGATCCATGCTTTCAAGTTGTTTATGCCAAATTCTGACCCTAACATCTGAATCGATGCGTTGTCTATTCAGAGATGGTATTCTGCATACCTTGGTTGTAACAAGTGGTTATTCGAGTTACTGTTGCCTTTCTATCATCTCAATCCAGTCTGCCCATTCCTCTCTGACCTCTGACATCAACAAGGCATTGGCATCCACACAATTGCCGCTCACTGGATATTTTCTCTTTTTTTGGACCATTCTATTTAACCACTTAAGACCCGGACCAAAATGCAGGTAAAGGACCAGGCCCCTTTTTGCGATTCGGCACTACATCGCTTTAACTGACAATTGCGTGGTCATGCGACGTGGCTCCCAAACAAAATTGGCGTCCTTTTTTTCCAACAAATATAGCTTTCTTTTGGTTGTTTTTGTTTACCTTTGCGGTTTTAATTTTTTGCGCTAGTAACAATTTTGAAAAAAATTCAATATTTTTTACTTTTTGCTATAATAAATATCCCCCAAAAATATATTAAAAAACTATTTTTTTCCTCAGTTTAGGCTGATACGTATTCTTCTACCTATTTTTGGTAAAAAAAAATCGCAATAAGCGTTTATCGATTGGTTTGCGCAAAATTTATAGCGTTTACAAAATAGGGGATAATTTTATTGCATTTTTATTCATATTTTTTTTTTCTACTAATGGCGGCGATCAGCAATTTTTTTCGTGACTGCGACATTATGGCGGACACATCGGACAATTTTGACACATTTTTGGGACCATTGTCATTTTCACAGCAAAAAATGCTATAAAAATGCATTGTTTACTGTGAAAATGACAATTGCAGTTTGGGAGTTAACCACTAGGGGGCGCTGAAGGGTTTAAGTGTGACCTCATATGTGTTTCTAACTGTAGGGGGGGCTGGACGTGTGACGTCATTGATCGCCTTTCCCTATATCAGGGAACAGACGATCAATGACAGCGCCACATGAAGAACAGGGAAGATCGCGAGACTCCGGCAGCGATCGGGTCCCGCGGTCACGGAGCTACGGATCAGGTCCCGGGCGCGCACCCGCGACCCACAGCTGGGCATTTAACAATCACGTACAGGTACGTGATTGTGCCCAGCCGTGCCATTCTGCCGACGTATATCGGTGTTAGGCGGTCCTTAAGTGGTTAAACCCTAGAAATAGTTGTGCATGAAAATCCCAGTAGATCAGCAGTTTTTTAAATACTCAGACCAACCTATACTGTCGGGGCACCAACAACCATGCCACGTTCAAAGTCATTTAAATCCCCTTTCTTCCCCATTCTGATGCTTGGTTTGAATTTCAGCAAGTTGTCTTCATCACATCTAGATGCCTAAATGCATTGAGTTGCTGCCATGTGATTGTCTGGTTAGCAATTTGTGTTACCAAGCAATTGAACAGGTGTACCTAATAAAGTGGTCGGTGAGTGTACATAGCACATTGGTGTTCCTCAGTGCTTCACTAAAGACTTCTGACTCATTAACAAAAGCCTCTGACTTAGGGGTTGTTACAACACAAACCTGACCAGAACAAGGCACACATTGCCATTGGAACGATAGACCAGAAGATATCTGTCCAGTCTTACCCTCCTCATGAAATGCATGAAACTATTGTTTTTTCCATCAGCTCCAATTACAGGTTTATTTTCCACCAGACTGGAAACTCTCTGTGATAATAAGCACCCCTAACTTCCTGAATTACAAGCAATGCTAGCAAACCTTGAGTTTATGTGTATATATATATATATATTGTAGCAGAGCGTTGCCCTGCCAGGGTCTAGAAGGAGGTTGTGACCCAGAATTCTCAACCAGACGGGTTGAGGGGCTCCAGGGAGCTGGTAACATGAATTTCAGTTTCCTCCTTTTTTAGAAAGGTCCACTTTAGGACCTGGAGTCGGGAATTGCTGAGAGATCCGGGTGGGATGAAATCCCCAGTCCCGGGTCTTGATTTTGAGAACAACCAGCATACTGATTGGTCAGGTGTGTGCTGGGATTTTAGTAGTAACCTGACCATAGTTCTGGGCTCCACCCCAGCAGATAGGAAGTCTGAGTACCAAGAGTCAGCAGGGCTCCACGGGGGAGCCAGTGCAGTTAGGCCGTGTACACACGATAGGATCGCCAGAGGAGAACGGTCTGAAGGACCGTTTTCATCAGTCCAAACCGATCGTGTGTAGGCCCCATAGGTTCTTTTACCTTCCATCAAAAAAATGAGAACTTGCTTTAAAATTGAACCGATGGACGCCTAACCAATAGGTCAAAACCGTTCGTTAATTGCAAAAGCATCGGTTAAAAACCTGTGCATGCTCAGAATCAAGTCGACGCATGCTTGGAAGCATTGAACTTCGTTTTTTTCAGCACGTCGTTGTGTTTTACGTCACCGCGTTCTGACACGATCGTTTTATTAACCGATGGTGCGTAGGCACGACGGACCATCAGTCAGGTTCATCGGTTAACCGATGACAATGGTCCTCCGGACCGTTCTCATCGGATGGACCGATCGTGTGTACGCGGCCTAAGAGGCTGCTAGCTATATGCACCAAGGTGGTTTGCGAAACAGTCTGTACGAGACAGACAAGGGCCTGGAGTGTAAGGCCAGAGCAGCAGTGCTGCAAGTGAGAGCCAACTAGGCTGAATGTCGTTTTTTGAAGGAAAAAGGAATGCTGAAACCCCTGCGAGGGAGTTGCTGAACTTGTTTTTAATAAAAATGGGCAAACAAAGCCCTTAAAAAGAACCAGCGAGTGGCGGTGTCCTTAAAGCCCTTTACTTGATGCTAGTCCTTTACAATATATATATCCAGTCACCCATACTTTAGAAATAATTGAAGTGAAAGAGAAGTGTTTTTCAAAATGAAGATAGAAAAGCACCCATCGATACGCATAATCAACAAGAGAACACAAAAACACACAACATAAAGTATCAATAGTAAAAGCTGAATCAGGGACTCTAGCACTTGAAGACACAAATACTAACCATTGAAAAAAGCTTTTAAGGTTATAAAATATTGTGTTCTAAACTTCTACTCGAGAGTCTGATTTTCTGTGTGATGAATCATGTGCCTAAGCATTCCAAATCGGCATAGTTTTTCTTTTCCTCTTGCTTAGACTTTATATTAACTGCAGAATGAAAGGTTAAAGGTCAGTTTTTAGAAGTAAAGTTTAACTAAAAGGATTTCTACAATGAAATCCTGCAAGGGTCATTGAAATACAATTTTCCTCATGTAAACAGAGCTATATAGTCCATAGGTTTCCAAGACCAATTATATCCAGCCATACAGTACTGCGAAGAGGTCTCAACTTGCAAACCTAGGTTTTTCAAATCTTGTTAATAAGTATTGTGGGAGATTACCGTCCAGTGGCACAGCCTGCTAGCAAGTAAGTCCAAAGCATAAAGCAGTTACTATTTGTTTAAGTCGAGTTGCTTGCCACTGTATACAATCTTCAATCCTCTTCAATCTACCATGCCATAGTTCATTTTGTGATGTACAGTGCTTCAAAAGTATACCCCTTGAAATTTTCCTCATTTTGTCATGTTACAACCAAAAAACGTAAATGTATTTTATTGGGATTTTATGTGATAGACCAACACAAAGTGGCACATTATAAGTGAAGTGATAGGAAAATGATACATGTTTTTTTAATTTCTTTTACAAATAAATATGTGAAAAGTGTGGCGTGCATTTATATTCAGCCCCCCTGAGTCAATACTTTGTAGAACCACCTTTTGCTGCAATTACAGCTGCAAGTCTTTTTTGGGATGTCTCTACCAGCTTTGCACATTCTTCTTTGCAAAATAGCTCAAGCTCTGTCGGATTGGATGGAGAGCATCTGTGAACAGCAATTTTCAAGTCTTGGCACAGGTTCTCAATTGGATTTAGGTCTGGACTTTGACTAGGCCATTCTAACACATGAATATGCTTTGATTGAAACCATTCTATTGTAGCTCTGGCTGTATGTTTAATGCCGTTGTCCTGCTGGAAGGGGGACCTCTGGCTCAGTCTCAAGTCTTTTTCAGACTCTAAGGCCCGGTACACACGGGCAAACATGTACGATGAAACCGGTCCGTCGGACCGTTTTCACCGTACATGCCTGCCAGAGGGCTTCTGTACGATGGCTGTACTAACCATCGTACAGAAGTCCGCGCGTAAACAATACGCGGGGCGTGTCCGCGTCGTCGCCGGCGACGTGGGCGGGCCTGCCATTTAAAGGCTTCCACACATGCGTCAAAGTCATTCGACGCATGCGAGGGACGGCGGGCGCTCAGACATGTACGGTAGGTCTGTACTGACGACCGTACATGTCCGAGCGGGCAGGATTCCAGCGGACAGTTTTAAAACACGTCCAGGAATATTTGTCTGCTGGGAAAAGGCCCGGCGGGCAAATGTTTGCTGGAATTCGGCCCGCTCGCGCCTACACACGACCGAACATGTATGCTGAAACTTGTCCCCGGACCAGTTTCAGCATACATGTTTGGTCGTGTGTACGGGGCCTAACAGGTTTTCTTCTAAGATTGCCCTGTATTTGGCTCTGTCCATCTTCCCATCAACTCTGACCAGCTTCCCTGTCCCTACTGAAGAAAAGCATCCTCACAACATGATGCTGCCACCACTATGTTTCACAGTGGGGATGGTGTGTTCAGGGTGATGTGCAGTGTAAGTTTTCCACCACACATATCATTTTGCTTTTAGGTCAAAAAGTAACATTTTGGTCTCATCTGACCAGAGCACATTCTTCCACATGTTTGCTGTGTCCCCCACATGACTTCTCGCAAAATGCAAATGGAACTTCTTATGGCTTTCTTCTTGCCACTCTTCCATAAAGGCCAGATTTGAGGAGTGCACTGCTAATAGTTGTTCTGTGGACAGATTCTCCCACCTGAGCTGTGGTGAGTCAATGCAGCTTCTCCAAAGTTACCATGGGCCTCTTGACTGCTTCTCGGATTAATGCTCTCCTTGCCCGGCCTGTCAGTTTAGGTGGATGGCCATGTCTTGGTAGGTTTTCAGTTGTTCCATACTCTTTCCATTTTTGGATGATGGATTGAACAGTGCTCTGTGAGATGTTCAAAGCTTGGGATATATTTTTTTATTAGCTAACTTCTCCACAACTTTATCCCTGTCCTGTCGTGTGTTTCTTGGCCTTCTTTATGCTGTTTGTACACTAAGGTTCTTAAACTAACCTCTGAGGGCTTCACAGAACAGCTGTATTTATACTGAGATTAAATTACACACACGTGGGCTCTATTTAGTAATTAGAAGAATTTTGAAGGCAATTGGTTCCACTAGATTATAGTTAGGCGTATCAGAGTAAAGGGGGCTGAATACAAATGCCGCCACACTTTATAGATATTTATTTGTAAAAAATATTGAAAAACATTTATCATTTTCCTTCCATTTCACAATTATGTGCCACTCTGTGTTGGTCTATCACATAAAATCCCAATAAAATACATTTATGCTTTTGGTTGTAACATGACAAAATGTGGAAAATTTCAAGGGGTACGAGTACTTTTTCAAGGCACTGTATTTTTGACTGCAGTATGTTATAGAGAACTACTTAGTTGCTTTGTTCTGTTTTTGTGAATGTGTAATGCCCTTGGGGCTGCTTTTGCTAAATTTGTGTTAGTAAAAGACGATTCTCGCTTTTCAGTCTGTTACAGCATGATGAATGTGCTATCTCCATTACGAACGCTAGTTTTACCAGAACGAGCGCTCCCGTCTCATAACTTGCTTCTGAGCATGTGCGTTTTTTCACGTCGTTAAAGCCCACACACGACCATTTTTTACAACCTTAAAAACGACACCGTTAAAAACGTTGTGAAAAATTAGAGCATGTTCGAAATTTTTAATGCCCATTTTTTACATTGTGAAAAATGCTCTGGAGCCCACACATGATCGTTTTTAATGACGTTAAAAAAAAAAAACATTTTTTACAACCCGAAAAACGTGTGTACGCGGCATTAGACTTTCCTATTCATAGAATCCATGATCTGATAGATTAACCAATTCCCGCCTGGTCAATAGTCAATTGACGTCCGGGAAGTGATTGTGAAATCCTGACTGGACGTCTATTGACGTCCAGCAGGATAACATGCCGGCGCGCCCGTGGAGGTACGCAGTGCGGTGATCGGTGATGCGGGATGTCAGTCTGACACCCTGCATCTCCGCCGGAGGCTCTTTACCACGTGATCAGTTGTGTCCAATCATGGCTGATCACGGTGTAAACAGGAAGACCCGTTGATCGGCTCTTCCTCACTCACGTCTGATAGACACGAGTAGAGGAGAGCCGATCGGCGGCTCTCCTTACAGGGGGGGTTCGCGCTGATTGTTTATCACATCTCACATCTGACTTTTTCTGACGGGAAATCCGATCGCGTGTACTGGCATAACTGTCTTTCTAGAAGAACCGAGCCACCTTTGTTCAGGCATTATTCAAAGTCACCATTTACTTCCTGACTGAGATGCTAGCTGAGAGATGATACAATCCTGTGTAGCTGAGTGCCCATTCTCTCACCATGCTCAGATGTAGGCGCAGGCTCCTCTTCTTTAAAGGGGTTGTAAAGGTAAAAAAAAAAAAATCCCTAAATAGCTTCCTTTACCTTAGTGCAGTCCTCCTTCACTTACCTCATCCTTCGATTTTGCTTTTAAATGTCCTTATTTCTTCTGAGAAATCCTCACTTCCTGTTCTTCTGTCTGTAGCTACACACAGTAATGCAAGGCTTTCTTCCTGGTGTGGAGAAAGCCTCTTGAGGGGGCAAGCAGGAGTGTCAGGACACCCACTAACACACATCTCCTTTCTCTATCTGCAAAGTAGATAACATCCTGACCCTCCTGCTCACCCCCTCCCCCCTCAAGAGGCTTTCTCCACACCAGGGAGAAAGCCTCGCATTACGGTGAATGAATGAATGACTTGTATAGCGCAACTCATGCAAACTGAATCGCCTCTGGGCGCTTTTTCCAGCCAGAGTCTGCTTGGCTGGTGCGGTCATTTTACCCCGTAGGATCGTGACACGCTTGGGACACACAGTCATACACACAGATATACATATATATACTGGGCCAATTTGTGTTGAGTTACAGACAGAAGAACAGGAAGTGAGGATTTCTCATAAGAAATAAGGACATTTAAGCAAAATCGAAGGATGAGGTAAGTGAAGGAGGACTGCACTAAGGGAAGCTATTTAGGGGGAAAAAAATTACCTTTACAACCCCTTTAACTCCACTTCCCACAACTCCCTTAGATGATAAATTACTGAGGTTTCTCAATCAGCTGCTCAGAAAGGCCACAAAGGCAAGTGATCTGTAGCCAGATGAGTGGCCCTCCACTGTCAGAACTAGCATGCAGGCATCCAAGCAGGAGCCTAATAGCACACAGCTTCTCCAGAAGACCCAGCTAATGTGGGGGAGCCCCTCCCCGATTGCTACCAGAGTTTTATTGAGGTGGCCCTTTGTCCTTGGATCCCTCCAGCTGTTTGTATGTGTTACCAAAGCTACCCTGCACTTTACTGAGTGGGACTCTGTCTATGAGGATAATCACAAACAGCTGTTTGTGTTGTGAACTGTATTATTGAAGTAGCAATCTTTTTTCTTGTTATAAAGCTTAGAACTAGACACTTTACTATGCAGCCACGTGTACCCCTGATCAACTCACAGAGAAATAACTGTGAAAAGTACATGTTTGTGCAGCTTTTATAATCTATTTTGTATTATTCTGCAGTGTATGCATGCTCTTTCTATCATGCACCTGTTTTGCATTATTGCTTTGTTCCTGTTTAGTAAACTGCAGATTATAGTAAACCCATGTCTGACCATTCAGCTGATGACCTAGTCTGTTAAACATTTAAACACTGTTACTCACAAATGCCTGACACAGTTCAGCTCCTGTGCAGCACCGCACATTGCCAATTTACAATAGTACAGTCTGATCACTGGGGAAAAAGAGACCGAGGAAATGCTTCCTCCTACGTGCAGCAGATTGAATGCATCATCTCAGCCTAGGCTCAGTGACTTTCCTGTAACTCACGGACTAATTTTTAGTAATAAAAAGGTAAAGCTTTCTTTAATTGTATATTGCTGCTGTATATTGTGGCATGTAAAGAATGTATTCATACAAATTTGTTACTTAAAGGTTCAATTTTAAAAGTAAGGACAATGAAAATGTTTAATTGCACGTATGAATTAATTTAGAAAACCTCCTAAGATTTTTATGTGCACTGCTGTATACCACTTTACCCATGATACAGGCAGTCCTCAGCTGGAATTTGAATTGTAAGATTTAAAATTAAAATGAGATTTTGTGGTTTCAATGTGCCTTTCCATAATATGGGCATCGTGTGATGCGGCTTTTATTCAGTTCCACCACAATGAGTGTTATTTTCTCTGTTAAATAAAAATGATGGCACTTTTGCTGTGTGTTCCGTATCCCATAGGTAAAGCAGTCAGACCTAATAATGGTGAAATTGTGTAAGATAGAACACAATAGCAGTATGTATTATTCATAAGAGCTCTACATCCAGGTCTGGTCACTTTACCCTCAAATCTAATGACATATAAGATAGGTATTGCTTACATTTCGCAGAAGCAAAGTAAAAATCGATTTTCCTTTGCAAAAATTATGCTTTTAGTGTATTTACATTAACTCATATTTTAATCTGCAATCTTTAAACTCAAGCAGATGTGCCAAGGTCATTTATTAGCATAAACAATATAAAGCCTTGTGCAGAAATTAAAATGATTATTATAGAACATTTACATTGTTCGAATAATGTATGAATAATGAAAATAATTATCAAAGATTTGACTCTGTATTTGGAGTTAACAAAATGATTTCACAGCCAGAGTAAAAACACAAAATTAATAGCTACAGCTATTTTTAGAAGAGGCAAATAAATGGACAGGGCTAGGTCCATCCTTCCACACCCCACCTAACAGTGCTTGGACCTGGTCACAGTTTGCCCAGACACTGAAAAATGAAGAGGACTGTGTGTATGTATGCACCATATGCAGAAGTTTGAGTTTTCAGGGGCTCCAGTGAAGAACTGGGGAAGAGACCTGTACTGCAAACATAGAAGTTGATAACTTATGGCTCCTTGGTGCCTGGTGTACGTTGTCTGTGATGCTTTGCCTACAAAGGCAATAGAACAGGCATAGGCGTGTGCACAGGGTGTGCCAGGTGTGCCCAGGCACACCCTTATCACCCTGTGCAGAACAGATCCCCCCTACTGACCTGGCTCTCCCTCCTTCCCCCCACAGCACTGCCAGCTTCCCTCCTCTCCCACCGGTTGTTACTGTGGATGTTTTAGGATGAGTCGGGGAAGGGGCCAGTAAATATGCCATTTACTGGCCCCTTTCCTTTCTGAATGAACATCGTGAGTGATCGGTAGAGTGTGTTTGAGCTTTGGGGTGCACACCCTAATGCCAAAGGCTGGGCACACCTATGAGAACAGGTTTTTCTTTAATAAATAACAGGCTGTATCAGGCTTTTATACCGTATTTTCTGGTGTATAAGACGACCATTTGTATGTAAAAAAATGCCTCAAAACTCGGGGGTCGTCTTATACGCCGGTACCTGTCTGTCAGACTGCGGGCATCCATTATTCAAAAGCCGCGCCTCCTCCTCGTGCTGTTCCATGATAGGCGGAACACAAATTTTCCCAGCAGAGCCTCTGTTCAGTGTTCCGCCTATCACGGATGCCTTCATCCTCAACCTCGGACGAGAGGACATCCGTGATAGGCGTAACACTGAACAGAGGCTCTGCTGGGAAAATTTGTGTTCCGCCTATCATGGAACAGCCTGAGGAGGAGGCGCAGGTTTTGAATAATGGACGCCCGCAGCCTGAAAAACTCTGCAAACAGGATAAGGTAGGGAGATCGTCGAGGCAGGCAATAGCACAGTGAGGTCGGCAATGGCACAGTGAGGTCGGCAATGGCACAGTGAGGTCGGCAATGGCACAGTGAGGCCGGCAATGGCACAGTGAGGCAGGCAATGGCACAGTGAGGTCGGCAATGGCACAGTGAGATCGGCAATGGCACAGTGAGGCAGGCAATGTCACAGTGAGGCAGACAATGCCACAGTGAGGTCGGCAATGGCACAGTGAGGCAGGAAATAGCACAGTGAGGCAGGCAATGGCACAGTGAGGCATGTATAATGGCACAATGAGGTAGGCAATGGCACAGTGAGGTCGGCAATGGCACAGTGAGGCAGGCAATGGCACAGTGAGGCATGTATAATGGGACAATGACATAGGCAATGGCACAGTAAAGGCATGTAATGTAATGGCACAGTGAGGCATGTAATGTAATGTAAGGGCACAGTGAGGCATGTAATGTAATGGCACAGTGAGGCATGTAATGTAATGGCACAGTAAGGCATGTAATGTAATCTCTTACAGTGAGATTTGAAAAAAGCTGAAAAAAGCCTGTTTCTGTCAGCGGTTCTTCCTGTCAGCGGTTGTTCTGGCTACCCCTCAGCTTCCAGACAGACTAGTAGGAAGGGGTCGTCTTATACGCCCAGTCGTCCTATACGCCGGCAAATATGGTACTAAAGAAGTGAGAACAGGCGATGTGCTAAGCGATATAACCCACAACAATGCAGGAGCCACGTCTACACTAATCAGTAAAATGATTGGTGGCTATAGCTTTTTGCATGGCCTCTTTGCACTGATTTATTGAAAACACGAAAATATCATTTTTATTTTCAGTTGTTTATGGCATGGCACGTGTTCTGTCTATCCAGGGTTCCTGTATTACATTACTAAATGTCTCTGCTCTCAAGGAGCTTACAGTCTAAGGTCCCTACCTAACATGCTTACATTTAGACTAGACATGTGCATTTCGTTTCGTTCCGAATTCGAATTCAAACGAATATTTCATTATTCGGAAATTCGTATGCATCCGAATTTCCGAATTCCGGTTTTTGTCTAAACATTGTTTAGACATATGAAATCACTGTATAGTTTCCAGAAGGATCACAAACATTATCTGCGCAATTATTGTGAGATTCACACATTTTGGAAGCTTAATAATTTCTAACAGAGGCGTGTAATAAGGGTTCATAGTGGCGTGGGTGCTTTTTAATATATATTTTTTTTTCAGAGCTGTATTCAGGGCCGGTCCGAGGCGGGGTGCATGGGGTGCACTGCACACAAGTGCCACAGGGGAGGGGGCGCCAAAGGAGCACTGTTGGTCCCGAGTGTCTTGCCAACGAGTTGGCTGCCGCAGCGCCGCTGGTGGTAAATAGCGCTGCTGAGCGGCGCGGCAATCGATGTGTCGTGCTAGGTAAGTCACGAGCGCATTTCAGTGAGGACGCCGTGACCCGCCCGCAGCAGTGGCTACATCTCCTGCCCCGGCGCCCGCTGTATTCCACGAAGGGAAGAGGAGGTGAGTTAAGTCCGCCCCACCTCCTCCCCATGTACCCCCCTTGTGCCCGCCCACAACCCCCTGTGCAGCCAATCTGTGCCTGGGAAGGGGTGTGGGCGGGAGATTTTAAAGCAGCCAGCGACACTGATGTGATGTCGCTGGACATGTCTCCTCCAGGCTCCAGCATCAGCAGTATGCTGCCAGGGAGCTGCTGCAAGAAGCAGCAGAGCACCTCCCGGAACAAGAAGGTACTTGGCATCAGACCCGAACACAGACCTATCTTCCTATCCCTCTCTCAGCCATCCTCTCTCTCTCTTAGCCTCACCTCTCTCTCTCAGCCCCACATCTCTCTCAAATCCACCTTCTGACCCTGACCACTACCCTCTCTCTCAGCCCAAGCACTCCCACTCAGCTCCCCTCTCTGTCCACTATCCTCTCTCTGAGCCCCTCTCTAACTCACCCTCCCTCTCTGTCCACTACCCTCTCTTAGCCCCCCTCTCTGTCCACTACCCTCTCTCTCTCTCAGCCTCATCTCTCTCAGCCTCACCTCTCAGCCTCATCTCTCTCTCTCTGCCTCATCTCGCGCTCTCTCTCTCTGCCTCATCTCGCTCTCTCTCTCTGCCTCATCTCGCTCTCTCTCTCTGCCTCATCTCGCTCTCTCTCTTTCTGCCTCATCTCGCGCTCTCTCTCTCTCTGCCTCATCTCGCGCTCTCTCTCTCTCTGCCTCATCTCGCTCTCTCTCTCTGCCTCATCTCGCTCTCTCTCTCTCTGCCTCATCTCGCTCTCTCTCTCTGCCTCATCTCGCTCTCTCTCTGCCTCATCTCGCTCTCTCTCTCTCTGCCTCATCTCGCTCTCTCTCTGCCTCATCTCGCTCTCTCTGCCTCATCCCGCTCTCTCTCTCTCTCTCTCTCTGCCTCTTCTCGCTCTCTCTCTCTCATCTCGCTCTCTCCCTCCCACCCTCACCTCTGCCTCACCTCTCTCTCTCTGCCTCACCTCGCTCTCTCTCTCTCCCTCCCTCACCTCTGCCTCACCCCTCTCTCTCTGCCTCACCTCTCTCTCTGCCTCACCTCTCTCTCTCTGCCTCACACCCCTCTCTCTGCCTCACCTCTCTCTCTGCCTCACCTCTCTCTCTCTCTCTCTCTGCCTCACCTCTCTCTCTCTCTCTGCCTCACCTCTCTCTCTCTGCCTCACCTCTCTCTCTCTGCCTCATCTCTCTCTCTGCCTCACCTCTCTCTCTCTCTGCCTCCCCTCTCTCCCTCTCTCTCACCTCTCTCCCTCTCTCTCTGCCTCACCTCTCTCCCTCTCTCTCACCTCTCTCCCTCTCTCTCTGCCTCACCTCTCTCTGCCTCACCTCTCTCTCTCTCTCTCTCTCTCTGCCTCACCTTTCTCTCTCTCTGCCTCACCTCTCTCCCTCTCTCTCTCTGCCTCACCTCTCTCTCTCTCTCTCTGCCTCACCTCTCTCTCTGCCTCACCTCTCTCTCTCCCTCCCTACCTCCCTCCCTCACTTCTGCCTCACCTCTCTCTCTCACCTCTCCCTCTCTCTGCCTCACCTCTCTCTCACCTCTCCTCTCTCTCTGCCTCACCTCTCTCTCTCTGCCTCACCTCTCTCTCTCTGCCTCGCCTCTCTCTCTCTCTGCCTCACCTCTCTCTCTCTCTCTCTCTCTCTCTCTCTCTCTGCCTCACCTCTTTGCCTCACCTCTCTCTCTCTCTCTGCCTCACCTCTCTGCCTCACCTCTCTCTCTCTGTCTCACCTCTTTCTCTCTCTCTCTGCCCTACCTCTTTCTCTGCCCTACCTCTCTCTCTCTCTCTCTCAGCTCCACCTCTCTGCAGTGTGTAGAGGGGTATCCAGGGGTGTAATCAGGGTAGTGTTATGTGTGATCAGAGTGGGGGGCACTGGCAGGCTTCATTTGATGGGCACTGGTAGGTTACAATTGGTGAACAATGGTAGGCTGCAATTGGTGGGAACTGGTAGGCTGCAGCCTACCAGTGCTCACCAATTTGGTCGGCACTAATAAGGCTGCATTTTTTGGGCACTAATAAGGCTGCATTTTTTGGGCACTAATAATGCTGCATTTTTTGGGCACTAATAAGGCTGCATTTTGTGGGCACTAATAAGGCTGCATTTTGTGGGCACTGGTAAGGCTACAATTGGTGATCACTGGTAAGGCTGCATTTGGTGGGCACTGGTAAGACTACAATTGGTGGGCACTGGTAAGGCTGCATTTGATGGGCACTGGTGAGGCTGCATTGATCTCTTGTACCATGTCTGCAGTCTCTGACCATCTCCTTTGGGGGCTCTTTATAAACAGACTCTCTAACAGAGGCCCTTTCTGTGTCCATTAGAGAGACCTGACTCCAGGTCCAATTAGAGTACTCTGCTTCTCTTCCTGTATTTTGTTTATTGTTAAGAATTCGTGGGAGGATCCCAGGGTAACGATAACTACTTAGGTGGAGCATCTCTGTGTTTGAATCGTTGCCATAGAAACATTTGTAAAGGCGGAGGGGTTAGTATGGTGACCACGCCCTTGTAGGGGCGCCAGAAATATTTCTGCACCCAGGCGCATGTGACCCTAGGATCGGCCCTGGCTGTATTGCCCTTCACTCCTCACCTACAGTATTTTGCTTTACTCCTGTCCTGGCAGCTATCTGAAATGTTTCGTAGGGAGGTGAGAGGTGGAGCAGAGAATCTGGGTCAGCAGAGGAGTGGGCTATGATATGCAAGGAGGAAGGAGACTGTTAGATAGTTGATGCTATCTGGAGTGATCAATTTTTTTATCAAGTTCAAAGGCACATTGTAAGTGAATATATTCAGTTTTTTGTGCATTTACCAGCATTTTTAAGATGGTAAAAAGGTCTCTTTAAGACTTGTTAAGCACTCCACAGAATTCTGTTGAATTCAGTCATGATTTTTCCCTAATACACTTGTGTAGTGTTAGTGCTTTACTACAGTACAATATATGAAATTTGTTTTTAAATTAATTAAAATTGAACTCCAGGCTAAATATGATTTTAAAATGCATGTATGGAAGCTGTTTAACATAACAAATATTGGTAATTCCCTCCATCCTTTCCTGAGATTTACAGACAACAGAGCTGTTTTGGTGACCTGACTTTTCTCTACAACAATAAAGCTAGCCGAACATTAATTTAAATTTGGCAGGTTCACCTGAGGCAAAAAAAAAAAAAAAAAGGAACAACGTATGTCCTTTCTTATGCTTTCTTCTGTCACTATCTACTTTACATAAGTTAGATTTAAAAAATGATATTTAATGATTTTGATTGACCACCTCAGCTCTAAAAGGTTTTACCCCCTTCATGAATGACCAGGCCATTTTTTGCTATTTATCACTGCAATATTTTAACTGGTAATTGCACGATCATGCAACACTGTACCCAAACTCAATTTATATAATTTTTTCACACAAATAAAGCTCTTTGATCATCATTAGGTTCTTTATTTTTATTATATAAAGGGAAAAAGATGGAAGATTTAGAAAAAAATAAGAATTTCTTCATACAATTTGACCGAACTGTATTTTGCAACATGCCTTTGGTAAACAAAAATCCCAATAAGTGTATATTGATTGGTTTGTATGAAAGTTATAGTGTCTACAAACTAGGGTATATACTGGAATTTTTTTTTTTTTTTTTTTACACTACTAATAGCAGTTATCAGCGACTTATAATGGGCAGCAGGCATTTTTACACTAGTTGACAGTGGGAGATGACTAAGGCCCCTTTCAGACTGGGGCGGGAGCTGCGGTGGCGGTATAACGCCGCTAAAAATAGCGGCGCTATACCGCCGGAATTGCCGCGGGTATCAGCCGCTAGCGGTGCGGTATTAACCCCCGCTAGCGGCCGATAAAGAGTTAATACCGCCCGCAATGCGCCTCTATAGAGGCGCATTGCGGGCGGTATTGCCGCGGTTCCCAATGGGAAGGAGCGGTGAAGGAGCGGTATACATGCCGCTCCTCTCACCGCTCCAAAGATGCTGCTGACAGGAGATTTTTTTGTCTCCCGCCAGCGCATCGCCTCAGTGTGAAAGCCCTCGGGCTTTCACATTGAGTCTGCAGTGCAGGAGTTTTTCAGGCGCGATAGCAGCGCTATTTTTAGCGCTTTACCGCCTGAAAAACTCCTCAATGTGAAAGGGGCCTAACTGCCACTGACATCACCTTTGACCCTAATACAGTGCTAATACTATTCACTATCACTGTACTAATGACACTGGCTGGGAAAGGTTAATCAAAGGATTAAATGTGTACTTAACAATGTGTAATGTGTGCTGATTTTTATATCTAAGATCTATTTGTTTCTTTCTTTGCTTTGCAGGAAGAAGAAACATAGAGATTGCTCCCTCTGTACAGAGCCCTATGTTGATTGTCAACACATGGCTCTGGGCTGTGATTGGACACAGCCGATTAGCAGGTCCCAGCCACAAATCAATGGTTGGGACCTGCTGACACACTCCCGCTGTGTACAATCACTGCAGGTGTCAGCAGGTAGGGGCGCATATACTAAACCCGGAAACAGGCAACGATGTACCAGTATGTCTACGTGCCTGTATGAGCCGCCTGTCCACCGTACATTTCAGGTCTGGAAGTAGTCAAAGTATACATAATCCAAATGCCTGAAATCACTTTTAAGCTTCAGCATGCTAATGTGATTTCCAGAGTAATTTTTTTATTTTTTTTTACATTTTACTGCTTTGATTAAAATAATACTTCCATTAAAATGTTGCCAGTGAATTCTGCCATGAAGGCTTTTGTTCTGCCAAATCTTGTTGAATGGTGACAATGCTCTGTCTCTGTCTGCTTTGTACTCCTGAGTTGTCACCTTGTCACACAGGCTTCAGAAAGAGATTACAAGTAGCCATTACAACACTAGCAGACATGGGGCTAGATTCAGCATTGATTTACGCCGGCGTATCTATAGATACGCCGCTTAAATTCAAAGCTGCGCCAGCGTATCTTCTTTCTGTATTCAGAAAGCAAGATACGCTGACATTAGCCTAAGATCCAACTGGTGTAAGTCTCTTACACCGTCGTATCTTAGGGTGCATATTTACGCTGGCTGCTAGGTGGCGCTTCCGTCGTTTTCGGCGTAGAATATGCAAATGACCTAGATACGCCGATTCACAAATTTACGTACGCCCGGCGCTATTTTTACGTTGTTTACGTTAGGCTTTTTCGGCGTAAGGTTGCTCCTGCTATTATGAGGCGTACGCAATGTTGAGTATAGACGTCATTGCCGCGTCAAATTTTGAATTTTTTACGTCGTTTGCATAAGTCGTTCGCGAATAGGGCTGGACGTAATTTACGTTCACGTCGAAACCAATGACCTCCTTGCGGCATACTTTGGAGCAATGCACACTGGGAAATTCCACGGACGGTGCATGCGCCGTTTGGGAAAAACATCAATCACGTCGGGTCACCAATAATTAACATAAAACACGCCCCCTCATCCTCATTTGAATTACGCGCGCTTACGCCGGCCCCATTTACGCTACGCCGCCGTAACTTAAGAGGCAAGTGCTTTGTGAATACAGCACTTGCCTCTCTAACTTACGGCGGCGTAGCGTAAATACAATACGCTGCGCCGCCATAACAATGCGCGCCCCTACCTGAATCTAGCCCATAGTTTACTGCTATCACCACAGGAAACCCACACTGAAAAATGCCTTTTAGCCTCTGGGCTTAATCCATGTAGAAAAGTAGGGCTGGAGGAGACCAGAAGAACCAAGAAACAACGACAAGCAAATGAAGAAAAAAGGGTGTGGGGGGATCCTTATGATATACAGTACATTGCTTTTGTAAGTTAACTGTCATTCACATAGGGCTTTTATCTATTTTAATACATAAATGCATCAGTTGGTGTTTGTTTTATATCTGCCTGGAGTCCAACTTTAAGTGTTCTCACCCTTAGGCTGGCCGTAGGTGGATCAAAATTCAAATTTCGATTCATGCATGGCCACTCCTGCTTGACAGAAATTGAGATAAGGATTGACATTTTTTTCGAATGGGCTTGTTGGAGAATTGTTCCTAAACTGTGGCTGTAGTCAATGGGCTGCAACCGCTGATCATGGTATTCTGTCAGCAGATAATCCCTACTGTCAGAATACAATTAGCCGGATTCAGAAAGCATTTACGCCGATGTATCTTTATATACGCCGCACAAGTGCACTGATGCGCCGTCGTATCTATGCGCCTGATTCTTGAAGGTAGATACACCTGAATTGTGGCTTCATCCGACCGACGTAAGTTTCCTACGCCGTCGGAGCCTGGGCGCATATTTACGCGTTGAATATGCAAATGACCGAGATACGCCGATTCACGAACGTACTTGCGCCCGTCGCTGTAATCTACGCCGTTTAGATAAGGCGTACGTCCTGCGTAAAGTTATTCCACCTATAGGAGGCGCATCCCATGCAAAGGTATGGACGACAGAACAGCCGTCGTATTTTACGTTGTTTACGTAGGACTACGTGAATAAGGCTGGTCGTAGGTTACGTTCAGTGATTCGACGCATGCGCCGTTCGTTCGGCCATTCATTTGCATGGTGTCACGGTTCATTTAAATGGATCACGCCCACTTCCTTCCTACTTTGAATTAGGCGGGCTTACGCCGGCCAATTTAGGTTACGCCGGCGCAACGTTGGAGGCGAGTGCTTTGTGAATACTCTTCTTGCCTCACTGATTTACATTGGCGTAGCGCATATGAGATGCGCTACGCCGGAACAAAGATGCGCCGATCTACCTGAATCTGGCAGATAGTCTCATTTGGGAGGATTCCTCTATCCACCTCAATTGTGTGGATGGAGAAATCTGTTCATTTGTTTTTCATCTACGGCCATCTTTAAAAGCAAACTACTGGTTTAATGTTATCTATATTTACAAAATAAACCAAAATCATTTATCATTAAACATAATTACACATATGGTCTAGACCCTCTTACTTTTGCCCTATGATAGATTTTAGCTGTCAGATTGTTTCTATATTTTTTTTTTATATACCATGAAAAGATAAAATATCTGCCTTTGAAATTTTTCTTCCGTTTGAAATGTTAATTACAGTACAGGAAAAAGTCTGCAAGAAACCTTTTGAAGAAACATATCTGCAAAGGATAGCATAGCTACTCTGCATTCCTGCCAATATTTGAACAACTTGTGAGTTCACTGTGCTACAGGTGACAGAGATTTTTACAGTCCTATTGTCTTGTTAAGCAAACGTATTTATTAGGGCAAGAGAGAGAGAGAGAGAGAGAGAGAGAGACTTGTAAAGCGCAACACATGCGAACTGAATCGCCTCTGGGCGCTGTATCCATTTCATGGGTAAGGAACCCCTTGACCTCAGAAGAGATGGGTTTTAATCTTTCTCCTGAAGGCCAAGTGGTCCGACTCTAGTCGGATGGTGGTTGGTAGTGCATTCCACAGGCGAGGTCCCTGGACTGCAAATATTCGTTCTCCTTTGGACTTGTATCTGGCCTTGGGTATCTGGAGGAGGTTTTGATTGGTGGATCGCAGAATGCGATTGGGGTTATGGGCAAGAGAAACCAGGGTGTGTTAGAAAAGTCTGAATCTCCAAAATTTGAAGATGAAAACTATTTATTTTTCTTAATTACTCAAACAAAATAAACGTACATTGTGAAGCAGCGAAAATTTGGGGCTGGAAAAAAATAAAAATCCTCGTAGTTGGGGCCCCACAATATGTCTACTGGGAGATGAGAAGGCTGCATTACTTATTTTACCCCTACTCTGGCCAGCTCCGATACTGTCCTTCTCTGCCTATGGGGTTCTGGGCTGTGCATAGTCCTTCAGTGTGGTCATGCACAATGCGGGGTGAGCCTACATTGTACTTGGAGGAGGCAGGCATCGAAGGACTGGTCACACTTTTGTATATCTTTATGAGCTCAGAGTGGCTTGAAGATAATACAGAATGCAATCTGTTATTCACAAAGTATTATTACAGATGTGTTGGCCAAGAGGGCTTTGGTGGAAGGAAGCTTGTACATTGTGCAGCAAAAAAGTACTTTAAAGAAAAGAGGTGCAAGGTGATGCCTACCAGTAGACAAAGAAATATATTCTGCATGTTTACTGACATTTCCTTATTCATAATTTTCTGAATTCTCAGCATGTTTCAACGCACAAAATAACAAACCCCCGCTATGTTTGGCAATGTGGTGCACTACAGAACAAATATGGTTCCATAGTGCTACCCCTGCAGGAGTTGCTTGGTAATTTGGGTTCTCTGTTCTGCACCTCGACTCCAAAAACACCCTCAGCCCCTCTGACATACCTGGTTTGAATGAACGTTACTGCAAGCATGATTATAGATCCCTTTACCTCAACTGTGAATTAGCACCAGGAAATAGGCACAAGTTTAGTGGTAAATTAACGCAATGTATTGGTACAGGTTGGAATAAATGGTGGATTGAGCATAAATGAACACACATAAAGTATGTTTAGAAACAGTCAGCTAGACATTATAATCACAATACCAAGGAAAATTAAAATAGAGTTCTGTACCCCTAGTCTTGGATTATCTCCTGAAACAGCAAAGTCAGCAATAAATAGTACATATAAGCATTACACTCACTTACACTCACTCTCCCATCTTCCTTCTCCCCCACTTTCTTTTTTATTTTACCCCGTGTGTGTCACTTTTATGTTTTTTTTTTTGTTTGGTGCACGTTATATACACTGAGTGTGATTAGTAGGGTGCCGGTCCTCGGGCCAGCCCTGAACGTCTTGGGAGTGGGTGGACATGGCCTTCTGGCTTAGTGCGCCTGCTGTCATTGGGTCTCCCTTTGGGGGAGCCCCACCTAGTACTGGGAGGGTTCTGTTTTGGCAGACCCTCCAAGGAAGTTGGGTCCGTGTTGGCTTTGGCTGCTCGGACCACTTGAGTACCTCAGTCCCCGTCTGGAGCCTAACGCCCCGTGGGATCAGGGTCAGTTCCTTTGTGAGGAGGACCGTTTGACGCAGCACCCGTTGCACGTTTTTGTGATACACTCTTTATGTGTGTGCACATTTTTTCTGCACCGGGTGGAGATTTTGGGTTGTGTTTTGCATGCCACAGGCTTTTCAATAGAAAAAAAAAACAGTTGTATGTGCAGCTTTTCTGTTTAGTAAAAACATTAATACACACGTTTTAATTGCTTCACTGGCCTATACCACAAGAACCTTTAATACTAGACACCAAGTAAAACAGGCAGCAGCTACAGGGAGCAGCTGCAGTCAGCGTTTGTTTCTCTCACTCTCCATTCTTAGAAAAGCACCTGGCTACAGTTCTTTTTAATATACAGGTCATTCTCAAAAAATTAGCATATTGTGATAAAGTTCATTATTTTCTGTAATGTACTGATAAACATTAGACTTTCATATATTTTAGATTCATTACACACAACTGAAGTAGTTCAAGCCTTTTATTGTTTTAATATTGATGATTTTGGCATACAGCTCATGAAAACCCAAAATTCCTATCTAAAAAAATTAGCATATTTCATCCGACCAATAAAAGAAAAGTGTTTTTAATAAAAAAAAAGTCAACCTTCAAATAATTATGTTCAGTTATGCACTCAATACTTGGTCGGGAATCCTTTTGCAGAAATGACTGCTTCAATGCGGCGTGGCATGGAGGCAATCAGCCTGTGGCACTGCTGAGGTGTTATGGAGGCCCAGGATGCTTCGGTAGCGGCCTTAAGCTCATCCAGAGTGTTGGGTCTTGCGTCTCTCAACTTTCTCTTCCCAATATCCCACAGATTCTCTATGGGGTTCAGGTCAGGAGAGTTGGCAGGCCAATTGCACAGTAATACCATGGTCAGTAAACCATTTACCAGTGGTTTTGGCACTGTGAGCAGGTGCCAGGTCGTGCTGAAAAATGAAATCTTCATCTCCATAAAGCTTTTCAGCAAATGGAAGCATGAAGTGCTCCAAAATCTCCTGATAGCTAGCTGCATTCACCCTGCCCTTGATAAAACACAGTGGACCAACACCAGCAGCTGACATGGCACCCCAGACCATCACTGACTGTGGGTACTTGACACTGGACTTCAGGCATTTTGGCATTTCCCTCTCCCCAGTCTTCCTCCAGACTCTGGCACCTTGATTACCGAATGACATGCAAAATTTGCTTTCATCCGAAAAAAGTACTTTGGACCACTGAGAAACAGTCCAGTGTTGCTTCTCTGTAGCCCAGGTCAGGCGCTTCTGCCGCTGTTTCTGGTTCAAAAGTGGCTTGACCTGGGGAATGCGGCACCTGTAGCCCATTTCCTGTACACGGTGGCTATGGATGTTTCTACTCCAGACTCAGTCCACTGCTTCCGCAGGTCCCCGAAGGTCTGGAATCGGTCCTTCTCCACAATCTTCCTCAGGGTCCGGTCACCTCTTCTCGTTGTGCAGCGTTTTCTGCCACACTTTTTCCTTCCCACAGACTTCCCACTGAGGTGCCTTGATACAGCACTCTGGGAACAGCCTATTCATTCAGAAATTTCTTTCTGTGTCTTACCCTCTTGCTTGAGGGTGTCAATGATGGCCTTCTGGACAGCAGTCAGGTCGGCAGTCTTACCCATGATTGCGGTTTGGAGTAATGTTTTTAAAAGCCTCAGGAATCTTTTGCAGGTGTTTAGAGTTAATTAGTTGATTCAGATGATTAGGTTAAGAGCTCGTTTAGAGAACCTTTTCATGATATGCTAATTTTTTGAGATAGGAATTTGGGGTTTTCATGAGCTGTATGCCAAAATCATCAATATTAAAACAATAAAAGGCTTGAACTACTTCAGTTGTGTGTAATGAATCTAAAATATATGAAAGTCTAATGTTTATCAGTACATTACAGAAAATAATGAACTTTATCACAATATGCTAATTTTTTGAAAATGACCTGTATATTAAAAAGAATATATGACTGCAGTAGGGAACAGACACAAAAGCATTCTTCCAAATAACTGTTTTGTTTATTCGGCACAATTGAAGTTTTTTTATACACATGATTATGTAGTTATCACAATAATATTACAATGTACTTTTGAGGAAACAAGGGGCGTAACATAGGCAGGCCAATTCTAATCAGGACTCGAAAGAATACAAACATGTAATGAATACATTATTAGTGCAGTGTGCAATAGACAAACATACAAAATAGAATACAATTATATACAGATTTTACAATCTCCCCTCTATAAATATATATGTATTGTGATTTGAAAAGTAGTTCAGCCATGTTGAAGTCATAGGGCCAGATCCACATAGCGAGTACGCCGGCGTATCTACTGATACGCCGGCTTACTTTCAAATTACCCGCGTCGTATCTTTAGTTTGAATCCTCAAACCAAGATACGACGGCTTCTGGGTTCGATCCGACAGGCGTGCGGCTTCGTACGCCTTCGGATCGTAGGTGCAATACTTTGGCGCCCGCTGGGCGAAGTTTGCGTCGTTTTCCGCGTCGGGTATGCAAATTAGCTTTTTCCGACGATCCACGAACGTACGCGTGGCCGTCGCATTCTCTTACATCGTCTCTAGTCGGCTTTTTCTGGCGTATAGTTAAAGCTGCTATTTTGCGGCGTATAGATAGACTTGCCATGTTAAAGTATGGCCGTCGTTCCCGCGTCAAAATTGTAATTATTATTTTTTTTTGCGTAAGTCGTCCGTGAATAGGAATGGACGTAAGTCACGTCTAAGTTCAAAAAATTACGTCGTTGCGACGTCATTTCACGCAAAGCACGGCGGGAAATTTTGAAACAGAGCATGTGCAGTTCAATCGGCGCGGGGACGCCACTACCCGCCGATTTGAATTCCGCCGCCAGAAATACACTACGCCGCCCTAACTTACTGCGCGAAATCTTCCTGGATTTGACTTAAAGCCAGGTAAGATATGGCGGCGGAGCGTATCTCTGATACGCTGCGCCTATCCAATTATATGTGGATCTGGCCCACATTGTCTTTCATATGTGTTCAATTTCATGTAGAATTGTCTGTGTTTAACTATGCTGATAAGTCAGCTTGTCCACAATTAAGTTACAAGGCCATTCTGGCCACATGATCTAAGTATACAGCCAATTACTAGACATGTGCACACTGAAATATTTTGTTTTGTAATTTTAAATAAATAAATTTATTTAGTTACTCCCGAAATTCGTTTTAATTTATTTAGTTTTTCGTTAAAAAAATGCATTCGTCCGAAAATCCAAATTAAGGTTGAATCTGTCATTGAAGGCTTATGGTGTCTGTTGAATGTTCTAAAAAAAAAAGAAGATTCGACAGAATCTTAAAAAAAATAAAAATTGACTCTTCATGTCTCTCTATGTCGAATCTTCATGTGTCTCTATGTCGAATCTTCATGTGTCTCTATGTCGAATCTTCATGTCTCTCTATGTCGAATCTGTCATTGAAGGCTTATGGTGTCTGTCGAATGTTCTAAAAAAAAAAAAAAAGAAGATTCGATAGAATCTTTAAAAAGAATAAAAAATATTTGACTCTTCATGTCTCTCTATGTCGAATCTTCATGTCTCTCTATGTCGAATCTTCATGTCTCTCTATGTCGAATCTTCATGTTTCTCTATGTCGAATCTTCATGTCTGTCTATGTCGAATCTTCATGTCTCTCTATGTTGAATCTGTCATTGAAGGCTTATGGTGTCTGTCGAATGTTCTAAGAAAAAAAAAAAAAAAGATTCGACAGAATCTTTAAAAAAAAAAAAAAAAATTGACTCTTCATGTCTTTCTATGTCGAATCTTCATGTCTCTCTATGTCGAATCTTTTCTCTCTATGTTGAATCTTTTCTCTCTATGTCGAATCTTTTCTCTCTATAACGAATAATATTGGACTAATAGAGTTAAGGTTAGGCACATTCGACCACAACGAAAACGAAAATAAAGCATTTGTTTATGTCGGATCTTTCGGTTTTCGTTTTCTGTGCTTTCGTTATCGTTTGTTAAAACGATAACGAAAATACCTGAAATTCGGAAGAAAATGCATTCGGACGAAAACAAATGCACATGTCTACCAATTACTGTATAAATATATTTTTTTTATCAATCATTTGTTTTGATGTAAGTTTTAGTCACAATGAAAAGGTAATCTTGTAATAATATAGCTGATCTCAGCTATTAAATTCTCCCCAGTGAAGTTGCCGCCTAGGTTGATGCCTAAGCGTATGAAAGTTACAGGTTAAAGGTGATAGCAGATATGGTTAGTGATCAAAAGAGGGGAGATTCTTAAAGAAATTGGAAAATCTGTATCTATTAAATTTCCAGAACACTGCAATGCACATATACAGTGACACATGTATCTACAGTATACATTGGAGTAATGCACATTAAACCACTAGTTTTACCCCATCATCAGAAGTGAAAACTTATATTCGTCTATTAGCATAAAGTAATTCATCTCACTCTCACAAGTACAATGTTCTTGCGAAAGTGGGGTGGATTTTTTTTATAGTAATGAACATATAACAAAAGGTAAGGTGTGTAAAAGGGGTGGATGGAAAAAGCCATACCACTATATCAATATATCATCAAACAAAGTAATAAGACATGCATGTGGAGTGAGCCGATCGCCAACTGGTTAGAAATCTGTATATAATGATGATAGGTAATAATCTTATCTAACAATAATTACTCTTTACAAAATGTTTACAGTAGTTAAAGGGGTTGTAAAGGTTTGTTTTTTATTCTCTAAATAGGTTCCTTTAAGCTAGTGCATTGTTGGTTCACTTATCTTTTCCTTCGATTTCCCTTCTAAATGTTTTTTTCTTTATTTTCTTTGTCTGAATTTCTCACTTCCTGTTCCTCTTCAGTAAGCTGTTCTGGCTGACTAACCCCCAGCCAGAACAGGGGGCAAGCTTACCGAGGAGAAACAGGAAGTGAGAAATTCAGACAAAGAAAAAAAAAATTAGAAGGGAAATCGAAGGAAAAGGTAAGTGAACCAACAATGCACAAGCTTAACCACTTCCAGACCGCTGTACGACTATATATGGCCTAACTTTAAAGATACATATCTCGGTAACGGCAGCAGCTGCTGCCACAACCGAGGTATCTATCTTTACTGTCAGCGGTTCTGGTAACGATAACGGTTCTGGTAACGATTTGGGGTTTTCATGAGCTGTATGCCAAAATCATCAATATTAAAACAATAAAAGGCTTGAACTACTTCAGTTGTGTGTAATGAATCTAAAATATATGAAAGTCTAATGTTTATCAGTACATTACAGAAAATAATGAACTTTATCACAATATGCTAATTTTTTGAAAATGACCTGTATATTAAAAAGAATATATGACTGCAGTAGGGAACAGACACAAAAGCATTCTTCCAAATAACTGTTTTGTTTATTCGGCACAATTGAAGTTTTTTTATACACATGATTATGTAGTTATCACAATAATATTACAATGTACTTTTGAGGAAACAAGGGGCGTAACATAGGCAGGCCAATTCTAATCAGGACTCGAAAGAATACAAACATGTAATGAATACATTATTAGTGCAGTGTGCAATAGACAAACATACAAAATAGAATACAATTATATACAGATTTTACAATCTCCCCTCTATAAATATATATGTATTGTGATTTGAAAAGTAGTTCAGCCATGTTGAAGTCATAGGGCCAGATCCACATAGCGAGTACGCCGGCGTATCTACTGATACGCCGGCTTACTTTCAAATTACCCGCGTCGTATCTTTAGTTTGAATCCTCAAACCAAGATACGACGGCTTCTGGGTTCGATCCGACAGGCGTGCGGCTTCGTACGCCTTCGGATCGTAGGTGCAATACTTTGGCGCCCGCTGGGCGAAGTTTGCGTCGTTTTCCGCGTCGGGTATGCAAATTAGCTTTTTCCGACGATCCACGAACGTACGCGTGGCCGTCGCATTCTCTTACATCGTCTCTAGTCGGCTTTTTCTGGCGTATAGTTAAAGCTGCTATTTTGCGGCGTATAGATAGACTTGCCATGTTAAAGTATGGCCGTCGTTCCCGCGTCAAAATTGTAATTATTTTTTTTTTTTGCGTAAGTCGTCCGTGAATAGGAATGGACGTAAGTCACGTCTAAGTTCAAAAAATTACGTCGTTGCGACGTCATTTCACGCAAAGCACGGCGGGAAATTTTGAAACAGAGCATGTGCAGTTCAATCGGCGCGGGGACGCCACTACCCGCCGATTTGAATTCCGCCGCCAGAAATACACTACGCCGCCCTAACTTACTGCGCGAAATCTTCCTGGATTTGACTTAAAGCCAGGTAAGATATGGCGGCGGAGCGTATCTCTGATACGCTGCGCCTATCCAATTATATGTGGATCTGGCCCACATTGTCTTTCATATGTGTTCAATTTCATGTAGAATTGTCTGTGTTTAACTATGCTGATAAGTCAGCTTGTCCACAATTAAGTTACAAGGCCATTCTGGCCACATGATCTAAGTATACAGCCAATTACTAGACATGTGCACACTGAAATATTTTGTTTTGTAATTTTAAATAAATAAATTTATTTAGTTACTCCCGAAATTCGTTTTAATTTATTTAGTTTTTCGTTAAAAAAATGCATTCGTCCGAAAATCCAAATTAAGGTTGAATCTGTCATTGAAGGCTTATGGTGTCTGTTGAATGTTCTAAAAAAAAAAGAAGATTCGACAGAATCTTAAAAAAAATAAAAATTGACTCTTCATGTCTCTCTATGTCGAATCTTCATGTGTCTCTATGTCGAATCTTCATGTGTCTCTATGTCGAATCTTCATGTCTCTCTATGTCGAATCTGTCATTGAAGGCTTATGGTGTCTGTCGAATGTTCTAAAAAAAAAAAAAAAAGAAGATTCGATAGAATCTTTAAAAAGAATAAAAAATATTTGACTCTTCATGTCTCTCTATGTCGAATCTTCATGTCTCTCTATGTCGAATCTTCATGTTTCTCTATGTCGAATCTTCATGTCTGTCTATGTCGAATCTTCATGTCTCTCTATGTTGAATCTGTCATTGAAGGCTTATGGTGTCTGTCGAATGTTCAAAAAAAAAAAAAAAAAAAGATTCGACAGAATCTTTAAAAAAAAAAAAAAAAATTGACTCTTCATGTCTTTCTATGTCGAATCTTCATGTCTCTCTATGTCGAATCTTTTCTCTCTATGTTGAATCTTTTCTCTCTATGTCGAATCTTTTCTCTCTATAACGAATAATATTGGACTAATAGAGTTAAGGTTAGGCACATTCGACCACAACGAAAACGAAAATAAAGCATTTGTTTATGTCGGATCTTTCGGTTTTCGTTTTCTGTGCTTTCGTTATCGTTTGTTAAAACGATAACGAAAATACCTGAAATTCGGAAGAAAATGCATTCGGACGAAAACAAATGCACATGTCTACCAATTACTGTATAAATATATTTTTTTTATCAATCATTTGTTTTGATGTAAGTTTTAGTCACAATGAAAAGGTAATCTTGTAATAATATAGCTGATCTCAGCTATTAAATTCTCCCCAGTGAAGTTGCCGCCTAGGTTGATGCCTAAGCGTATGAAAGTTACAGGTTAAAGGTGATAGCAGATATGGTTAGTGATCAAAAGAGGGGAGATTCTTAAAGAAATTGGAAAATCTGTATCTATTAAATTTCCAGAACACTGCAATGCACATATACAGTGACACATGTATCTACAGTATACATTGGAGTAATGCACATTAAACCACTAGTTTTACCCCATCATCAGAAGTGAAAACTTATATTCGTCTATTAGCATAAAGTAATTCATCTCACTCTCACAAGTACATTATTCTTGCGAAAGTGGGGTGGATTTTTTTTATAGTAATGAACATATAACAAAAGGTAAGGTGTGTAAAAGGGGTGGATGGAAAAAGCCATACCACTATATCAATATATCATCAAACAAAGTAATAAGACATGCATGTGGAGTGAGCCGATCGCCAACTGGTTAGAAATCTGTATATAATGATGATAGGTAATAATCTTATCTAACAATAATTACTCTTTACAAAATGTTTACAGTAGTTAAAGGGGTTGTAAAGGTTTGTTTTTTATTCTCTAAATAGGTTCCTTTAAGCTAGTGCATTGTTGGTTCACTTATCTTTTCCTTCGATTTCCCTTCTAAATGTTTTTTTCTTTATTTTCTTTGTCTGAATTTCTCACTTCCTGTTCCTCTTCAGTAAGCTGTTCTGGCTGACTAACCCCCAGCCAGAACAGGGGGCAAGCTTACCGAGGAGAAACAGGAAGTGAGAAATTCAGACAAAGAAAAAAAAAATTAGAAGGGAAATCGAAGGAAAAGGTAAGTGAACCAACAATGCACAAGCTTAACCACTTCCAGACCGCTGTACGACTATATATGGCCTAACTTTAAAGATACATATCTCGGTAACGGCAGCAGCTGCTGCCACAACCGAGGTATCTATCTTTACTGTCAGCGGTTCTGGTAACGATAACGGCGGTCTCCGCGGCGATCGCCGTTATCGCCGTTATCGGTGGCGGGAGAGGAGATCGCGACCGTTCGGGAGCTGAGCGGGGACGAGACTGAAGGAAAAATCTCCTTCGCCCGTCCCCATAGCTCGGCTGGGCGGAAGTGACGTCAAAATGTCAGTCCCGCCCAGCCTCTTAAAGAAACATTTTTTTTTTTTGTCATTTGAAAAAATTACATTTTCCAATTTTTTTTTATTGCATTTAAGTCTAAATATGAGAGCTGAGGTCTTTTTGACCCCAGATCTCATATTTAAGAGGACCTGTCATGCTTTTTTCTATTACAAGGGATGTTTACATTCCTTGTAATAGGAATAAAAGTGATCATTTTTTTTTTCCAGTGTAAAAAATAATAAAATAAATAAAAATAAATAATAAAAAAAAAAAAAATTTTTTAAAGCGCCCCGTCCCGACGAGCTCGTGCGCAGAAGCGAACGCATACGTGAGTAGCGCCCGCATATGAAAACGGTGTTCAAACGACACAAGTGAGGTATCGCCGCGATCGTTAGAGCGAGAGCAATAATTATAGCCCTAGGCCTACTCTGTAACTCAAAAAATGCAACCTATAGAATTTTTTAAACGTCGCCTATCGAGATTTTTAAGGGTAAAAGTTTGACGCCATGCCACGAGCGGGCGCAATTTGTAAGCGTGACATGTTGGGTACCATTTTACTCGGCGTAACATTATCTTTCACAATATATAAAAAAATTGGGCCAAATTTATTGCTGTCTTATTTTTTAATTCATAAAAGTGATTTTTTTCAAAAAAAAGTGCGCTTGTAGGACCGCTGTGCAAATATGGTGTGACAAAAAGTATTGCAATGATCGCCATTTTATTCTCTAGGGTATTAGAAAAAAATAAATATATAATGTTTGTGGGTTTAAAGTAATTTTCTAGCAAAAAAAATTGTTTTAGTCTTGTAAACACCAAATCTGAAAAACACCCAAAGTAGAGAAGTGGTTAAAGGAACCTATTTAGAAAATAAAAAACAAACCTTTACAACCCCTTTAAAATATCTAAATAAACGGTATATAGCCACATTAACCGCAGTACTTAAATACCAAAGCCGTGCTTGTTATAAAGTCAGCGAATAGCACATAGCTTTACTATATTTAGAAAAATGACAGATAAACATGAATGTGAAAATGGAAGCAGAGCAGACAAGCAAACATCTCTGTTAACTAAACCATTTTCTCTCTTCTCTATCCACTTCTCTTTCTACTTTGTTTATTCCTATGAAATATTAAAGCTCCCTTTTCTGCAAATGACACAGAAAATCACGACAGGGACTTGGTAAGTCAAACACATCTGGTAGAAATGAAAATATTAATGTACTTGAGTTTGTAGGGCAGGAGAGGGAAGATTAAACAGCTGGGTTTATAGATCACATTGGTGTAACTAAGCACCTCCATCCATTTCTAAATCTATTCATCCCTCTCACACACTCCATAATCTCATTATATTTATTAAAATAACTTGTCTTCAATGGAGTATTGTTTTCCTGCACAAGCTGCTGCAAAAAGTATTTCCGGGGTTATATAATGCAAAAGTATTATATTCTAATTTTCCTCATACAGTGTTATGATTCTACTTTTAACCTTGATGATTGCTCTGTAGCAGTGGCGGCCCGTCCATAGGTAGCGCCCGGGCGCCACCCCCCCCTTTAGTAAAAAAAAAAAAACAGGCCCTTTAAGACATTAACCACTTCCATACCAGGCACTTACGCACCTTCCCGCCCAAGCCAATTTTCAGCTTTCAGCGCTGTCGCATTTTGAATGGCAATTGCGCGGTCATGCTACACTGTACCCAAACAAAATTGGCGTCCTTTTTTCCCCACAAATAGAGCTTTCTTTTGGTGGTATTTGATCACCTCTGCAATTTTTTTTTGCGCAACAACTAAAAAAAGACTGAAAATGTTGAAAAAAATTACGTTTTTATTTTTTTCTGTTATTTTTTTTTGTAAATAAGTAGGTTTTCTCTTTCAATTACGGGCACTGATATGGCGGCACTGATGGGCACCGATGAGATGGCACGGATGGCCTTCGATGAGGTAGTACCGATGGGCACTGATGAGGTGGCACTGATGGGCACTGACTGGTGGCGCTGGTATGCGGCACTGATGGGCACTCATAGGCAGCACTGATGGACATTCATAGGCGGCACTGATGAGCACTCATAGGCGGCACTGATGGGCACTCATAGGCGGCACTGGGCACTCATAGGTGGAACAGATGGGCACTCATGGGCGGCACTTATGGGTGGCACTGATGGGTACTTATGGGTGGCACAGATGGGCACTGATAGGTGGGCACTGGGCAAGGATGGGCACTGTGGGGTGGCACTGATGGACACTGTGGGGTGGCACTGATGGACACTGTGGGGTGGCACTGATGTATCAATGTTGCCAGTCAGTGGGCACTGACTTTTTTTAATTTTTTATTGCCCCTTTTTTTTTTTGCCCTTCCCTGGTGGTCCAGTGTGGGCTTCCCTGGTGGTCCAGTGTGGCGATCCGAGGGGGGGCTGCGCTGATAAACAATCAGCGCAAACCCCCCCTGTCAGGAGAGCCGCTGATCGACTCTCCTCTACTCGTGTCTGTCAGATGCGAGTGAGGAAGAGCCATCAACGGCTCTTCCTGTTTACATTGTGATCAGCCGTGATTGGACATGGCTGATCACGTGGTAAAGCGCCTCCGCCGGAGGCTCTTTACCGAGATCGGAGATGCAGGGTGTCAGACTGACACCCCACATCACCGATCGCCGGGCGCGCGCGGCATGGAATCCTGCAGGACGTCAATAGACGTCCAGTCAGGATTTCAGAACCACTTCCCGGACGTCAATCTGTTATTGACCGGGCGGGAAGTGGTTAAGAATGTTGTTCTGCAGCACCGCCCTCTCTGGCTCTCGCAAATAACATACATTCATGCATTGCATGAATGTATGTTATTGTGGCCAGCAGCCGCTGGTCTATTCAGATGGCCGGACATAGCTGGCTACCTGAATAACGGCAGCTGGTTGGCTGTGCGGAAGTGCCTATCAGAGCCAGCGGCTTTCCGAGTACAGCCCCTCAGGTCCCGGATGTCTTATCCTCGGAACGTACGGGGGCTGCGTCCCTTGGATAAGGTAAATGCATTTTACAGGGCACAGTGGCGACAATGGGCACAGAGGTGACAAAGGGCACAGTGGCATCAATGGGTACAGTGGTGACAAAGGGCACAGTGGCGACAAAGGGCCTAGTGGCATCAATTAAAGGGCACAGTGACATGCACAGTGGCAACAATGGGCACAGTGGTGACAAAGGGCACAGTGGTGACAATGGGCACAGTGGCAACAATTAAAGGGCACAGTGACATGCACAGTAGCAACAATGGGCACAGTGGCGACAATTAAAGGGCACAGTGGTGACAGTTGGCACAGTGGCGACAATTGAGGGGCACAGTGGCTGCGTTTGATGGCATGGCACAGTGGTGACAATTGATGGCACAGTGGCTGTGTTTGATGGCATGGCACAGTGACTGCGTTTTATGGCATGGCACAGTGGCTGCGTTTGATGGCATGGCACAGTGACTGCATTTGATGGCATGGCACAGTGGTGAGAATTGATGGCATAGCGACTGCATTTGATGGCATGGCACAGTGGTGATAATTAATGTCACAGTTGCTGCGTTTGATGGCATGGCACAGTGGTGACAATTGATGGCACAGTGGCTGCGTTTGATGGCATGACACAGTGGTGACAATTGATGGCACAGTGGCTGCGTTTGATGGCATGGCACAGTGGTGACAATTGATGCCACAGTTGCTGCGTTTGATGGCATGGCACAGTGGCTGCGCTTGATGGCATGGCACAGTGGTGACAATTGATGGCACAGTGGCTGCATTTGATGGGCACAGTGAGGCTGCAATTTTTTTTTTGCGGCCCCCCAAAAATTTTGAGCACCAGCCGCCACTGCTCTGTAGAACAAAAATCCTAATTTTTAGATTTAATTTGCCTACCTGGAGCATAAAACTTGCAAGCGCTCCCGTCTCATAACTTGCGTCTGAGCATGTGCGTTTTTTTCACGTCGTTAAAGCCTACACACGACCATATTTTACAACGTGAAAAACGACAACGTGAAAAACTATGCGAAAAATTTAAGCATCTTCGACATTTTTAATGCCCATTTTTCACATCGCGAAAAATGCTCTGAAGCCCACACACGATCGTTTTTAATGACATTAAAAAAAATGTAATTTTTCACATCGTGAAAGACAGTCGTGTGTACGCGGCATTAGACTTTAGAAAGGCTCACCAGGAAATTCCATTGTACTAAGATATGTAAATCCCATTTAAAGGCATATTAGTAATTCCCTGTCTCACTGAAGACTCAAGGCTCTATGCGTATGTAAGAAAGAGGAATTAAGTAATTTACAGACAGAAGCAGGGGATAAGGTGTCTGGGAAATGGTAATTGTGAAATAGCTGTGTAGAGAAGAAAAAATGTAATCTGGCATTTCATTGAGGGCTTATTTTAAAATTGAAATCAAAAATAAAATATAAAAATGAAAGATAATATAAAGTACAAACATGGCTGATATGGTAGGTGGTTGTGTTTAAATGACTTTAGTGAATCCATTTTAAGCAGAAGCAGACTTTAAAATGAGCAATTTTCTGCTCTCTTTTAAATGTCTGATCTCCTACTTTAGCAGAAAGCAGCATGTACTCTGCTAAGCACCTAGAAAAATTCAAAATAGCATTGACAAATTCAAATAATCTGAACAGAGACAATTTTGACATTAATGTATTTTTGCATCTAATTCATGAACTGCTGCATGACAAAGTACTCTTGTGAGGTACACACACTAAGAAAACTATAACAAGGCTGAACTAAATGGCAGTACGATGTTCTGTTCTCCTGTTACATTATAAGAGAAATACGGCTGATACATTTAAAATATATATCACCATAAAGGTATTATTAGATGTATGAGACTCAATATTCTTTCCATAGATGCTGTACGTGAGCAGCGGGAAACAAACCACCATACTTTCACATTTTATGAAAATAGCCTTAAAAAATATTAGATTTAAGTACAGACCTCTAATCATCACACTACCTTCATCCAACAGCGTAGTTACCACTTCGACAATGGGACTTCAACTGACAGTATCATTCCTAGACAATACAGTAAAACCTTGGTTTGAGAGTAACTTGGTTTGAGAGCGTTTTACAAGACAAGCAAAATGTTTTAATACATTTTGCCTTGATATACAAGCGATGTCTTGATATAAGAGTAGCGTCATGTCACAACTGAGTGTACATTTTTTTGCCTAAAATGAATGTCTGCAAGGTAGACAGACTGAATAGTGTAATGATTCTGTTAAAAAACGAGTAAATACCTATTAAATTCCTTCATCTATATCACCTCCGGCATTCTGGATCGCCGCACTCCTCAAAAAACTATGTCTTTATTCAAAACATGAAAAAACAACAAAAATTCAAATGGAAAAAACAGCCAAAATTCATGCAGTCAAACAAGAAGTGGATTAGGAAAAAAGAGCTGACATGTTTCGCATCCTGTAGCTACGAGTAAGCATCACAGGATGCGAAACATGTCAGCTCTTTTTTCCTAACCCACTTCTTGTTTGACTGCATGAATTTTGGCTGTTTTTCCTATTTGAATTTTTGTTGTTTTTTCATGTTTTGAATAAAGACATCGTTTTTTGAGGAGTGCGGCGATCCAGGATTTTTCTTTCATCTCATGGTAATTGAGCACAGCCAGCACCCTCTTGGTTTGTTGGGACGGAAGCAATGGGGATTGATTGCTTTTAGAGCGGTATACTTTTCTTCACCTCCGGCATTCTAGTTTCTGTTCTCTCATTCACTTCCTGGTTTGCATCGTTCGTTCATGTAAGCACTACATTTCCCAGTATGAATTGCGGCACGCCCAGTAATTCACACCTCCTTGTAGTCTCTAACACGTAGAGAGCATCCTGCCACACAGATGTAGTTCCCAGGAGGGGGTGAGCACGTTACTGACCACCGCAGTAAAGCCTCCCATCACGGTGGTCAGTAAAATCAGACAAGCAGAAAGTGAACAGAACAGAGAAGAAATAGAGCAACTTCTGAGCAAAAACAAACAATGAGGAAGTGAAAAGAGGAATGTCTGCAGGTAAAGGATGCTTATTATGAAAAAAAAATTTTCCTTTACAACCCCTTTAAGGTACAACATTTAGCAACTTATTGCTACACTTAAGCCCTGTACACACGACCGGGATTCCCGGCGGTAAAAAGTCTGCCAGGAATCCCAGGGGGAAAACCGAGAACCTGCTCGGTAACTTACCCCCTGTACACACCAAAGGTTTTCCCGTTAGGAAAACTGCGGTGAGAGCTTTGGCCGGGAATACGGGCCGTGTGTATGCTCCACCGCAGTGTTTCCCACAGGGAAACTGCCGGGAAAAAGACAGACGGGAATCGCGGCAGGGAAAAACAGGACATGTTCTCAATTTTCCTGCCAGGATTCCCGGCGGTTTTCCTGTCGGAAAAACTGCCATGGAGCATGCACACGGACAGTTTTCCCGGCCAAAAGCTGTCTTTCCCTATGGGAAAACTGGTCGTGTGTACGAGGCATTAGAGGTGCCTCTCTTCTTATTTATACCCTGTAAAAAAAATGCTTTGATATACAAGTGCTTTGGATTACAAGCATGTTTCTGGAACGAATTATGCTCACAAACCAAAGTTTTACTGTATAAATCATTATAGTAATACTTGCACACACAATAGCTTAGGTATTTCATCTTGTTATAGGCTGTGGAAAACACAGATCATGGATAATCATAATTGTTATTACTACTGTAGTGTCAGAATGTTTCTTCTTCTCAATTATATACTTAATTATGAATAAGGCTTTGTCACAATAGACGACAACAAGCCAAGCAGTTACAATTAAATCCTTATGTTCTCCCCTGGGATGCAGTATGACACTGTTCAAGGTTGTGATTTTGAGATATGAATATAGCATTTAGTGTTGGTTCTAGGCAAACTAGGGCTGTGGGCATATATAATGAGAGTAGGATCCTTATGTGTAAATACCATAGGCTTTTGCTTAAAAATTAAAACACGCATTAAAGAATATTAAAAATGTGTGTAAAGTGTATTTTATATTTAGAAGATTAAAGAAATATAACTGTTTACACAGAGGCAGCATCAGTAGAACCTTTTGAGACTTTTTTGTAAAGAGGTAGGCTTGTTGTTTTATAAAGGCAGAGGAAATGGCAGTGCGGGAAGTTGTAAGTGTACAAAATCTGGAGATATGGTGGACAGACAGAAGAGGTGGGAATTCCACTGCTAATGCCCTGTACACACGATCGGTTTTCCTGTTGGAAAAAGTCTGATGAGAACTTTTGGTCGGGAATCCCGACCGTGTGTATGCTCCATCAGACTTTTTCCAACGGAAAAACTGCTGGAAAAAGATAGAGAGCAGGATCTCTTTTTTCCCGTCAGGAAAAAAACTGATCAGAATTTCCGATCGCGCGTACAAACCCAACGCGCAAAATTCCTACACATGCTCGGAAACAATTTGACGCATGCTCAGAAGCATTGAACTTAAATTTCTTGGCTCATCGTAGTCTTTTACGTCACAGCGTTCTTGGCAGTCAAAAGTTCACCAAACTGTTGTGTGTATGCAAGGCAGGCTTGAGAGGAATGCCCTGTACACACGATCGGTTTTCCCGTCGGAAAAAAGTTGGATGTTTTTTCCGACGGGAAAACCAATCGTGTGTACAGGGCATTAGACTTGAATCTGTATAGACACACAGTTGATACTTTCAAAGCTTTCTGGGGTTGTTCTTTGAAGCTGGGAGAGATAGACGTGGGACATCCTAGGAGATGTTGGTCGAAAAAACAAACAAAGAGATGGTAGGTAGTTGTAGTGGGACTTGTAGTAGTGCACAGAAAGAATAAATTACAATGCAGCCTGACGAGACCTGCATCTGTACCAATACAACTGCTGGGATTGTTCAACAGAAGGAAGAGTGATGGCAATGGAGCATGCTGGAAATTGTTGGCCTAGAAATAACAGAGTTGGCAGGGGGGTTTGGGGCACTTTTTGTGGTACAAAAAAAGAAATAGGACAATGGGACCTGCTGTGACATCTGTACAGAGTCAGGGTTGACACCCTCAGGACTTGCTAGATTTGTTATACACGGTCAGCAGAGATGGAAGTGAGGAGTGTTTGGGTTGGTTGTGCTAAAAAAATAGGAGAGATGGCAGAGACCATTAGCTGTACACAGAGAAGAGAGATGGAATTGTGACTCACTGAGACTTGCAGTTGTACAGAGACAGGTTAGATACCTACGGGGCTTACTGCAATGTTTCTGTCCCTCTTTCCACACTACTGTATGCCCTGCTGCTCTTGACGGCAATTCATTTTGAAAGCACAGACTTGCATTGTGTAGCTATGGCTAGCAGCCCATTTAGGCCATGCAGCCCAAGTGTTACAGCCACATTAAAGTTAATCTCTTTGTTTCTGATGATGGACAGGCCTGCAGTAGATAACTGTGAAACTAGAAGATTATGATTGGCTGCATCAGCAGCCTGTTTTGAGAGAAGAGACCCAGGGCCATATCCTCAGCCAGCGGTGCAAATTTAGTTTGTCCTAACTTATGTCATTTAAGTTACGTTGCCCTAAGTTGGTGTCGTAAGTGCCGTATCCACAGCGCATTTGCGTCTAAATTTGCGCCAGCGTAACTTAAATTCAGAGGCGTAAGGCAGGGTTTTTGCAAGTGGGAAGGAAGTGGGCGTGCTTCATTGTAATGAGCCGTGACCCCATGCAAATGAGGCGCCGGCCGTACTGCGCATGCGCGCACGAATCGGGACCTCACTGGGCATGTGCAGAACTGGTCTCGGCGCAATCAGTGAGATAGGTAAAAGGCCAAGTGTACTTAGTTTGAGGATCGCCCTGTGTCTAAAAAGCCCCACACACACACACTTCCCTTGCAAAAGTATATCCCATTGTTTCCCTTCCATGAGCAATTTGCTTCTGCTCTGTTTGTTTGTGTGTTGGTAAGTTGTGTTTGTGAGAAAAGTGTTTGAGGAGTTGGAGAGTCTAGTTGTTGTTTGTTTTTGCGAAGTGTCTTTATTTAATTTGTTTGTTAGTGTTTTTGCTGATTGTTTTTTGGTGTTTGTTTTTTGTTTTTTTGTTTGTGCTTGTTTGTTTGTTTTGGAATTTATATTAGCTGTGTCCTTGTGTGTTTATATTTGTTTTAGTTTTTTGTGGTGTATATTTTTGTCTGGTTTTTGGGTGTGTATTCTAGATTGTTTGTCGGGTGTGTTTGTTGTTGCTGGGTGGTGTATGTGATGCCCCCTAAACGCAGGAAGCTTAATTTCACCCTGGGAGAGAAGCAAATTCTTGCTCGGGGCATTGTGAAATATGGGCGATTTCTGCATGGCCCTGAGAGCCAGAACACCACCCCGGCCAGGAGGAGACAGCTTATTAAAAAAATCACGGACCAGATCAATGCGGCGGGGGGGGGGGGGGAGACAAGTGTGTGGTTTCTCAAACATGTGATTGTTTTGTGTCCTCCACAGATGGCCAGGAGGTTGCAGGCCAGGAGGTTGCAGGCCCATCGGGCCAGGAGGTTGCAGGCCCATCGGGCCAGGCTGCTGCACCACCCCCAAGACAGGCTGATGATGAGTCCCAAGAAGGGCAGGATTCCCCAGGGGAGGGGATTGGCCAAACCTCCCCTCATGAGGCGGTTGAGGGGGAGGAGGTTGAGGGGGAGGAGGATGAGTGGGAGGAGGATGATGAGGGGGAGGAGGAAAAAAATATGCAGATTGGCCGGGAAGTCCTCCTGGCCACTGATATGATGACCTTTGAGTCTTCCCCTGAGGCTACCCCTGAGGCTGGCACCAGTCAGGCCACCATCAGGGGTAGCCCCTCCCACTTCTCCCCCAACAGGCCTCCAGTCACAAGGGTCACTCTCTCCCCTCCTCCAGGCCCGCAAGACTCAGCGGCAGCCAGGGGGCCAACCCAGGAGACCGTGGCTGTGGGCGAGCGTCTGTCGGCCAGTGTGGTGAAGGACAATGCCCGGCAGACCCGCACTCTTGGGAAAATACTTGACAAAATCACCCAGATGGAGCACAGCCAGGGTGAAATGATGGAGGCACTCGGTGATGTGGCCACCAACTCAACGGCGGTCATTACATGTTTGAACGACATACAGACCGCCACAACACGCGTGGCCCATGAGCTGAGTGCCCTGACCCAGGCTGTGCAGGACAATACTAGGTCTGGCCAGGCCAATGCGGCTGCCCTCACTGCCTGTCTCACTCGAATTGCAGGGGCCATGGAGGGCAGGCCAGCAGGGGCGGCTCCTCCTTCCCCAGCTCAACCCCCCCCAGGAGGCTCCTCCTTCCCCAGCTCACCCCCCCCAGGAGGCTCCTCCTTCCCCAGCTCACCCCCCCAATGGACATCCTCCGCGACGGCGTGGCCGTGGCCGTGGCCGTGCCCCTGCCCGTGCCCCTGCCCAGCCAAGGCGTAGCAATCGCCGCCACTAATTATTTAGCAGGGATACTTTTGTTTTTTTGTTTATGCAATTTTTTTTTATTATTATTTAATTTGGTCTTCTGTACTTATGATTTGATTTATGTGTGTGAATGATGTGTGAATGTGGGGGGGTGGCATTCCTGATAAATTAAGGGTGTCACCCTCAGTTTTGGTGGAGTAGGGATCCCCAGGACCAGGGAGAAGTGCAATCCCAGGTTCCTGAATGGTGTATGAATGCACAGTGACATAATTGGAGCCGTGGCGTGGCGTTACTGCTCCCAAGTCCCAAAGGGGGGGGGGACTTGGATCTAATCCAATTCGATGTGCATGTGATGTGTCTGTGCTAGGGACCACAGTGGTGTGCATTCATGCATTATCATTGTGACTTTATTGATGTGCATTTACAGGGAAAAGATACATTCTTATTGTGACATTATTCATGTACGTTTACTGGGAAAAAATGCCTTCTGCAAGGCGTCTCCTGGCTGCTGTGCCCTCAGCAGACCGGGTAGAGTTGGTTGGGGGGGTATTGCCTGGGTCGGGGGTCAGGTCATCACATAAGTCAATATGCAGTCCCCTTCTCAGGGAAAAGTTGTGGAGTATACAACATGCCCCAATTATTTGGCACACAAAGTCTGGGGAATACAGCAGTGTACCCCCAGACTTATCCAGGCATCTGAAGCGGGACTTCATAAGCCCAAATGTACGTTCAACCACTCCCCGGGTACGTATGTGCGCCTGGTTGTAGCGTTGCTCTCCTGGGGTTTGGGGGTTCCTGAATGGGGTCATCATGTGAGGTCCCAGGGCATATCCAGAGTCACCTGTAAGGGAAAAGACAGGAGGATATTAGTCATGCATGTGCCCCTTGTGATGTCAGCATCATGGGGGGGACATACCTGACACACATGTCACTCACCAATCAGCCAGCTGTCTCCATACATGTTCTGGTCCAAATCTCTGGAGATCTGGGTCTGCCGGAAAATATAGCTGTCATGGCAGGATCCCGGAAATTTAGCACAGACGTGCCAGATGAGGCCATGGGCATCTACGATCACCTGCACATTTATGGAATGCCAGCCTTTACGATTCCGGAACATGTGCTCAGTATCATGGGGGGGGTTGTAGTGCCACATGGGTACAATCAATGGCCCCGATGGTGCGTGGGAATCTGGCAATGTGATAGAAGTCTGTCATGGTCTTCAAACGCTGGTCCTCCTGGGTGGGTTTTTGAAATTGATTTCCCATGCGCCGCAGGATTGCAGGGACCACTTGGTGCACACACCTGCTCATGGAGGATTGTGCCATCCCAGCCACGCCTCCACTTGTGCGTTGGAAAGAGCCAGTGGCAAGAAAATGCAGAGTTGCCAGTACTTTGATGAGTGGCTGCAGTGCATGGGAGCGTTGTGTTGGGCTGGTGAGATCATCCTGAAGGATTGTGGTTAATTCCAGGATGGCCTCACGGTTAAATCTGAAGTTGCGGAATACCTCAGAAGCAGGCATGCCAAACACATCTTGGCGTGGGCGGTATACCCTCTCCTGTGCCCTCCTCCTCCTCCTCTGTGCCCTCCTCCTTCTTTGCGCCTCTAAAGACACTAATGCAGCTAGGATCATTGATGGTCCTGGCATTTTGGCAGACAGATTGTAGTCCTGAAAGTGTGTGTCTGCTGAGCTCTTCCTCAATGGTGTTGCTTCAGCAGACATTCAGACGGCATGTGTAAAATTAGGGCTGCTTTTATAAAGTGTAAATTCCCACCGGGAAACTAACAGGTGCGCACAGGGCGTAATCTACAGCGCACACACTTAATTCTGTGGATCGCCCTATCTCCCTCATTTGCATCTTTGCCTATCAAAAAAAGCGGCGTGCCTAGCGTAATTTGCGCCCGAGAATGCGCCGGTGTAATTATTTTAGGTAGGACGGAAAAGCCGGAATTTCAGGCGCTTCTCGTTTTGAGGATCGGGCGCAAAGATACACGCCGTGTACATTTAGAAAACTCGAGTTAAGTCGGCGTATCTCTTTTGTGGATCTGGCCCCCAGTGTGCTATGCTAAAACTAACACAATGACGGCGCAAAAGAGGGAGATTTGAACCACAATACCACAAAAAGTTGATAAATAAATTGTTATAAAAAGGGAAGGGGAGGAAGGGAAACAAAAAGACCAGTAACTGGATAATAATAAAAAGGATGTTAATGAAAGTCCCAATATTTAAAGTTCGTATATAAACAGTTCAAAATGACATATTCACCGTGGCAGCACTTTGGAGAGTGAAGCAAGACTCTGTAATAGCAAAAACAAAAAGAAAAAATGCGCCTACTAAGTGCAGTATGTCTGATAATATGGAATTTATTAATTCATTAAAACAGCCAAATGGCTACTCACTAAAAAGTAGTACAAAAAGCGCTCATAAAAAGGGGAAGTGTAGTCACTGTAGATCGTCAGCCGATGATGGTGGCTTCTCTGGTGAAGATATTGTTGGTTGCTGTCCAGGAAAGAAGTGAGGCGGAGCACTGCGGGAACAGCGAATCCCGGAAGTACCCAAGTTTTGACGGTACATGACCCCGTCCATCATCCCTTTGCTGTAGTGAACTTGTCCTGTCCCCTAAGCAGAAAAACACCCCCAAAGCAAAACATTTCCACCTCCATTTTTGATGGTGGAGATGGTATTCTTGGCATCATAGGCAGCATTCCTCCTCCAAACACGGCGAGTTGAGTTGATGCCAAAGAGCTAGATTTTGGTCTTATCTGAACACAACACTTTAACACAATTCTCCTCTGAATCATTCCGATGTTCATTAACAAACTTCAGACTGGCCTGTACATGTGCTTTCTTGAGTAGGGGGACCTTGCGGGATTTCCGTCCTTCATGGCGTAGCGTGTTACCAGGTGTTTTCTTGGTGACTATGGTCCCAGCTTCTTTGAGATAATTGAGAAGACTTTCCCGTGTAGTTCTGGGCTGATTCCTCACCGTTCTCATGATCACTGAAACTCCACAAGTTAAGATCTTGCATGGAGCCCTAGATCAAAGTTAGGCCCTAGAAAAGTTTGTGCTTTTTCCATTTGCGAATAATCGTACCAACTGTTATCACCCTCTCACCAAGCTGCTTGGTGATGGTCTTGTAGCCCATGTCAGCCTTGTGTAGGTCTACAATCTTGTCCCTGACTTTCTTGGGCAGCTCTTTGGTCTTGGCCATGGTGGAGAGATTGGAATCTGGTTGATTGATTGCTTCTGTGGACAGGTGTCTTTTATAAACTGAGATTAGGAACACTCCCTTTAAGAGAATGCTTCTAATCTCAGATTGTTACCTGTATAGAAGACGTTTAGGAGCCAGAAATCTTGATAACTTATAGGGAATCAAATACTTATTTCACTCATTAAAATGAAAATCAATTTATAACTTTTTTTAATGTATTTTTCTGGATATTTTTGTTGTTGAAAGTGCAGAGGAGTGTGCTGTGCTCTCTGCTTCCCCCTAGAGTGCAGTACCCGGCTGAATGAGGAAACTAAAAAGATACTTTGTTAGAAGCTAGATTTGTTTTAAAAGGGCTTTATACATGTGTATGTGCATGTGAGTGTCTGTCTGTATGTGTTTGTGTGCATGTGTCTGTATGTGTGTGCGTGTGCATGTGCATGTGTCTGTATGTATGTGTATGCATGTGTCTGTATGTATGTGTGTGCATGTGTCTGTATGTGTGTGTGCATGTGTCTTTATGTGTGTGCATGTGTCTGTATGTATGTGTATGCACGTGTCTGTATGTATGTGTGTGCATGTGTCTGTATGTGTGTGGGTGTGCATGTGTCTGTATGTATGTGTATGCATGTGTCTGTATGTGTGTGTGTGTTCATGTGTCTGTATGTATTGAAAGAGATTAATTTCCTGTCCCAAGACAGGGGAAACTTGTACGGCTTTACCGGCTCTGATGGTATTGCAAGAAATGCACACAAACTGCTTGCTTAGTTGCTAAAAGTGTAAGAGAGCCTGAGCTTCAGCTGAGGGCTGGTTTTATTGCCAAAAGACATCACAAAACATATGCATGCTGATTGGTTCACATTATACATCCACACCCACTGATCCTCCCATTCACCCTCCCCTCACCCACCCCTTTACATGCCCTCCTGTGAGCACATGTAATACGCCTTTGTCCAAAATGAATACACAGGGGCTCTTGGTCAGTTTTGCAAGGGCTTCTTCATAGCACAAACAGTCCCGAGATACAAATTCCTTTGGTGGGGGAGAAGACAGGGAGGAGGCTTGAACACATTAGAAGCATAATGGAGGAGACAGTCTTTTGTCCTTCATTCTCAATGCTGAGTCTGTTACTTTAAAACAATATCTGATATAAAATCCTCAAGGAAAATAAACACTTATTGTGATACATATTTTTCACACATGCATATAATGAATATAAAAACAATATAACAACATAAAAAGATATAAAAATAAATTAAAGGAATATAAAAGAAAAGAAAACATTTCTGTGGTTCTAATAACAAAAATTAGACTTAACATAAAATAGGAATTTTAGGATAATCTATCACAGTATGTTTGTGCATGTGTCTGTATGTGTATGTATCTGTATGTATGTGTGTGCATGTGTCTGTATGTATGTGTGTGCATGTGTCTGTATGTGTGTGTGCATGTGTCTGTATGTGTGTGTACATGTGTCTGTATGTGTGTGTGCGAATGCATGTGTCTGTGTGCGCATGTGTGCACGTGCATTTGTCTGTATGTGTGTGCGCATGCGTGTATGTGTCTGCATGTGTGTGCATGTGTCTGTGTGTATGTATGTGTATGTGTGTATGTTACTTTTAATCCAGACCCCCCCATTCCTGTACCATCAGAACTGCTTTTGTAGGGCTTGTTTGTGATAGTAGCCAGGACTGATGCTCCTCTAAAAAGAAATCCATGCACAAAGCTCCTCTAAAAAGAAATCCATGCACAAAGCTGAGCCCTAGTTCTCCTAAGCCATGGTAAGTATTGCCGTCATTCCCGCGTCGAAATTTAAACATCAACGTCGTTTGCGTAAGACGTCCGTGAATGGCGCTGGACGCCATTTACGTTAACGTCTAAGCAAATGACGTCGGTGCGACGTCAGTTAGCGCAATGCACGTCGGGTAATTTACCCGACGGAGCATGCGCAGTACGTCCGGCGCGGGAGCGTGCCTAATTTAAATGGGACTCGCCCCATTCGATTGCGCCGGACGGATTTAAGTTACACTGCTGCAAATTTCCAGGTAAGTGCTTTGTGGATCGGGCACTAACTTGTGTAATTTGCGGCGGTGTAACTTAAATCAGAAAAGTTACGTTGCGTCCGCTGGTTGTGAATCTGGCCCTATATGTATAATATTTGCTTTTTTACTGTTTGCTTATTTATTAGGAACTTTTATACATTTTCCTTTATTTATGTTATTAAGGGTACATGAAATCCTTCAGATATTATGCAAAAAATGATAATTAGTAAAACCCCACTATTCCACTTCGGTTATGGGTGCATTATACTTCCTTTGTAAATAGAATGATGTCACAGTTAAATAGAGATGAATCTTAGAGTATGTAGTCGCACACATCTTATGATTCAATTTATTGACTATTACTAAATGTTAGCTGTTAGATACTGCACATTGTTCTCGTGAGCAGTAACACTGTGATAGTTCTGTCTGAATGTGGTGATGAGAGAGGCAGAGTATACAGCCCACATCCATCTCCTTACGGAACCTGGCTGATTTACATCCAATTTGGAGCACCACAGAATGACGTAAAACATTAAGTGTGCTTATTCAGCGCACGGTCACGTAGACTCCCGGGAAGAGATGGGATGGGTAATAGTCCCATTATTAGACAACGTGCTGTATCTCCAGCTTTCTCCTGCCAACACTAAACACCCAAATTAAATTCCCATCTAGTGTGAGTAAGCCAGTTCCTGTCCCAATTCTCTGCTTAGCTTGACCGAACAAATGTGGCCTGTAGGGCATCTAATACTGTAATTCTTTTTCACACATCATCATACTTATGTTCTGAAAGAAAATATTCTGATGGATTTAAATGTAACTTATATTTACAATAACAAAACATTCAGCATGCTTGCATGAGTCTTACGTCCAAAAAAATCACACTACAACCTGATTATTTTTTGATGCTGGATTTGATACAACCACTTCAGTAATCTTTCCATCAATTAAATCTTCTGCCCTTGTTGTTTTAACTTTAGATAGTCCTTTTTTTTTTGCCAGTAAATACCTTATACAGCCCACTTCCTGTTTCTTGACTGGTGAAAAGCCTAGGCTTATGACATCATGCACAACTCTCTCTCACTCTGATGAGAGTTTGCCAGGAAGGGAGGGGGATTGAGTCACAAGAGGGCCAATGAGGAAGTGAACAGGCAGCAGTTTCAGCTGCCCAAGGTTAAAATGATTGCAGCCAGACTCAGTGGAGGGAGATTTCTGCAGCATAGTTGGCAAGTACAGAATCACAGTGTATAAAAAATAATATGCAAAGTGGTTGGAGGGAAGCTTCAGAATGGCAACAATGTTTTTATTACAAATTATGTGAGCAGACTGCAGTTTCTCTTTAACGTGTATGCCGAGCCAACTTTTTTTTTCAAATTTTGGATACAGTGGAGCAAGATCCCCTATTTGGTTTTACTGCTGTCAGAGGTAGGGTTGCCACCTGTCTGGGATTCACCCGGACAGTTCAGGTTTGGAATCATGCGTTTCCGGGTTTCAGACTGCCTGAAATACGGACACATGACTCAGACTGGACTATAACTTCCCAGCAGGGTTGCTGGCTGCAGCTGTCTAAGCCTAGAGTGTCTGTTACACTCTCTTTCACACTGCCCAAAGCCAGCACTAATTCCCCCTCCCCAAACCCAAACACACATAGACAGGAGAAGAGAGAGGGCTCGATCTGCATCTCTACCCCCACCCTCTGTGTCTGCCCACACTCCAATCCCCGGCACTGTGCCTCAGAAAAGGAACGTGGGGGCCAGAAATTTGGAGTCCAGCAGCCTCAGATACATCTGGGTGAGAGGTGCTGACTGCCAGGGGGTAAGTGAGATCACAATCCATCCCTGTCTGTGATTGAAGTCTCCCCCTTCTTTTTCCTGCCTCTAAGTGAGTACACAAAGATAAATCAGGGTTCTCAGAGCACTCCTTACATAGCGTTCCTCTTTACACCAGAGGCCACAGTGTTCCCCCTTTACATCAGAGACCTCTCGTACATCAGAGTTCTCAGTGTTCCCCCTTAAATCAAGGTTCCCAGAGCATCCCTTATGTTAGAGTCTCCAGTGTTCTCCCTTACATCAGAGTCTGTAGAGTTCCCCTCTAATGCCCCGTACACACGATCGGAATTTCCATTGGGATAAACTCAGGTGGATTTTTCTGATGGAAGTCCGTTCAAGCTGTCTTGCATACACACTGTCACACCAAATTACAACCGTCCAAAACGCGGTGACATACAACACTACGACGAGCCAAGAAAAATGAAGTTCAATGCTTCCAAGCATGCGTCAACTTGATTCTGAGCATGCATGTTTTTTTTTTCTCCGTCGGAGTTCCATACAGACGAACGGAATTTGTCTGCAAGTTCTCTTTCTAAGTCCGTTGCAATTTCCGATGAAAAAACTGGGAACTCTGGACTCCTATGTAAAGGGGGCTCTTGTTATTAACTTCATATGTTTAGAAATGTTATTTAATAGCAATTTAATAGCAAAATATATGTAAAGTTTATACTATATTTTTTTTTGCTGTGTACCGCTAAAGTGTTTGGGTTTGACTTGAAGAAAAGGTGGCAACCCTAGTCAGAGGTTTGTTAGGGATATTTTATTCTTTCATTTCTTATTCTGCTGACAAACTACACGTGGACACGACTAGAAATAAAAATCCAAAAGGGGTTCTAACCTTCCACTACTCTATTAAAAAAGCAGTTGTTTTTTTCTGTCTATGTTGTGTTAACTGGTAAAATGTTAACAGATGGTCAGAAAGTGAGGGAAACTCACTAACTTTACATTTCTAACAAACAGAGTCCCAGATAGCAGTAAAACCTGGAAGGGGTTCTAACCCTTTCCCACTCTATACACAACTATTAAATGACTTGACATACACTTTAACCCTTTTATGACCTCTTAACGCATATGCGTTGCTGGGCATCAAATGTTCCTGTGCTGACAGCGCGCTCACTGAATGCTCCCAGCACTGAGACTGAGCTGTAAAATACCAAGCTGGTCCCCGCTTATAATTAGTAGTCAGTGGGACTGACACCCGATTATGTTACCACTGCACTGTGGCAGCCAATCACAGTGGTCCGGTGATCGGCCTTCAGAGAATATAACATATAGCTCAGACAGAATCAGAATACTTTTGGTAGCATCTTAAAAGACATAGAGCACACATTTAACTAATTTCAAGTGTTTGTAAAGGTTAAGATTTTTTTTACCTTCATGCATTCTAAGCAAAAAACCTTCTGTGTAACTGCCCCCCACCCCCAGATCCCCTAATACTAACCAGCTCTCAGGGGACTCTGCCTCCTCATTGGCTTAGACAACAGTGGGAGCCATCCCGCTGCTATCAATCAAAGCCAGAGTGCTAATGAGGAGAGAGGGGGTGGGGCCGAACCAAGGCTCTGTGTGTAAATGCAAAGGCAATGTTGCCCATGCACACATTAAAGAAAACCAGCTTTTCAGTGATGCTGGGTGCTGTAATGACAATAGGCTGGAAACCGTGGATAAGCAAAGTGAAGAAATGTCATCAGCACACCAAGGATTCCCGGAAAGGGTCCAAAGCTTTATTTTGTGGTCACATGCCTGATGAAATGGCCCTGCGTGGCTCCGAAACGTTGCTGTATATTTATCATGTGACCACGGAATAAAGCTTTGGACCCTTTCCAGGAATCCTTGGTGTGCTGATGACATTTCTTCACTTTGTGTATTAATAGAGACACAGAGCGGGGGAAGAGGAGCTCAAGCTTGTCTTGCATACACACGGTCACACCAAATTCCGACAGACAAAAACGCAGTGACATACAACACTACGACGAGCCAAGAAAAATAAAGTTGAATGCTTCCAAGCATGTGTCAACTTGATTCTGAGCATGCACGTTTTTTTCCGTGTTGAAATTGCATACAGACGAACGGTTTTCCCGCTGGGATTTTTTCCTGACAGGAAAAAAGAGATCCTGCTCTTTTTTTTTTCCGGCACTTTTCCTGTTGGTAAAAGTCAGATGGAGCATACACACGGTCGGGATTCCCGATCAAAAGCTCTCATCAGACTTTTTCCGACGGGAAAACCGGTCATGTGTACGGGGCAAATAGTTTGATCAGATGAAAACAGTTGGCATGTTTTTAAAGATAATAATAATTTACAAAGAGTATGATGAATCATTCTAAAGAGCTGAGTTATTTCTCTACCAGGAGAAGTTTAAATCTGACTGGTGCCTAAGGAGAAGAAATTACAATTGTTAATAAGAATATATTAATATATTAGGCCTGTAATGGCTCCACGGTTACCTATTTATCTAAAATATTATGATTTATTTCTTTTTTATTGAAGCTTTCAGTGACGATTTACCTTACTGGTAGAATTGTTATGCTGGAGTTTAAAAACACTTCATTACTGGGCACTTAAACCCCCTTTGTGCCCAGACCAATTTTCAGCTTTCAGCGCTGACGCATTTTGAATGACAATTGCGCGGTCATACAATGCGGTACCCAAATTATATTTTTATCATTTTTTTCCCACAAAGAGAGCTTTCTTTTGGTGGTATTTGATCATCTCTGTGATTTTTATTTTTTGCGCTATAAACATAAAAAGATTAAAAATTTTGAAAAAAAAACACAATATTTTTTACTTTTTGTTATAATAATATCCCAATTTTTTTTAAAAAAAATAACAATTTCCCTCGGTTTAGGCAGATACGTATTCTTCTACATATTTTTGTTAAAAAAAATCACAATAAGATTATATTGATTGGTTTGCGCAAAAGTTATAGCGCCTACAAAATAGGGGATAGATTTATGATTTTTTTTAACTAGTAATGACGGCGATCTGCAATTTTTTTGTCAGGCCTGCGATATTGCGGCGGACGTATCGGACACTTTTGACACAACTTTGAGACCATTCACATTTATACAGCGAACAGTGCTATAAAAATGCACTAATTACTGTATAAATGTGACTGGCAGTGAAGGGGTTAACACTAGGGGGTGAGGAAGGGGTTAAATGTGTATCCTGGGTGTGTTCTAACTGACTGGGGGAGGTGACCGATGCTGTGTCCCTGTATGTACAAGGGACACAGATCGGTCTCCTCTCTCCCTGCCCTGACAGGACGTGGAGCTCTGTGTCACCGCTGTCACCGACGATCGCAGGTACCCGGCGGCAGGGGCGGACTGACCATTGAGTCACTCGGGCACTGCCCGAGGGCCCCATGCCACTAGGGGGCCCCATCAGGGTTGCCAGGCTCAGTAAAACCAGGGACAGTATGTAAAAATCTGTGTTTTTTTTAGATCTGTCCCTGATATGTCCGAAACTGACATGCTTTTAATGTGAATATCCCAAGATTTTAGCTGCCCTGCCTCTGCACTGCCTCCTGGCGTGGTGGCCATCTGTAAGCCAGAGGGGCCCCATAATCTTCTTTTGCCCGGGGGCCCCATGAGTTGTCAGTCCGCCCCTGCCCGGCGGACATCGCGGCCGCCAGGCACACGCAACGGCTTCCCAGCGATGCGCCGGGCACGTTGTTTCCCCGCTGCGCGCCCCCAGCGGCGCGCATGGGGAATGTCAACAACAGGACGTCCAAAGACGTCCACTCGGCACTTTTTATTGAAGGTGTGTTTTAACAGTGAAATTACCAGTTATTTATTGGCTAGGTAATTCCATAAAGTAATCTAAGCATTATGAAATGTAATATTTTCTCTTAGCTGTAAGGCTAAATACTATTTTCCTCCCTTTACTGGGGCTCCAGTTTGTTTCCAGATGAAAGATTCCATAGTTTCCTTTATTTTATCTACTTATTGGAAACACAATAGGCAAAAAACAAAAGAAATACGTTAGCCTCAGGCCTAAATTTATCACTAGAGAATCTGTCCTAGCCAAGAGATGCTACATTTGTTCTAGTTTCCAAATCCTTAAAGAAAATCACATGAAACTGATTGTGATTGACATTGAATAGAACCCTCCAATTGTTTTGTTACTTTGTTGACTATGCCTAAATACACCGGAAAACTAGACTTCCAGAAAAATGAAAACATACATTGGTGTCTAATTCTGTGGATGGATAGCCACTGAGGGCTTATGTTCTAATGTTTACAACAATCCCTCTAACACAGCGGTATACACAGATCATAGGGTCCCATAGAAGATCATGAGGACCCCTTGAGACCTCTCTCTGTGGCACCTGGCAGTGCCAATTTTTACAATACTGTAATTGATCTCAACATATGTTCTGCCAAAATCAAAAACAGATAGCATAGAGTTGTTAGCATGGATAGTATACTGCTAGGGACCAGTGCTTTGGATAAAACATATAAGGGACAACAGAGCAGGGTATTAAGCTGACAATAGTAGAAATGGTGGAAATGAGGGCGCTAATTGTGTCAATCTCCTAACAGAAGTGTTATTAAGAAAGATACACGTGTTATGTATGAATCTAAACATACAAAATAATTACTATAGTTAAACACTCAACTTATAATACGACAATAAATTATTAAATAAAGATAATTTCATATAGAAAGTCCACACAGAAAATCCGTGAAAAATTTTGAAAAAATATATATAAATTGAACCAAAGTGATTTTTATGTAGAACAGTTCATAGGAAAATCCAAAAGTAAAAGCAGAATTCTTCTATAAGTGATCATGCAAATAGTGTCCAGATGATAATGCAGCCTTCACCATCCACTAGATTTCACCCGAAGTGCTTTTGATATAGATTGCGCTTACCACAATGTATGGACCACTTTACACTGAACAGCTGATCCCGGCGCAAGCAATTGCAGACAGATAGGATCCAGGACACTCAGCGGCATGGCACCAGCTTAGCCTAGCAGAGTCCATATGTCCACTACCCTAGGGGTGACACGCCAGCAGTCCCAGTGCCGGGTAGGCACAAATTCAAGTAAGAGGCCAATCAGCCTGTTTTTAATATATGCTTTTAAATAAACGTTTTTACACTATGAGATCCCTCTTTGTTTTCTGTGGGTGGATCTAACGGACGCCATTATTGAGGAAGTTCCAGATCCAGACACACAGGGCCAAATTCTCAAAAACTCTGCGTAACTTAAATTTCAGCAGTTAAGTTACACTGACTTAAAATTTCTACCTAAGTGCCTGATCGTCAAAGCACTTAGGTAGAAATTACACGCTGTGTAACTTAAGTGCCGCCGTCGTAAGGCGGTCCTCCTCTCCTGGGGGCGTTTAAAATTTAAATGAGGCGCGCTCCCGCGCCGGCCGTACTGCGCATGCGTGTGACGTCATTTTCCCGACGTGCAGCGCGCGAACGTAATTAACGCCGGTCGGCTTTGAGAATTTCGACGGGACACTAAAGTTGCGACGGGTGAAAAAAAAAGACGCGCCGGGAAAACAAATAATTATAAAAAAAAATGACAGCGTCGCTCAGCATGCATTCCTGAGAGGGAGAACTCCATGCCAATTTTCAAAGAAAAAAACGGCATGGGTTCCCCCCCCAGGAGCATACCAGGCCCTTAGGTCTGGTATGGGTTGTAAGGAGACCCCCCCACGCCGAAAAATTGACGTAGGGGGTCCCCCTACAATCCATACCAGACCCATATCCAAAGCACGCTACCCGGCCGGCCAGGAATGGGAGTGGGGACGAGCGAGCGCCCCCCCCCCTCCTGAGCCGTGCCAGGCCGCATGCCCTCAACATGGGGGGGTTGGGTGCTCTGGGGCAGGGGGGCGCACTGCGGGCCCCCCCACCCCAGAGCACCCTGTCCCCATGTCGATGAGGACAGGACCTCTTCCCGACAACCCTTGCCATTGGTTGTCGGGGTCTGCGGGCGGAGGCTTATCGGAATCTGGGAGTCCCCTCAAATAAGGGGGCCCCCAGATACCGGCCCCCCACCCTAAGTGAATGGATATGGGGTACATCGTACCCCTATCCATTCACCTGGAGGCAAAAAGTAAAATGTAGTAAACACACAACACAAGGCTTTTTAAAATATTTTATTATTCTGCTCCGGATGCCCCCCCTGTCTTCGTTATTAGCTCAATTACCAGGGGGGCTTCTTCTTCCGCTCTCCGGGGGTCTTCCGCTCTCCGGGGGTCTTCTCCGCTCTCCGGGGGGGGCTTCTCCGGACTCCGGGGGGCTTCTTCCATCTTCTCCCCTCTTCCGCTGTTGACTCGGCGAACCCCGGTTCTTCTGCAGCTCTCCGGTGCCTTCTTCTTCAGCGCTGGCTGCCTGCTATGTTTGTGTGTTAGCTCGATTTCAAACAGGCAGCCAGCGCGGTCTTCTGTGGCGTCAGGGTCTTCTCTTCCTTTCTTCCGATGTTGCCTCGTCGCCTGTTGTCGCTGTAATGATGGAAGCGCGCCTTGCATCCCATTTATATAGGCATCACCGTCCCATCATGCTCCGGTAGGTACCCACGTGGTGGGTGCACGTGGGTAGGCACCCACCACGTGGGTACCTACCGGAGCATGATGGGACGGTGATGCCTATATAAATGGGATGCAAGGCGCGCTTCCATCATTACAGCGACAACAGGCGACGAGGCAACATCGGAAGAAAGGAAGAGAAGACCCTGACGCCACAGAAGACCGCGCTGGCTGCCTGTTTGAAATCGAGCTAACACACAAACATAGCAGGCAGCCAGCGCTGAAGAAGAAGGCACCGGAGAGCTGCAGAAGAACCGGGGTTCGCCGAGTCAACAGCGGAAGAGGGGAGAAGATGGAAGAAGCCCCCCGGAGTCCGGAGAAGCCCCCCCCGGAGAGCGGAGAAGACCCCCGGAGAGCGGAAGAAGAAGCCCCCCCTGGTAATTGAGCTAATAACGAAGACAGGGGGGGCATCCGGAGCAGAATAATAAAATATTTTAAAAAGCCTTGTGTTGTGTGTTTACTACATTTTACTTTTTGCCTCCAGGTGAATGGATAGGGGTACGATGTACCCCATATCCATTCACTTAGGGTGGGGGGCCGGTATCTGGGGGCCCCCTTATTTGAGGGGACTCCCAGATTCCGATAAGCCTCCGCCCGCAGACCCCGACAACCAATGGCAAGGGTTGTCGGGAAGAGGTCCTGTCCTCATCGACATGGGGACAGGGTGCTCTGGGGTGGGGGGGCCCGCAGTGCGCCCCCCTGCCCCAGAGCACCCAACCCCCCCATGTTGAGGGCATGCGGCCTGGCACGGCTCAGGAGGGGGGGGGGCGCTCGCTCGTCCCCACTCCCATTCCTGGCCGGCCGGGTAGCGTGCTTTGGATACGGGTCTGGTATGGATTGTAGGGGGACCCCCTACGTCAATTTTTCGGCGTGGGGGGGTCTCCTTACAACCCATACCAGACCTAAGGGCCTGGTATGCTCCTGGGGGGGAACCCATGCCGGTTTTGAATTTAAAAATTGCCGTGGAGTTCTCCCTCAGGAATGCATACCAAATGCCGTCGCTGGAATGGGCCTTTACAAGGTTTGGCTAACTTTCCACATTGTAAAACCAGCCCTAATTTTGCGCCGGCAAATTCGGAACTTAGGCAGAAATCAAAGTGCTGAAATGCTTTGAAAATCTGCTTAAGTCCTCATTTGCATACGCAAAGCTGGATTTCAATGAGAAATGCCCCCAGTGGCGGATGCGGTACTGCATCCTAAAATCTGACCGTGTAAGTGTCTTACACATGTCAGATTTTCTGCCTAACTTTGGAAAAAGCCTTTTGAGAATCGTTTCCAAAGTTAGGCACAGGGATACGCAGGCTGAACAGCAGTTAAGTCTGCGTATCTCTTTTGAGAATTTGGCCCACAGTGTGCAGACACTTAAACCTGCTCAGCGTACGAGACCAACTTTTTCATTAAAGTGGTCCATACATTGTGGTAAGCGCAATCTATATCAAAAGCACTTCGGGTGAAATCTAGTGGATGGTGAAGGCTGCATTATCATCTGGACACTATTTGCATGATCACTTATAGAAGAATTCTGCTTTTACTTTTGGATTTTCCTATGAACTGTTCTACATAAAAATCACTTTGGTTCAATTTATAGATATTTTTTCTCATTTTTTCACGGATTTTCTGTGTGGACTTTCTATATGAAATTATTTTTATTTAATAAGATGGTTAATGAATTTAGTGTCGTATTATAAGTTGAGTGTTTAACTATAGTAATTATTTTGTATGTTTAGATTCATACATAACACGTGTATCTTTCTTAATAACACTTCTGTGTATTCATGTTAGGAGATTGACACAATTAGCGCCCTCATTTCCACCATTTCTACTATTGCACAGTATATATATTATATATCTGAACTTTGAGGAGCAGCTCAAATAATATATATTTTTTCACATACGTGATTGTATAATATATGTTTATCACATTGGCGCGGAAAACACCCCACTTTTTTTTTATTAAGCTGACAAGCCTTTTACAGCAGCTAAGAAAACACAGCTTGCTGTAAAGGGACCTATGGTGTTCCAAAATGTAATCCTGGCCATCTGACATTAGCTCTCTAGACTGGATAATTTACAGAGGTCAGGGTCAGAATCAACTCCAAACTTTCTGATTACTAATGACACAATACTTAATATGTTTTATCTGCTCAGTGCCCGTTCATACTACTGCGACTTGGGATCCGACTTGTGTCGCCCCAAGTCACGCGTCATGAGAAATTACATTAAAGTGAATGAGAGCCTTCTTAATGCACACTACTGAAGTCGCTCCGAATTCAGAAAAGATTCCCGTACTACTTAAAGGTGACCTGTACCCATTGATTTCAATGGAAGTCGCCTCCAAAATTGGATCAGTGTCTTAACTAAAGCAACTTTACAGGAAGAGAAAATAGTTTTCTCAGGCAAACCCCTCCCTCCCACAGAGCTGATTATTGTTTGATCGGTCACTGGCAAAGTTGCCTGTCCTGGTGACGAATTGAAGATGCCTCGAAGTTGCCTTGAAGTTGCCTCAAGTTGCCTCGCAAAGTCGTGCTGACTTTCATGTCGCTGTAGTGTGAACCGGCACTCATGCACACAGATTGTCTACATTTAATTTGCCTCAATAACCTAAACACTGAAGCCCCTCTCCCACCCCCAGGGACCCCCCGGAACATCTGTGTGGGCTGCTATGTCTATAGTTATGCTACTGATCTAAGTTAATCAGCCAAGATATCTAGGTGACTTCAGCAAATCTGAAAAGGAATTCAATTTAACCTCCCTTTTTTTTTTAATAACAAGCAGCCTTTGCCTTTGTAAAAAAAAAAAAAAAAAAAGACTGTCTCTTGCCAGTATGCTACTGAAAAAAAAAACATTTTAACACACACTGTTAGACTGGACAGCTCAGTTGGTTAGCAGGCTGGTCGTTAAGTTGAGCCAGGAATTTCTTTGGTTTTATTTTGCATGCGTTGCCCTTCCATGCGCTCCTTGCTGCAAAGGCCAATTATAGGTGAGGGCAGTGGTTAGCATTCTATGTCCCAGGGGCCTCCCCTAAGTGTTTCAGGAGATCTTGGTGGACATGCCAGAAGGATAGGAGATTTTGACCTCTTTGACCCAGACTAATCTCAAAATATCACCACTGAAAGCTCTACTGGGACACCCATTTGAGGAGGTACCAAAACACACCAACAAACTGAATTATTTTATATTCTTAGCTGCCAGGATAGCAATTGCTAGGCCATGGAGGTCCTCATAATCCCGTTCCCACTGATACACTTTAAGCTCTCAAGGATTATGATAAATGAAAATCAGCTACATTATAAGACAAAATGTCCTTACTAAAAAAAGTGGGACCCTTGGATACGTTATTTCAGCAGAAAATTGAACAGAATATCTGACTGGCCTCAGGGAATGGGAAGAGAGATGGGATACATCTCTTCATACACCATCTCTTGCCCTTTTTTTTCCCTCTCCTTTTCTTGCTATTCCCCTAGTTTCCTCTTGTTTATGCACATACATGCTGCAATTTACACCAACACCGTTATGGTTGTCATGAGCCCTTTTGGATACAGGGGTACCACCTATTAACTTTGTATCTCACTTTGCTGTTCCATTTTATTTCAGGCACATGAAAAATGATTTGTTAATATGGTGATGGTCTTAAGTGTGTGCAATCTGCAAATATGTTGGAATGTTGGAAACCTTGTTACATTTGTTTGAAAATGTATGGACTAAAATGACTAGTTTTGTACTTTGTATTACTGTAAAACTAATAAATAGTATTGGAATAGAGAAAATATACTGCAAGTCTTTGCAGTCCTTGGACAAGATCCAAAAAGAAATTACGCCGGCGTATCTATTGATACGCCGCGTAATTCCTAAGATGCCCCGTCATATCTTTGTTTTGTATCCACAAAACAAGATACGACTGAATGTGGGCTTGATCCCACTGGAGTACGTCTTAGTACGCCGTCGGATCTTAGGTGCATATTTAGGCTAGCCGCTAGGTGGCGCTTCCGTTGATTTCCGCGTCGAGTATGCAAATTAGCTAGATACGCCAATCCACAAACGTACGTCCGCCCGGCGCTTTTTTTTATGTCGTTTACGTTAGGCTTTTTTCAGCGTAACCTTACCCCTGCTCTATGAGGCGTACGCAATGTTAAGTATGGACGTCGGGCCAGCGTAGAATTTTCCGTCGTGTACGTCGTTTGCGTAAAACGTTTGCGAATAGGGCTTTGGGTAAATTACGTTCACGTCGTCTAGGCATTGAGCGGGCGTAATTTAATTTGAAAATCCGACGTGATACTAAGCATGCGCGTGCATGCGCCGTACGAAAAAAGCTTAATTTACGTGGGGTCAAGCTTGTTTTACATAAAACACGCCCCCCTGTTCATCATTTGAATTCCGCGCCCTTACGCCGGGAGATTTACGCTACGCTGCCGTAACTTTAGAGGCAAGTGCTTTGTGGATACAGCTCTCAAAGTAGCAGCTGCATAGCGTAACTATGATACGCTACGCCTGCCTAAAAATACGCCACCCTACGTGGATCTGGCCCCTTGTGTTTTGATGCACCTCCAACATATTTAAAAAACTGAAAGTTCAATTGAGCTTTAACCCAGAAGCCCATTGCTTGAAAATATATATTTTTTTTCTTGCATGTGTTCAGTACACCTTTTTATATCTACAGAGCTTCTGATAATAGGGGCTATTGTGCCTGGAGCATATCTACAAAGGCATCCATCATTTCCTGTAGTCCCCCCATAAGCCATTCAATGTGGACTATTTTGAATAATATGCATCCTATCCGTATAGCTATAATTTAGTATATCTTAATAACTACCATTTTGTTTTACTCCATTAAGCAGTGAAAACATGTTTTGACCGAATATATATTATTTCTAGAAATTGACCAGAATCTTTAGCACTGCTTAGGTGTACATAAACATGGAGAGTATTTGCCTAGCCCTCAAGAGGAATGACCTTTCATAGCCTTTTCAAGAAAAGTTTATATTTTTCATAATCAGCATGGGCTTCCCATTCCTTAGCTGTGTGCAATAATGGTTAAGGCTGGTGTAGCTAAGCGTCGTGAGACATAAATCGCTCTATCTTTTTGCAAATGATTTCCCCCGGGGCGCAGAATGTCTTTATCACACAGCTCAGTTTATGCTGAGCCGTTCATAAGCATAGTGAAGTGTCAGTGCCACCTACTCCTATAAGTCAATCTGTAGCATCGGGTTTCCTGGGTAAGAAATGTAGCTCATGGTAATTGTACTTACACATCCACCTATCACTTAATGCATCAGTCTTTCTTATATGAAGGATGATGATATATTTTATTATGAATAAAAAATCTCATGGCTTTAGGCAGAGGAGTAGGAAGCTTCTGTTGTGCCACATAATTCGATATATGTATTGCACCACCTAGTTACGAATAAATGCTTTGAATTTAGTTGGTATATGCATATGGTAAACAAAAAGCCAATAGTAGCTTAAATGATTTCACATTGTAGAAATCCTGGGCCAGATCCACAAACGAATTACGCCAGCGTATCTATGGATACGCCACGTAATTTTTAAAATGCCCCGTTGTATCTCTGTTTTGTATCCACAAAACAAGATACGACTGAATCTGGGCTCGATCCGACAGGCGTACGTCTTAGTACGCCGTCGGATCGTAGGTGCATATTTACGCTGGCCGCTAGGTGGCGTTTCCGTCGAATTCCGCGTCGAGTATGCAAATTAGCTAGTTACGGCGATCCACGAACGTACGTCCGGCCGGCGCATTTTTTTACGTTGTTTCCGTAAGGCTTTTTCGGCATATAGTTACCCCTGCTATATCAGGCGATACCTATGTTAAGTATGGCCGTCGTTCCCGAGTCGAATTTTGAAAATGTTACGTCGTTTGCGTAAGTCGTTCGCGAATAGGGCTTTGCGTAGAATGACGTCACCGTCGTAAGCATTGGCTTGTTCCGGTTTAATTTCGAGCATGCGCACTGGGATACCCCCACGGACGGCGCATGCGCCGTTAAAAAAAAACGTCATTTACGTCAGGTCACGACGTATTAACATAAAACACGCCCCCATCACATACATTTGAATTGCGCGCCCTTTACGCCGCCTAAGTTACACTACACCGCCATAACTTACGGCGGGAATTCTTTGAGGATACAAAAAAAAATTTAAGTTACGGCGGCGTAGTGTATCAGAGATACACTACGCCGGACGGAGAGAAGCGCCGCGCTTCGTGGATCTGGCCCTAAGAGTGTGATAAAAGATATGTATTAACAAGCACTCATGCTCATGGGATCTATGAAAGCACACCAAAGTTGCAGCATGCAGGAATTTTGGTGTGCTTTCAGAAAGTGCACCAAAATGGACATAATAGAACTATATAGGAAAGTGCAGCAAACCTGCACCAACCCCGCAGGTACGCTACTCTGCTTTTGTGGTGCGGTCAAACAGCACTGCATCAGTCTAGAAGCATCCTTATGCCACGTACAGACGATTGGAAATTTCAACAACAAAACCCTGGATTTTTTTCAGACGGATATTGGCTCAAACTTGTCTTTCATACACACGGTCGCACAAATGTTGTCGGAAATTCCGAACGCCAAGAACGCAGTGATGTACAAGACGAACAACGGGAAAGGGAAATTCAATATAAGTCGTGTTAGTAGAAGTTTGGTGAGAGATGATTTGCGCTTTTCAGCATCGTGCTTTTCAGTCCATTACAGAGTGACGAATATGCTATCTCCTTTACGAACGCTAGCTTTACCAGACCGAGCGCTTCCGTCTCGTACTTGATTCAGAGCATGCGTGGAATTTTGTGCATCGTAATTGCCCACACATGATCTGAATTTACTAGAACGGATTTTGTTGCCGGAAAATTTGAGAACCAGCTCTTAAATTTTTGTTGTCGGAAATTCCGACAGAAAATGTCCGATGGAGCCTAGACACTGTCGGAATTTCCGACAACAAGCTCCCATCGAACATTTGTTGCCAGAAATTCCGACCTTGTGTATGCGGCATAAGAGTAAATGGAGGGGAAAAAAAAAATATGATTGTTAGACAAAAAGAGGCCAAACACATTATCAGTGCTACCAACAAGTGAGGAAAATGGCTAAATCTATTGAGAAAGGAGACAAAACCTTTACAATACAATTGGTACGTGATGCCGAATGACTATTTTGCCAAAAGTATTGGGACACCTGCCCTTACACGCACATGAACTTTAATGGTATCCCAGTATCACATCCTATGGTTCCAAATAAGCACTATGGATCTACACATTTCCACAACGAAATAGATTCACTAAGATCCAATGACCTTTGATGTGACTGCACAAAACTAGAAAAACAATAGTCTTTACACCATCCAACACGTGTCACCCAAAACACAATTCTAAAGGGGCCCGGTTGTTACCATAGGCAATCCTTTATATAGAGCCATCTGCAAAAAACAGCAGTACAACTTATATGAGATAAAAAGAAGACAGTCTTCTATCCTGAATAGTCACCAAATTGCCTATATTCACAAAAGAGTCCCACCAGTATCACAATTCTTAATCTTCACAAGACAGAAGTGGCGTACAAATGGCGTTAGATACGAGAGTGTGGTTGTAAAAAGGGTACAATGTATAGTAGTGAGTGTACATCTTGTATAACAGTGTAAATTTGCTGTCCCCTAAAAATAACCCAACACACAGCCATTAATGTCTAAACCGCTGGTAACAAAAGAGAGTACAACCCTAAGGCCCCATACACACGATAGAATCCATCCGCTGAAATTTATCCGCGGATCGGTTTCAGCGGATCGACGGATTTATCTGTTGATCCGCTGGAACGTACACACTAGCGCCCAAAAATCCCCGCGAACCAGAACGTATGCAACGTAAACCACGTAAGACATCACTATAAAGGGGAAGACCAAAGTCAACGGCGCCGCCCTCTGTTCCGCTTTTGCTAGTTCCGTGTGACCGCGTGCTAGTGAAGGTTTGGTTAGAGCCGATTCGTGCTTTTCAGTCTCCGCATTTTGACAGTAGGTATTCTCGGGTTCAGTGCGTTTGCTTGCGGGTTTGCAGTTGGCATTCGGGCACAGGCTTTCAGCACGTTTCCGCGTACTGTGCGCTCGTATCTGTGTGTCGTGCGGGCTTAGCAGGTTGTGCTGGATTTGCGAGTGCTTTCTGTTGGAGTGTGTTCTTGACTGACCAGCCGGCCGGTTTGAATCCATGATGGAGCAGCAGCGTCGATTCTCGCGAATTGGTGCTGGTTATGGGATTGCTTATGGCCATGTCCAGCGAACCTGTTTATTGGCCAGGAACACTGGGAGGAGGCGTTTCTGGACCAAGAATTGGTTGCGCCAGCGTGACCAGTTTTCTCATATGCCTCTGCTTAGGGAACTCCAGGAGAATAATCCTGATGATTTTCGGAATTTTCTCCGCATGACGGACCCCGTATTCAACCGTCTGCTGGGTCTTCTGTCCCCCTATATCACGAGGCAGGACACTGTGATGCGCGATGCCATCACGGCCGAGCAGAGGCTTATTGCCACGTTGCGGTACCTGGCGACTGGGAGGAGCCTGCAGGACCTCAAGTTCTCGACAGGCATCTCTCCCCAGTCACTTGGGGTCATCATACCGGAGACGTGTACTGCCATCATACGTGTTTTGAAGGAGGAGTATATTAAGGTAAGTTCCCTAATTTGAACACCACAATGTTTTTTTTTTAAATGTGTGAGAAAGTCAATTTTTTTTTTCTTCCCTAATAACCCTGAGATTGTAATCTGCTGTGTGTGGGATGTTCCCTTTTCTCCCCATGCATGTTGTTAACCTTTACATGTTTGTTTTGGGCCTACCTGCATATTTTGTCCTTACCCACCATAATCCTGTCCAGCATGCTTACCTAGGCCCCAACACACCTAGCCTAATTTTTTGTTATCTTTTGGCTAATCCATTGTAGCTCTGCCCCTCCCCCCCTCCTCCCCCCCGAAAATAGTTTCTTGCTCTATCATCAGAGGGATGTGGAGTCTGATAATTAAGTGGGCCTATATTTTTGGAAATAAATACTCACTTCACAATGCTTTTAGGAAATGTGAATCCTCTTGTTGATGTTGCACAATGATGGTTTTTGTAATTTGTTTGCAATGTTTATGTGCCAAAGTACTAAATCTCTTTTTTTGTTTGTCCCCACAGCTACCCTCCACACCACAGGAATGGCAGTCTGTGGCTTCCCAATTTGCCCAGCGTTGTGATTTTCCGAACTGCGGTGGAGCAATAGATGGGAAGCACGTCCGCATTGTGCCCCCACCCCACTCGGGGTCCTACTATTATAACTACAAGGGTTATCATAGTATCGTGTTGATGGCGGTGGTGTCGGCACAGTATGAGTTTCTCTATGTGGACGTGGGGAAGAACGGCCGGCTGTCAGATGGGGGAGTGTTCTCGCAGACAGAATTCTACGATCGTCTCCAAACTGGTGGTCTGGCACTGCCACCAGATGAAGATAATGTGGAAGGACTTCCGTTTGTGTTCCTAGCGGACGAAGCATTCGGGCTTGGACCTCACCTAATGCGGCCTTTTCCCCAGAGGACCCTCACCTTACAGAGGAAGGTGTTCAATTATCGGTTGTCCAGGGCTCGGAGGGTAGTCGAGAATGCCTTTGGGATCCTCACCAACCGGTTCCGCCTGTTCCTGACAGCTATACATCTGGCGGAATATAAATTGAACACCATTGTATTTGCCTGCTGCATTTTGCACAACTTTTTACGCAGGCATTCCCAGACGTACCTACCCGACAGCGTTTCTGAGGCAAGACTACTCTCAGATCCTCTCCCTGGGCTGGTCACTGGTCGCGCTGGCATTGGCACCCAATCAGCTCGTGAGGTACGCGACAATATGTTGAGTACTTCATGGGTCGGGGGGCCATTGCTATGCCAGATGATATTACTTTCTAATTCGGCCCCCAAAAGAAAGGAATATTCACAGAACTAATAAATAATTAGACCATTGGACTTTATACAGTTGTTTGTCATTACTGCTTTTTCTATTTTTATCTGTCTTCCTGGTTTGCACCAAAAATAGTGCACTTCTAGTGCCAAATGTATGGTTCAGGTTTTAGTAAATAAACACAATTGCACATTATTCACTCATCTCCAAACTGGGTATTCAGCATCTTAAATAATCAAGCCACTCCTTGTAATGATTTTCTAAAATATTTTTTTATTGTCAGCTTTTTCCTTTTTTTTTTTTTTTTAGGAATAATTTTATTATTAAACATGCCAACATTTTTATTTTTCATGGTTTTTTTTTTTTTTTTTTTTTTTTCGTATCAATTTTTTTGTTTTTTGGTCCAAACCATTTTGGATATGTTTTTTTGGTGTTCACAAACAATGTTGTACAATTGTACAATTTTTCACAAAAAAAATGTATTTAACAACTGTAAACGTCACAAAATCTTTTTGGTGTCCTAAAATTATTAATGTTTTTTTTTTAAAAAATATTTGTGCACATTTTGGACCTTTTGGATTTTTTCATTCTTTTTGTGCGTAATTTTGTGAGAAAATATTGATCACATTTTTAAAAGCTATTTGTTCACCCAATAATTTTTTTTTTTGTTTTGAAATATTTAGAAATAATTTTTTTTTGATTATTTTTAAAAATGTTTATTTATTTTTTTTTGGGGTTTTTTTGAATTCCAAAAAAAAGATTGATCTCATTTTTTGGATCGATGTGTTAACCAATCTTTTTTTTGTTAACTAATTTTTGATTTTTTTTCATTATTTTTAGATTTTTTTTTAACTTTTTCTGTTTTGTATGGCTTGTTGATTTGAAGCCATTTTTAAAATAAAAATAAAACATGTCCCAAAAACTAAAAACACAAATGTGTCACTATTGCATTCCCAAAAACAGTCATGGTGTGAGGTCACACCGGAACACGCCAAAATTTGAAGATGCACACATTCAGTGCTATTCGCCAAATGTCAGTTCTACAACAACGAAAGACTTTAAAATGGCGACATGTGCTATCTGCCATCATGGGTGAACAATGTCTGGGTTTTGTGGGAGCAAACCCTTCCTCGAAAAATAATTGACAATCGAGGAGGGGGTTGTACCCACAAAGCACAGATATTCTATATTCTGTGATGGCAGATAGCACATGTTGACACACTGTGTGTGCATCTTCAAATTTTGGCGTGTTGCTGAGTCATACATAAAAACAGGTTGGGGGATGGGCGGGGGGGGGGGTGTTTAGTCTTTGACACGGCCCATCATGTCAATGATGTTCTTATAGTTTTGCTCTATAACCACCATTCTGTGCCGCATAGTGTCCAGCTCGGTGCAGCAGTCGACAATTACATTCCGCACATTCTGTTCCATCTGAACCATCTGTTGCCGCATATTCGCCATTTCGCTGCTGCACTCCATTACTTGCTGGATAATAATTCCCGCACTTGCCCGAGAAAAATGTGGAACAGCATCTTCATCCCCTACAAAATTTGTAAAAAATATAAAATTAGCCATTTGACCGGCCTAGATACATCTAGGGTTGCCACCTCATCCCTTTAAACCAGAACACATATTAATTACACAGGTTCTGAGGCTGATTAAAAGGTGGTAATTTAACTCACCTGGTGCCATATCTGCATTACATTAGCCACAGAACATGTGGAATCCATATGTGTTCGGGATTAAAGGGATGAGGTGGCAACCCTAACTACATCTGTTTTGCCCTATCAAGCTGGGATGACACTGACCTGATGTCGTGTTGATTTCCTCCTCCACCACTTCTCCATCTTCATAAACTCCTCCTTCTTCTTCTTCCACCAATCCACCATCTTCAAAATCTCCTAAATCTTCTTCTTGAATTTCATCTTCCTCCTCAACAACTACCAGATCTAAAATTACGCCATCATCCTCTCTTCCTTCCTCCTCCTCCTCCACATCCTTATCTCTTCCTTCCACCTCCTCCTCCACATCCTCCTCCTCCTTATCCTCCTCTCTTCCTTCCTCCACCTCCACATCCTCCTCCTCCACATCCTCCTCCTCCACATGGCCAGATGGCAGATCCCGGGCGTGTCTGGCCCTCTCTGCCTCCTCGAATTGCTGGCGTCTTCTTTCCCCTAGAAAGAATAACCAAAAAAAAGGTATACTCATCAGCACACAGATATTGTAGAGCAGAAATCGCACACATTGCATAGAAGTTTAGAGGCTTTTTTTTTTTAATATTTAGTTGTCTTATCACCCCAAACCTACATTTTAGCATGACTTCTAGGCCAAGCTCTGATTAATTCCATTTTTAGCTTAGTGACACACATGGATGTCCCCCCCTTCAAATTTTGAGCTGAGACCATCCACATTTTAGTGTAATCTTTTGGGGGAGACACAGGTGCTCTGGATTACAGATATGAAAACACCTGCTTAGTAGCACTGTTTGCATTTCCCATTCTTGGATTTAATTTTTCGATTAATAAATTTGTACACAATGTTTACAAACAATGTTTTTGGCAAGAGAGGCATGACCAGGTGTGTTGTTCCTGGGCCAACATCGTATTTTTGAGAAGCAACCTGATGTGAACAAGGTTTCCTATTAACAGTCGTTGGCCAAGCAAATGATATTTTGATAAATAAAATTATTTAAACATGTGTTCAGAAGTACAACCAGGCCAAGGATACAGATGTAGAAATGTACCTGACCAAACATTCAAATAATAAAATTGTCCCCACCCCTCAAACAAAAAAATAACTTACTTTTTTTGAGTATTTTTTTGATTTTCTTGAGTTGATGTGGCTCACGGAGCTTTAAGTCGGACCACCGCTTCCGTAGCTGCTCCTTGGACCTGGCGATCCCAAACATCCTCTGCATTTTACGTGCCACCTTCTCCATAATTTTCCCCTTCCTGCGGTTGGGGGTCTTGTATGGGCCATATTGCCCATCATAGTCCTTCCTCCGCATAATCTCTACCAGCTCCACCATTTCGTCGAAAGACATATTAGTTGCCTTATAACGTTTTGGCCGGGATCGGGACGTTCCTGCCTCTGTCCCCTCACTTCTGGCCTGAGAGCTCCGTGCATGCTCGCCTGTCATCGCCATCTTTCATCCCCACAGAGATTAGGGGTGTGGAAAACAGGAAATGTCCCGTCATGGGCGGGGACGAGGGCAGCGGTTCATACATACGCGGAGTGTAGAGAATGAATAAGACGTGATTACGTAGGTTACGCGGAGATTATTCGCCCGTTTCACAGAAGTAACAGAGTTCACGCCAGATTTTGGGAGTTAACATTGATTAGGGGGCATGGCAATGGTGATGAAAGCGGTGTGTCACGCACACGCAGAGTCTGTTAAAGGGAACCTACGTGATTACGTTGCTTACGCAGAGATTAGTAGAACATTTGACAGCAGTAAACCAGTTAACGCCAGATTTTGGGAATTAACATTGATTAGGGGGCATGGCAATGGTGACGAAAGCGGTGTGTCACGCACACGCGGAGTCTGTTAAAGGGAACCTACGTGATTACGTTGCTTACGCGGAGATTAGTAGAACATTTGACAGCAGTAACACAGTTAACGCCAGATTTTGGGAATTAACATTGATTAGGGGGCATGGCAATGGTGACGAAAGCGGTGTGTCACGCACACGCGGAGTCTGTTAAAGGGAACCTACGTGATTACATTGCTTACGCGGAGATTAGTAGAACATTTGACAGCAGTAACACAGTTAACGCCAGATTTTGGAAATTAACATTGATTGGGGGGCATGGCAATGGAGACGAAAGCGGTGTGTCACGCACACGCGGAGTCTATAAAAGGTAACCGACGTGATTACGTTGCTTACGCGGAGATTATTTCATTGAGCTGCACGAGGAGCTAGAGATAATAAGGTAAAAAATTAAAACATGGGATCAGCAGAGGCCTAGAAACTTGAGAGCCATGGGATTGTGGTTTTGTCTGTTGTTTGCAGCCTTTTAACGCAACTTAGTATGTTTATTGTGTCCCCCAAACTGAATTTAATTCTCACAATGCTTTCACACATCACTTAAATCTAGATGTGAAGAATGCTCTACCTATTTGTATTTTTTGCCAGGTGTATTGTGATCATGCAAGTATTGTTCTGTGTTGGTTGGCCAGAGGTTATTAGGAAGTGTATTTATATGTCCGGAATGATGAGGGGCATGCTAAGTACACATGAAATAGTGCCTTGATGAAAGGTCTCAATCTAAAAATTTGTGGATGGGTCTAGATTACACGTATTTAGCAAACTGATTTGAAAAAGGGTCTGCATGTGAACTCATTTTTGGTCACAACAATGGGGCAGAGCTGGCCAGCATTTTGGCTGCAGGAGACACTGTGTTTGCATAGTACTTGATCAATCTGGGGCCACATATGAATACAATGGGAATGCTGTGCATTTTTTAATGTTTTTTTTTGTTGTGTTTAACAGTGTTCATCTTAAAATTTCTTCCTAAAAATCAAAAATGGAAACAATCGTGGGAAAGGAGATAATTTCACGGCTCATTGAGAAGTTTAGGGAAATGCCCCTACTTTGGGATTCCAAACATCCCAACTATTCGAAGCGGGACCGACGAAGGGCAGCACTTGCTGAAATAGCTACATATATGCAGACATGGGTTCCCGGCTGCACAGGCAACATGATCAAGAACAAAATGAATAACCTGAGGGCCGCATACCGAACAAAAATAAGAGAACTTCGGGAGCAACAATCAGGAGCAGCAGCAAGAGAGTCCACGGAGCCAAGTCTGTGGTACTACCAGGAGCTGGAGTTTTTGGGGGGTCAAATGGAGGGCCGGCAATCAATGTCCAGCCTTCCTTCCAGCCGGCATTGCAGCAGACCTTCCATGGATCACCACAGCCAGGAGGAGGACGGTGAGGGGCTGGCTGGCAGGCATGAAAATCTCAGAGTCTCCACTTCTGATGAGGTAGAGTATTTTTCAAAATGTTTTCGGGCTGCTAATTCTTGTTTGTTTATTGAGTTGATATTGTAATCCCAAACCAAAAAATGGACTATAAAAGTCATGGTCATAAAAATAGGGGTCATGGATGCCAAGTGCAGGGATCAGAAGGAGAGTCTATTCAAGTTTAAAGTAAGATAAAACAAACCAGTCTAGAGCATGAAAATGTGTGTGATTTGCTTGTGCCAAATTGTAAAACATGTCACTTTTTTTGACACAGGAAGAAGGGAGCAGCCAGGAAATATTGGCTAATGATGCTGAGCTGCCTGCCAGCCAGGAGGAAGGGGTCATTGTCAGCCAGGAGGAGGAGGCCGGGCCCAGCACCAGTCAGGAGGGCCCCAGGCCCACGGTCAGCCCCACCAGGCAAGTCCCTCCCCCCCGGGTCAGGCAAACAGGCCTAATGAGGCGCAGGAGGCAGGTTGAGGATGAGAGCCTCCGAATGATTAGGGAGGCTAGCGCCTTAATGAGGGCCCCCCTCAACCCCACTGAGGCCTACAGTGCCTATGTGGCCCACGAATTGTCCCAAGCGGGGGAGGACGGTCAGAGGCGTGCCAGGAACCTGATGAACCAGGTGCTTTTATGGCTGCACCAGGGCTGGCTGACCGATGACACTGAGCTGAGTGACCCGGCCTATCCTGCACAACACCTGCTAACTCCTCCTGCTGCCACATCATCCCGACCTGCAAGGGGCCGTGGACGGGTCCGTGGAAGATCTGCTGCAAGGAGGGTTACAAGAAACAGGAGAAGATGATTCCCGGCCTTCCATTTGATCCCACAAAAACTTTGGGTTTTTTGGACTACCACAGCCTGGGCTCCATTGGCTCACTTGCTGCTGCTCCTGGTTTTTGTTTTTGTGGTTGTTCTTTTTTAGTTCTCGGTATGCGGTCCTCAAGGTTTGCCATTTTGTCCTTGACTATGTTGCCTGTGCAGTCTGGAACACAAGTCTGCATGTATGTTGCTATCTCATCAAGTGCTGCCGTTCTCGGTAATTTATTTTTGTTTATGGCCAAAATAAATGGTTATTTGATTTACTGAAATACCTTGTCTATTGTGTTTTAATACTGTGGTGATTAGGCATGAAACATTTTAGCAAATAATATGTGTCATTTAGAAAGGACACCAACTCCTTGGGGGGGGGGGTACATTTGGCGTACCAACTTGGGAAAACAAAAAAGGAAAAACACACGCCTAAATAAAATGGTGACATAACTTGACCAAAACGAAAATACAAAAAAATAGGAAAGAAAAAAGAATGGGGACATAAATTGCACAACAAAAAAAAAGGAAAAAAAATGGGAAAGAAAAAAGAATGGGGACATAAATTACACAACAAAAAAAAAAGGAAAAAAAATGGGAAAGAAAAAAGAATGGGGACATAAATTGCACAACAAAAAAAAAAGGAAAAAAAAATGGGAAAGAAAAAAGAATGGGGACATAAATTGCACAACAAAAAAAAAAGAAAAAAAAAATGGGAAAGAAAAAAGAATGGGGACATAAAATGCACAACAAAAAAAAAGGAAAAAAAATGGGAAAGAAAAAAGAATGGGGACATAAATTGCACAACAAAAAAAAAAGGAAAAAAAAATGGGAAAGAAAAAAGAATGGGGACATAAATTGCACAACAAAAAAAAAAGGAAAAAAAAATGGGAAAGAAAAAAGAATGGGGACATAAATTGCACAACAAAAAAAAAAAAGAAAAAAAATGGGAAAGAAAAAAGAATGGGGACATAAATTGCACAACAAAAAAAAAAGGAAAAAAAAAATGGGAAAGAAAAAAGAATGGGGACATAAATTGCACAACAAAAAAAAAAGGAAAAAAAAATGGGAAAGAAAAAAGAATGGGGACATAAATTGCACAACAAAAAAAAAGAAAAATAAATAAAAAACATTCAATTACAAACCAAAAAATAAAAACATTCACATGTGGAGGAAAAAAAGAAAGTTCAAACATCTGGATAGATAGCATCAGCAAGAGAACGGGTTTATTCTAGCAAGAGAACGCTGAAAAAACAAGAGGAAATAAACGACACACTATATAGTTAAAAGGACGAATGTGCCATATAACAAACAAACAAACGAGAGTTTTACCTGAACGAGTGCTCCCATCCCCTTATTTTGTCTGAGCATGCACGTGGTTCTTATCCGCGGATAATGTGTACTAACCAACGGATCTATCCGTCGGATAGATTTGCAGCGGATAGATTTGTTTAGCATGTCAGCAAATATTCGATCTGCTGAAAAGCCATTCGACGGATAAATATCCGCGGAAACAGATCCGCTGGAGTGTACACACCATAGACTCTATCCGCTGAAACCCATTTGCTCGGATTTATCCGCGGATGGATTCTATCGTGTGTACGGGGCCTTAGTGAAAATGTCCAAAATGGTCCCAAAGTGTCAATATTTTGTGTGGCCACCATTATTTTTCAGCACTTCCTTCGGCATGTAGTTCACCAGAGCTACACAGGTTGTTTCACAGGTTGCCACTGGAGTCCTCTTCCACTCCTCCGTGATGACATTATGGAGCTGGTGGATGTTAGAGAATGCCCCACAGATGCTCAATAGGGTTTAGGTCTGGAGACATGCTAGGCCAGTCCATTACCTTTACCCTCAGCTCCTTTAGCAAGTCAGTGGTCATCTTGGAGGTGTGTTTGGGGTCGTTATCATGTTGGAATACTGCACAAATACTGCCCAGTCTCCAAAGGGATGAGATCATGCTCTGCTTCAGTATGTCACAGTACATGTTGGAATTTATGGTTCCCTCAATGAACGGTAGCTCCCCAGTTCTGGCAACACTTATGCAGCCCCAGACCATGACACTCCCACCCCACCACCATGCTTGACTGTATGCAAGACACACTTTTCTTTGTACACCTCATCTGGTTGCTGCCACACACACTTGACACCATCTGAACCAAACAAATTTATCTTGGTCTTATCAGACCACAGGACATGGTTCCAGTAATCCATGTCCTTAGTTTGCTTTTCTTCAGCAAACTGTTTGCAGACTTTCTTGTGCATCATCTTTAGAAGAGTCTTCCTTCTGGGACAATAGCCATGCAGACCAATTTGATGCAGTGTGCGGAGTATGGTCTGAGCACTGACAGGCTGACCCCCCCCACCTCTTCGACCTCTGCAGCAATGCTGTCAGCACTCATACGTTTATTTCCCAAAGACAACCTCATCTACCATGGCAAGGCCTGTTCTGAGTGGAACCTGTCCTGTTAAACCACTGTGTGGTCTTGGCCACCGTGCTGCAGCTCAGTTTCAAAGTCTTGGCAATCTTCTTACAGCCTAGGCCATCTTTATGTAGAGCAACAAATCCTCAGATAGTTCTTTGCCATGTTGAACTTCTAGTAACCAGTATGAGAAATTGAGAGCGATAACACCAAATTCAACACTCCTGCTCCCCATTCACACCTGAGACCTTGTAACACTAACGAGTCACATGACACCAGGGAGGGGAAATTGGGTCCAATTTGGACATTTTCACTTAGGGGTGTACTCACTTTTGTTGCCAGCAGTTTAGACATTAATGGCTGTGTGTTAAATTATTTTGAGGGGACAGCAAATTGACACTGTTATACAAGCTGTACACTCGCTACTTTACATTGTAGAAAAGTGTAATTTCTTCAGTGTTGTCACATGAAAAGATATAATAAATATTTACAAAGATGTGAGGGGTGTACTCACTTTTGTGAGATACTGTATAATTAGACAAAAAAGTTAGAAACCCCCCCCCCCTAAAAAAAAACGATATATAGATAAAAAATGGGGCAGACTCAATGAACCACTTGGTCTTTTTTCTGCCATCACTCTTCTGTGTTTCCAAATAAACTTTTGGTCCAGTTGGTAATTTTCTTCAATCGGAAGCTGGTTCAATGGTTGTAAATTGCAGCATGTATGGCCAGCATTAATGTACACTGTAGGAAAAGAGTAAATGTACTGTTCTGACCTCTATAATGCACTTCATCAGAGGTTAGAGGATATAGGAGGACAAAATGTATAGATCCACTCTCATGCCATCCTAACAAAGTGTTTCCCCAGATGACAATTCTCACCTTGATTAATGACATGAGCAGTGCTAAACTAAAAGAAAGTGTAGAAAAGGGCTTCAGCAATCAAATGGAAAACATGCAATCCTTTATCTTTCTTTCTCTCATCAGGTTTTCACTTTTGTTTTTTATTGATTTCTATGTTATTTGCCTCTTTCAGCCACAATTAGTGATTAGACGTGACCCAATTAGTCATCCTTAAAGGTAGAATTACATTTCAGTGTGCTGACAACATTTAATTGAGAATAACACAATATAGAGCAGGGGGTAGGCAACCTTGTAGAGGTGGAGATCTACCTGAACAACTTGAAAGAGAACAAAGATCACTAAGTTCTGGCACCCTTCTTTTCAAGAAGTTAACTATCAGGGCCTAATTAAATAGTAAGGAAAAATATAATAAAACATATTTCACTCTAAACATATAAACTTAGCCCACATTAGGAGATAGTGTCAGTAGAGCAGTGGTCAGAGGACAGTGTCAGTAGGGCAGAGGACAGTGTTTGGACAGTGTCAGTAGGGCAGTGGAATGTGTCAGTAGGTCAGTGGACCATGTCAGCTGGGCAGAGGTTGGTGTCAGCAGAGCCCACTGCTCTGCTGACACCAACCTCTGCCCAGCTGACATGTTGTCGGTAGGGCAATGGATGGTGTCGGTAGGGCAATCAATGGTGCCAGTAGTGAGGAGTTTGGTGTTAGTAGGGCAGAGGATGATGACAAATATCACTGTAAAAATATAAACTTAGCAGACCTTTAAAGTGGATAGCGTTGGTATGTGTCAGTAGGGCAGGGGATGGTATGTGGACAGTGTTAGTAGGGCAGTGGACAGTATCAGTAGAGCGGTGGATGGTATCTGTAAATCAGTGGACAGTGTCAATAGGGCAATGGACAGTGTCAGTCAGTAGGGCAGTGGATGGTGTCAGTAGGGCAGAGGACAGTGACAGTAGGGCAGAATTTGGTGTCAGTAGGGCAGTGGACGGTTCCAGTCAGTAGGACAGATGACTTTGCCAGTTTGCCAGTAGCGCAGAAGATAGTGTCAGTAGAACAGTGGACAATGTCAGTAGGGCAGTAGATGGTGTCTGTAAATCAGTGGACAGTGTCAGTAGGGCAATGAATCATGGAAGCTGCCATTGCTTGCCATTGCTTGCTTCTAATTCTGCAAATGCAGGATGCCTGACTGTCACATTGACCTTCTAGGTTCATCAATAACACAAAACAAATATACAGATAAGAGGGGTTGTAACTTTCCTGGTGTGCATGCTTGTTCAAAAAGTACTGAAGCCAGAGGGTTTGCTTAATAGCTAGGCAACTAACAATGGCAGCCCCCATATATTTCTTGTGAAAAGTTTCCTTTGAAGCATATATTTTCAATTCAGGGCAAAGCAACAGACTTGCAGTAATCCACTACCTGTACTCAGGATATATTTTTAAAAATGTCCCCCTTCTCAGACCGCAGTGCAGTGCACAAAAACAAAACACCAAAAGCGAACCAAAAAAGGATATGTGAACGCATCCAGAAAAGTGCACTTAGGGTATGTCATATGGTCCCTTCCCAAACAGGAAGGACCCTTCCCTGACTCCCCAGGGTGCAAGACTCCTGATGAGTGCAAAGCACACTCAGGTCCACCTAGTTAAAAGCCCCTGTTTGACCCCTCTCCCCATGATCAGCAAAAGCCAATCTTCCCTGAAGAGAGACCCCCCCAAGGCAGGTGGGAAAGGAGCCTATGGGTCACTCATCCCTCAGAGTTGGTCCGATGACCCACTGTTTTGTCAAGTTTTTGGGGTTGTGTTTGATATGTGCAAAGAGAGATCACACAAATACTTATAAGTATAACATTTTTTAAAGATAAAGACAGCTACAGATAAAGATAAAGAAAATATGACAAGAAAACTTACCGTATTTATCGGGGTATAGCGCGCTCCCGCGTATAGCGCGCACCCCTAAAGTTGCCCCCATTCCTGTGGAAAAAAAAAGTTTTTTGTACTTACAGTTTTGGTGTCTTGCGCGGCGTCCATCGGCGAATCCGGCGTCCGTCTGCGGCTTCGGGTGTCCTCTTCGTCGGGTCCGGCGTCCTCACGTCCTCCCCGCTTGTTTCCCGTGCCGAGTTTTGAATACTGCGCCAGCATATACCGAGCGCAGTACACTCGGGCAGGCTCGGCAACTGTCGCGCTCACGTCCTGTACGTCCTGTACATTCAGGACGTGACCGCGGAAGAAGCCGAGACTGGCCGACTATACCCGAGTGTACTGCGCTCGGTATATGTCGGCGCAGTATTCAAAACTCGGGGCGGGAAAGCGGGTATCGGCGTATATCGCGAGAAAAAAAAAACAAGAGGCAGGCGCCACTCAGTAAACTGAAAAACTTTTAATATAACAAATAATAAAAGCACTCACATTTAAATGTAAAGGTTCAGGCATATAGATGCTGTCCTACGGGTCGTCATGTTCAGCCAATAGATGTGAGGGTCCCTTGGAAACACTTGCACAGCGCTTGTGCTGTGTAACGAATGCAGCGCTGCTCAATACAGTCTTGTATATGGATGGATGTGCACGGATGTGCAAGCAGGGCTGCTGGAACGCACGCCGAGACGCACGCTTTGGACGCTATGGCTGAATGGAAGGAAGTGACGTCATCGCCGGGGACAGCAATTGTGCGACGCGTGTCCGTGCATATGCTGTGATTCGGAGGAAAACAAATTCACAGCTCGCACCTTTTTCAAGCGCTTGAAAAAGGTGCGAGCTGTGAATAGCGTCCCAAGCGTGCGTCTCGGCGTGCATTCCAGCAGCCCTGCTTGCACATCCGTGCACATCCATCCATATACAAGACTGTATTGAGCATTCATACTTGCTTTTCATACAGCATTGCCAGGTAATCAGACAGACGCATGCCTAATGGCAGCTCTAAAATGAGACTAACCTATTCCAGTTTGGGCTGTGGTTATTAGACCAGGAACAAGGAATAGACAACCACCAAGCCAACTCCCTCAAGGAATTGGTCAGTTTACAATCACACATTCCTTTGGTATGAGTCATCCAAAGTAATCAGGATATTAGAGGCTCAGATATTTGTGAGGCAAAAATGAATAAGGAATATAAAATATACAGATTCCCCATCCTACCATACATAAGTGAAGGAAAAACACACATATAAAGTGCAGGTGACACACATGGAGAAAAAAAAATGACAATAAAAAGGTATCAACACAATGGCTAGGCCTTGCAGCCCCACTAACCATGACACTTACTTTTCCTTCACTCCCCCACTCCTCTGTTCAGCCTTTGTGCCAATGGAAGAACATGTGACCCACTACATGCGAAAGCAATGGGCCAATTAGTGCATTCACACAGGGAGTCTAAAACCTGTATAATCTATGACTCCAGGACTTTCTTTCACTTCTGGAGGTTGAATATAGTCGTGGGGAGGAGAAAACAGGGAGGTAAATATATGTGTCTGCAGAGTTCTGCATTAAAATGGACCTGTACACACGGTCGTTCCAAACCGATGAGAATGGTCCGACGGGCCATTTCCATCGGTTCACCGCTGAAGTGGCCTGATGGTCTGATGTGCGTATACACCATCGTTCCAAAAACCGATCGGGTCAGAACGCGGTGACGTCAAACACACGACGTGCTGAATAAAACGAAGTTCAATGCTTCCAAGCATGCGTCGACTTGATTCTGAGCATGTGCGGGTTTTGAACCGATGCTTTCTATACTAACCATCGGTTTTGACCGATCGGGTAGCGGGCCATCGGTTCGATTTTAAAGCATGTTTTAAAATTTTGGACCGAAGGACAACAGACCGATGGGCTATACACACCGTCGGTTTGGACCGATGAAACTGAACCTCGGTCCATTCTCATCGGTTTTGTCCGACCGTGTGTACGCGGCCTTACTCTTCCCATGATCAAAACGAAAATTTCTCATTAAGCTTTAAATCCTTTAGTGTATGCTGCAGACCAAATGACTATCTGCAAATTTAAATCAGTAACAGCATGGAATATATCTGTTCTGACTGACATTTTAGAAAATATATATCTTCAGCTCCACAGTGTAAAATGCAATCGTGTTGGTTTTCTTGCACTGAGAAGATATTATTATTGAGTACATTGTTGAAAGCATAAATCCATTCCATATGATATCTCTCTATTGCCTCTGACATAGTTCAAACGGGTTGACACAAAGATCTCTACGCATTTCAGTGTCAAGAGGACCGCTGATGGCTATTGATTGCTGAGGCCATTACATGAAATTGACTTTAGCTGTCAATCTGGACTTGTAGCAAGGCTGCAATAATAGGATAGTAGAAATGTATGACGAGGAATGTGTTCTGTCTTTTTGTGCTTCCAGAACCACAAGAAAAGCAATGACGTTTCTTTAGTGAACAATCAATTTTTATCTTTTTTTTACTTAATGCATTATAATGAAATAAAGTATAGCTTTAACAAAACTATATATTTAATTGCATAGCATTTTTAGCCAGTTATCCCTTGTTAAGTTTAATGCACGCTTCCCCTGGATGTGAGGACGCTGAGCAACAATCCACTGCTGGAGCATAGAGGAGTAGTCAAGAGGAGCTGAGGATCTGGTAAGTAAAACTGCTGTTCGCAGTCCCCTGGAAAGGGCAGCCTCGCTGCAAGGGTGTATTTTTACTTTCACTTGAGATAGTCATTAATAGATCTTTTCAATCTACTTCTCCCCGCGGGAGTAGGCATTTCTATGCCTAGGGGGATTGTCATCTGGGAGGTCGCCCAGATGATTGACGTCTGTTCGCCCCGGCAGATAAGGCCCCGCCTCCCGTATTGCGTAAGCGCGCACGAGTTACGGGGTTTCCGAAAAAAGCCGAACATGCAGAGATGTGAGTCGGCTCCATACGGCGCCTGCGCTCTGCATGTTCGGCTTCTTTCGGGAACCCTGTAACTCGTGCGCGCCTACGCAATACGGGGGGCGGGGCCTTATACACCGTGGGAACAGACGTCAATCATCTGGGCGACCTCCCAGATGAAAATCCCCCTAGGCATAGAAACGCAGTAGATTGAAAAAATGGATTACAAGGTACGTACAGCATAAAAAAAAAACACTAATTGCGGACAGTACTTGTTACGAATATAAGGGAGTTGGTCAGATATACATGCTATTAGGGTGAACCTCCGCTTTAAGAGAACTACCTGATCTGTAAGCATGAATGCAATATCGAATCCTAAAGACACCTAAATTTGGTTAAAAAGGGATGAAAGGGAACCAACAAAATAAAAAAACATACTTACCTAGAGATGGCTGCAGCATGGATCCGAGCTGCAGCTGTCCCTCGCCGACTCTACCCAGAGAACTGAGCAATCAAATACCACTGATCACACAGTTCTCTCCCTCAGCTCTGAGCAGAGAGCCATGACTGTCAGTCTCAACACTCACTGGAGCACTGGTCTGTGGAGTAGACATGCGTGGTTAATTTCGTTCCAAATCAAAATTTGGACAAATTAAATAAATGAAAACAGTAACAAATTTAAACAAATCTGAAATATTGAAACAAAATGTAATCTAAAATTCAAATTTGAAAAGTTTTCGAATTGACATCGTTTTCGAATTTCTGGATAGAATCAAATAGAATAGAAAATAAAGGAATACAATAGAACAGAATATAAAAGAATAGAGATGAATTGAATAGATCAGAAAGGAATAGAAAATAAAAGATTGGAATATAAAAAGTAAAACCGAACAGAATATAACATAAAGGGATATAAAAGAAAATAAAGGAATACAAAATAAAATAATAGAGTATAATAGAAAATAATAGAGTAAAACACAACAAAATAGAATAGAAAATGAAAGAACAGAATAAAATAGAATAGAAATAAGAATAAAATAGAATATAACCCGCTTCTGAAATTCAAATTGATGATGTGCTGACGAAACCCGTAGGACGGAGCTTTCTGCATCGTTGCGTCACTTCCTGCCGAAGTCAAGGAACGCATTGCGTCCCGGACTTCCTGGTTTTAAATGCTTATTGGATGCAAATTGTAAGTACATTCCCAGTTGTTTAAACAATATAAACAGAGTGAGAGTAAGCAGACAATATTTTTATTTGCTTATTTTTCAAAGAGGACTGGTCACTTTAATTTACAAGTGTTGTTCACTTAAAGCGGAGTTCCACCCACATTTTTCACTCCTCGACATGCCGCATCCTTAAAATGAATTGGAAATTTATTTTTATTTTTTCTGTTCACTTAACTGATTTATGCCTATATCTAATTTCACTTCCTCCTCCAGGGGGCTGCGGCAGCAGACGTCATTTCCGGTTTTGCATTGGCTCCTGGGAGATCTTTGTCAGATTAGCATGGAGTCTTTAAAATTTCATGGCAAGCTTGGCATGGCATGGCTCCAGTAACATTTACCATTGGCTTCTATGGAAAATCTTTGTCAGCTCGGTATGGCTGTGCCATGCCAAGCTAACCAAAATTTCACCGCACTGCACATGCAGGAGATCAGCAGGTGAATGCTGGATAGCCAGCATGCACGGAATCCAGGAGGAAGGACACTGTGGCTTCAGATGCCCACACTGGGCACAGAAACAGAAACATCACAAAGTAAGAAAACAATGCTGCACGGATAGAAAACTGTGCATAGTTTACAGCATACCTTTATTACATTTCACGAGGCATGAGTATTCTAGGGGTATTTTTATCTTAAAGGTCATATTTTGTCCGGAACTCTGCTTTAAGGAGGATTTTTGAACAGCAAAAGTTTATCAACTCGTTGTTGTTTTTGTTTATTTAATTTTGAATAATTAAAGCGGTGGTTCACTCACACTAACAACATTTTAGCATTAAATTAGGCATAGTAGCGCGAGCTACAGTATGCCTGTATTGATTTTTTTAGCCCGGTACTCACTGTGCAATCCTATATAGAAGATTCCGACTCCCCGCGGGGAATGGGCGTTCCTATCAAGAGGGAGGATGATTGACGGCCGGCTATGGCACGCCACGCTCCCCGAAGATAGCCGGAACAGGTCTCGGCTCTTCACGGCGCCTGCGCACAGACTATGCGCAGGCGCCGTGAAGCGCCAAGTCCTATTTCGGCTATTTCCGGAGAAGCGCGACGTGCCATAGCCGGCCGTCAATCATCCTCCCTCTTGATAGGAACGCCCATTCCCCGCGGGGAGTCGGAATCTTCTATATAGCATTGCACAGTGAGTACGGGGCTAAAAAAATCAATACAGGCATACTGTAGCTCGCGCTACTATGCCTAATTTAATGCTATTAAAAAAAATGTTTTATTAGGGTGATCCACCGCTTTAAGAGCAACTGACACTTTATAAACGTATCAATTGAATACGTCACTGGTTATTTTAATTTGCAAGAGTTGTTCACCCAAGAATACATGTATATATATATATTTCACAGAAAATGTTCATCAAACAGGTGCTATCATTTGTATTTATTTATTTCTGAACAATTAAGAGCACCTATCACTTTACAAATCCTATTAACAGAATATATAAAAAAAACAAGGTTTATTAAACACTGAGGTGAAGAAATGAAACTGGAACTGAACACCAGAAATGTATTTGAAGGGCACCCCACATTTAATAACTAATAGAGCAGCGCCATACCTACTACTGTCAAATATCTATCAAAACTAGGTACCCACTCCTACCCCAAAAAATAAGCAGTGGAACGCGGGAGGAGGACATAAGGTTAAACTTCCCCTTTATGGTGACGTTCCACTTTAAGATGTTAAGTTATGGTATTATGGTGAAATACTGTAGGTAACTTTAATAGGTGTCCGTTTATGAAGCAGTGAAGAGCGGTGATCCCAAGGATCACCAGTGATCACAGCCCATAAACAGTTTATGAAACAGAGATAATAGGGGGGAGAAGTGTTTGAACTTGTTCTCCCCCAGATTATCTCTACACACAGTGAAGTGTCATAGACTGACACAGAAACGGCCAGTTTATGAAGCTGTGATCTGAGCTCTTCACTGGTGATCTGTGTCAGAATTCACACTCCCCGATTCACCATCTCAGAGCTGGTGAAGTGGGGAGTGAAGAGGGAATCCCGGGGGATCTGAGGAGGAAGGAGGAAGATTTTTAACTTCCTTCTACCTTGTTCTGACCCCCCAACACTGTAACCATGTGCCCCTGTAATATTTATGTGTATACATATATATACATAAATATATATAATGTATACATGTACATAATATATATATATAATGTGTGTGTATATACAATGTGTGTGTATACATATATATATTATGCAGGGGAACTCGTTATTTTAATTACATTAACCACGTGTCTTTCAGTGAACTGAGCGGTGATAATTTATCACTGCTCAATAAACTGACATCTCCGTATTTCTGTGAATTTCTGGTCTGTTCTCCACTGTTTGAAGCGTTGGAAGATCACTTCACTCCTCCAAGGGTGAAGCGATCTTCTCCGCTTCATAAACAGGCACACAGAGGAGAAAAATCTTCACCGTGAATGCCGGAGAAAAAAGCAGTGAATAGATTTCACTGCTTCATAAACGGACACCATAATGTAGTAAAATATTTATACTATTTAGTGTGAGGTAAAACAAGCAATTGATCTCTGTGAGTCAATGTGGATACAATAGAATTGTACAGAATACAGGAAAATAAGAGGGAAGCTCAATGACAGCTCCCCATTTCACAAACAAAACAGCAGAAAGTGTTTCTCATATTCAATTAATCTGCAAATGAGACTCTGAGCAACCATTCTTTTCCAAAGTGTGGAAATGAGTGTGGTGAAACACTGTGGCACAACACAAAAGATTATTTTAATGCTTAGAGAAAATCAACTCTAATGCCTCGTACACAAGACTGGTTTTCCCGGCAGGAAAACTGCCATGAGAGCTTTTGGCCAGGAATCCCGGCCGTGTGTATGTTCCATTGCAGTTTTCCCTACAGAAAAACTGAGGGGAAAAAAAGAGAACATGTTTTCTTTTTTCCCACCGGGATTCCTGACAGACTTTTTCCCTTCGGGAAAACCGGTCGGGTGTATGCTTTCCCGAGGGGAAAAAAAATGCGCATGTTCAGAATCAAGTATGAGATGGTAGCGCTTGTTCTGGGAAAGCTAGCGTTCGTAATGGAGATAGCACATTCGTCACACAGTAACGGACTTAAAAGCATGAAGACTGAAAAGTGCAAATCGTCTCTCACCAAACTTTTACTAACACGAGGATCAGCAAAAGCAGCCAAAAGGGTGGCGCCGTTTGAATGGAACTTCACCTTAATAGTCCCGTCGTATGTGGTGTACGTCACCGCGCTTTATACGGGCAGTATTTGGCCTGAACTTGTGTATGCAAAGCAGGCTTGAGAGGAATTCCGTCGGGAAAAACTTTGGTTCTTTTCCTGCCGAGAAAAACGGTCATGTGTACGAGGCATAAGTGTGCTTTATTGAAGATCTAAAAGAGGTTTAAAAACAAGTAGACATAAAGAACAAAGAGGTAACAGGTCCTAAAGAAGCAAGTCCACAAAAAAGTTTTAATTAACCATACCATAATACCACCCACCTGTGTAAGGTGCCAAACCAACCAGAGCATACAAAAATGAGACCCAGGTAAAGAGGTTTCTGATGGTATTGTTAATGAAATTGTCTTGGTAGTTATAGTCGCATCATAAAGTATTATACCTTGCGTAAATTGTCAAATCAATAAAATTTGTACTTTAAAAAAAAATTAACCCTGATTAAGACCCTCTGTTGCCAAAATAGCCGCTATCTGACCCTGGTAGCTTTACCTGGGTCTCATTTCGAAAACAAGTAGGCCTAGAATATCAAATGGAATCAATTACTCCACTAACAACATAAGGCGCACTGCAGACCTCTACCTATTGCAATGTGCATAAATCAAAGCCTCCTTGGTACTTTTGGGACTATCAATCCCAGATAGTTCCAGAAAAAATTATCAGTTTTATTGTAAAAAAATATTTTATATTATTTATTACTGAGACTTCGAGACAAATACCTCTTATGAGCTTCTCTAAATCTCAGAGGGTTCAAGGAGTTTATGGTGTAGGCATTTTTTTGTTTTGTTTTTTTGTTTCCTTCTGTCTGGATATTGTAGACTGGCACACCTGGGAAAAAAAATTAATTTTTGGGGTGAACCTCCACTTTAAGACAGACAGTTTGGGAACATGGGAATATTGAAGAACAGCCGGGAAACCACTAGCCCTAGGAACAAAGAGCAAGCTCCTTTAATTCCCTGCTTGGTGTCCCAGAGCAGCAATACCCACATATTACCATTAAGCAAGAGTCATTGGCCACATTGTCCAAGTCTATGCAGTAGCACCTGCATAGCAGTAATGTACCTATACAGACCCCAGAATCTGAGCAGTGCAGAGCAAAGGGAAGGTCTCTCAGGCTCCTCCTTTGTTGTGACGTGTCACACAGAGCAATGCGAAAGTGGCACATTTGGGCAAATACAACTTATGTACATCTGCAGGTAAACACCAATGCAGAGGCCATCAATGTTTACAAGAGTATGATAGCGTACAGCCATTCACTTTATGTGCAGCTGACCATGCCCTTTGTCGCTCCTCAGGTGTGCAGAAGTCCTGGAAGTAAATGTCTCTATAAGGCCTTAGAGACGTGCACATAAAAAAAATAAAGAAATAAAAATTCCTTCAGTTACTTAAAGTGGATGTAAACCTGATTAATGAAATGTGACCTAGGCACATATATCTGTAGTGTTTTCTTATTGCTCACCAAAGCACTAAGTCCTGTGTGTTTCTGCTGTTTCATTCCTCTGTTATCAGCATTATAACTTCTGACAAGTTCTCCGAGACGGGAGATAAAAGCAGCTGAAAATGTGTGTCAAGGGAGGTTGCTATAGATTAGCAGAGAGCTTGTCTTGCTACAGCACAGTTCTGAAACTATCTTTGTTCTTCTACCTATGTGAAAGGGGGGGGGGGGTTGTGCCTTTCCCTCAATCCGCTGTCTCCCAGTGTAAGCCAAGAATACCGATGAAGAAGTGAAGATTCAAACCCTATGTAAGAATTCTAAAGAATATAGATAGGGAAAAACAGCACATACAAGTAAAGCTTATGCAGGGAGGTTTGTTTCATCCATGTGTATCATCTGAGGCTGTTCGCTTCACTGGGTATAGCAGAGGGTTTATATCCACTTTAGGTTAACTGATCCAAAAGCTACCCCTTCCACCCAGAAAAACTGAGCTGGGGGATATTGTTTTTAGCTGTATCACTAGCTCTGTTGTAACAGCTGAAACTATTCCAACTTTCCTAAAGCACAACTGAACGTATATTTTAAATAAGCTAACATTTGCATTAAAAGTCAATATGTGCGCAGTATTATACTTTGTTTTCTTTAAAATTCAGCCACAGCCTGAGAAGTAAGTAAAGACATGCCACTTGCTGAGTCAGAGCTTTCTGGAAGTTTGAGCTTCACTGTTTTCTGATTGTAGGTCTGACTCAGCAGGGGGTGTATAAAAGCCTGTCCCCTGCTAGTATGCTGCAGAGATGGACCCTTGCTCTAAAAGCAGTGGTCTCTCTGCAGAGTTCTAAAATGAACCTGCTGAATCAGAGCTAGTGCTCTTCAATCAGAAATCTCATGGCCTCTACTGATTGGAGAACTTTAGCTTGACTCATCAGGTGGTGTGTTGGACCTCTGCAGACAGACCACTGCTTTCACGCAGAAAGCAAGGATCTTTTATCTGCAGCATGGTGGCAGAACACAAGATTTTCTATTCATGCTGTGGCTAAGTGTTGTCCTTTTTTATACATCCATTTTTTAATTACATCATACCAACAGGGTGTATTCAAAGGCAGTTCCTTTACAAGGGCGACAATTCGTACTGCAGTTAAGCTGCAGCATTGTCATTCTTTTCTATACAACCCATTGGAGTACACGTAGTATGCCAATGCACATTGCGCTGGCAGATTCTGCCATAGTCATCATGGTGAGGCTGTAATGTTCAGCTGTGTAACACTGTGCAATGTTACTGTTATGCAGCATAGTATTTGCCCACAAGATGGCAGTGCTACGTAATATAGTTATCACACAGCCTTACAGGAATGCTGGGACTTGTATGCTGTAACAAAGAAAAAGGAAAGGAGGGCGCACCGACCTTGTGCATTACCAAAGATAAAATGTATTATAAAACTATATAGCAATAGTAGTCATATTCACAAACCAATTTGTTTAAAAAGCGCTTACCCGTACATCCGCAAATGGAACTGTGTCTCTAGACACCTGCAACCTGAACCGGGAGTTGAAAGGGACCTGTTGGCATTGCAAACGGCTAATTCGTTTCAAGGGAGAACCCTCTTCCTCAGAGACGCTTATCCAGAGGGTTGGCTGCACCACTTATTTATAGACTGGCCATCAAGTGCAGGAGATTGTGTTGACTTGTATGCTGTAACCAGGTTTCTTCCATTCAGATTTGCTGGAACTGAACCACACAGCCCAGAGAGCTGTTAGGGGGCTGGGATCATTTAAAAAGCAGAAAGCCCAGGAATGTGAGGGTAGATGGGAGAGACTGTATTAGAGACCAGATGTGAAAGAGAGAGAGAGAAGAATGGATTCAAGCAGGCCCAAGCCAGATCAAGCCAGAAACAGGCACAAGACACCAGAGAGCTGAGCATCCTGAGGAGGATAGTGGAACCTGCAGGCGAGCTAGCTGGGTCATCGCCATCTGCACATCCACAGCCATGGAGGACAATGGGGGTCCCCCAACAGGAACGTCATCACTACGCCCTGCTGCACTAATGGATGGGGGGAGAGGGTTCTTAACCCACACAATGCTGCCATAGTTTTGCAGTGTATTTTCTGTTTCCAGTTACTCGGATCCAGGACATTCACCAGCACAGGCCTACACTTTCAAGCACAGATGCTACAGCCCATCCAGTGCTGCATCTTACCACATTTAACTGGCTTTAACTTACCCTGGCTTACCCTGGCTTCAGGATACCTAGTCCTCTAGACTTGGTCATCTGTCCCAACTCTCCCAGTCTGGTGCTTAAGGAATCTCTCCAACATAAAATACTGTGTCATAAGTAGAGCATATCTTCTAATGGGAATATGCCTGGCTGCAGCACACACCTCTCTCCTGACGGAGAGCCCAGAATTATAGTCAGATCCTTGCTTATAAAGATGTGAATACCTGCACACTCACACAGCCTGCAGGTCTCCAATAAGACCTGAATACAGGATTGAAGGCTTCTTCCCACCAAAGACTATTTAAAGCCTTTGGATTCCCTTCCCTAATCCAGGATTACAAAACCCAGAGAAAACTGAAACTCCAGTTTTCTCTTCTCAGACACAATACTCTTTATTATTGCAAACCCTGTGTCCAGTTTACCTACTTTCACATAGTGGCAGGGCCTAGCACTGTCATGATAATTATATAAAAAGTGTACAGCATGTGCAAGGTATATGGAGAGAAAGAATAAACAGAACCTACTGTCCTAAACCAACTATACTTTTCTGACAGTTAAGTTGTACGTCTGAGCATGACTCCACTTTAACCTAATAACATGTACGTTCACAGGTAATTTTAAGCAGATTGGAGTTATCCTTCAATCGTTGTCCTACGTCAAACATTTACCATTTCTAAAATTGCTGTTCCATCCCTGAACCATTTATAGGATTGAGCTGAACACAGATCTTCTCAGCCCAATGTTGCAATTTTCAAGTGTCACTCTGTGTTAGAATCAGTGAGGAGGTATGATAGTTTGCAATTTTCCCATCAGATAACATTCAGCTACAATGCACTGAGAATTAGACATTGTATTAGATGTGCAGAGGTCAAATTATAATTTTTTCTTTTTAATTTTGTTACGAGAAATACAAAGTCATCTAGGTCAGCTCTATACAATGCAAGGAAACTTAGCACACTTTTGCATCCTGATCATGTTTTGTAGGTATTAATATATGCAATGCTGAAGCTGAAATGTTTAAAATTAAATTCTAAGTATGATGCCGCGTACACACCATCACTTTATGTGATGAAAAAAAAAAACGATGTTTTTAAAAACGTCAATTTAAATGACCATGTGTGGGGGAAAACGTTGTTTTATGTCTTGTGAAAAACGACAAAAAAAATTGAAGCATGCTTCATTTTTTTGTGTCGTTTTTCAAAACGGTGTTTTTTGTTTCACAAAAAATCACTGTGTGTAGCAAAAAACGATGTTTAAAACGACGTTTTTAAACCCGCGCATGCCCAGAAGCTAGTTATGAAGCGAGCTTCAATGGAAAAGAGTGGTGAACGTAACCTCGCTTTGCTAGAGCATTGTGAAAAAACTATGGTGTGTAGGCAATGTCGTTTTTGAAAATTGAAGTTTCAAAAACGTAGTTTTTTACTTCACAAAAAATTACGTTTTTTTTCATCACATAAAGTGATGGTGTGTACGCGGCATGAGGTTCTTCCCTTTTGAAAGAATTTAATAGATGCCAGTGTTGTAATCAAAAGCACCAAAAACCCTTTAAAGCGGAGGTTCACCCTAATTTACAAGTTCTGCTTATTAAAAACTTCAGCCATAGTACACTATGTATTCGTTTTTTTGGTTTTTTTTTATCGGCCTCCTTACCTTAAAACAAGGCCCTTTTGTGAGCTGTCACTCACTATTCCCCGCGGGAGTGGGCGTGGTTTTCCAAAATCCCCCATCAGCGCTTTGTCTCCTGGGAGCGTCTCCTGAGAATCCCAGGAGACGCGCTGTGTCGAAATCGGGTCATGTGACTTTGCCAGCGTGTCAGCATTCGCCGCATCCCGGAAGAAGAACGAGCTGGGCTTCACAGTGCCCACAGTAAAGATGGTAATGTCCATCTTAGAATTTTATAAAATATAATTTTCTCGCGATTACCACTCCAGCAGGCTGAAAGACTGGGACAGATGAGCGATTACCTACACAAGGTAAGAGCGCCAGAATCCTTTAAAAATAAAAAATTAAACCCGCGGAACCCCCGCTTTAACTCGCTGCCTGGCCCTGCACTGCACTTTTAAACTTAGGTGGCCAGACCATTTTTGCAATTTTCCATTGTTTTTTTATTTTACCCTTCCAGCTTTCAGAGTTTGTGAAAGACCCCGCAAACCATACATTCTCTGCAGCACATGACCAGTAGAATAAAAAGAAGGTGCTACTGATTTTTAGGGCCCCATGATATTTGTGCAAGAGTTTATCAAAACAATATTTTTGCTAAAAATACAATTAAATCAATATTAGCAGATACAAACACAGAACATTACTAAATATAAAAGCTTAGCCTGTATTGAGTTAATAAATAACAAATCTTTGTACATTTTTAAATTGCACCTTTTTGCAAAATGGTGAAAGTTGATGTCATGTATGCAAAAATGTAAATAACCAAATTTCTAAAAAAATCTGAAAGTTTTCATCTTTCACTTACAGCTTTGAGGGTTTGTAAAAGATCCCCCAAACAATACATTTTCTAAAAGCACATGACCAGTAGAATAAAAAGAAGGTGCTATTGATTTTTAAGGCCCCATGATATGAGCGAAAATGTTTTTCATGTCAATATTTTTGCTAATAATACACAAAAATCATTATTTGAGGACACACACACAATTCCTACTAGATATAAAAGCTAACACTGGTTTGATTTAATACATAACAAATATTTGTACATTTTAAATTGTGCCTTTTTATGAAATGGTGAAAACTGATTTTGTGCAAAACTGTAAATAAACACAATTTACAAAGCATACATATTCTAAAAGCACATGACCTGTAGAATAATATAAAACGATATTTTCACAAATTTGTGCTATTTTCACTAACAATACACTAAAGTCATTATTAGCAGACACGAACACAACATAACTTACAAAATTCCTGCAAAATTCCTACTAAGGCCTTGTTCACATGGGGCATACTGAAGTGTATGCCTGTGGAAGGGTGTGTTTACCTGCGCAGGGACACCCAAGTGTTCCATGTTTCCTTGTGCAGGCAGTCCTATTCATGCCAATTGGGATGCACAGGCACAGCTGTTGCTCCCAATCTGATATCCATGTGGGTGTGGGTGCATGGTTCCCAACATAGACAGTTTGAGCTTAGGGACATGCATCTGGACCCACATGGATGTCAAATTAGGAGCAGCGGCTGTGCCCGTGCAGTTGTAACATCCCAATTGACATCAATGGAACTACTTGCACAGGGATGCACAGAACACTTATGCATCCACTGTGGATAAACATGGTCCAGCAGGGGTATATTCTGTAGTATTCCCTGTGTGAACAAGGCTTTACTAGGTTTTATTTTATTTTTATTTATTTTTACAATTTTATTTTTAATATATTGTACAATTTGTATTTTATTTTTGTGGGGGGTGGAGACTTTAGTGAGATTTTAAAGGTCTGAACAGACCATTGATGTGTTTTTTTTTTTTTGGAGACAGAGAAAGGGGCTGAAGACCCTTTCTCTGCAGCCTCAGGTGCAATGCATGTGGAGGAATAGTCTCTGCATAGAGGCTCCTATTCATTCATAAACTGATACATAGTAAACACTGTTTACTATGCTCCAGAGATAAATGGACACAGAAGCGATCAGTACTGATCATGGTCTGTACTTGATCAGGAAAAGAATGGAGCTTGTAAACGCTTGTTTACCAGCCCCCTACTCTCCATCCTGATGGATATTTCCCTCTTGAGCAGTAGCTGCAGCCAATGGGAGGGGGGAGATAAAGGAAGTCTAGGAGGGTCTTTTCATAGACCCCAAAAACTTGGCCAATAAATAAAAGATATCTAAAAAAGTGCTTATTGATGACTTTTCTTACTGTTGAGGCTTAATGACACCAGTATACTGTATGCTGACAGTACTTCACGGGCAGAGGGTGGCAAGAGTTCACAAAATCACAGCTAATGTCTTTCCTTACTAACCTTTGCGTCATGGAAGGAATAGAGGCTTTGAAGGAAGTAACGCTGCCCATCTCTTAGACACCAACTTTTGTTACGTTACAAATCAGATAGAACCACTTTAGTTGAAATATTAAATATTTATTTAAATAATATAAATCATGTGAATCTGGACATAGCGTTATGATTATTGGTAGTTAAAACACTGCAGAATTTATGATAACGAACAACTGATGGGACCAACATTAAAATGTAGCAGAGAGCCAAGAAGGGTTCACATAGCAATGGTCATAGACAATTGCATTATTGTTGTTGTTTTTATGTCAATATGTTTGCTAGAGTATTCCCCATCCCTGATAACAATGGATAAGTTATTGCAGATTTAATGTAATTCGTAATGAAGCTTAAAAGAGGATCTTATTTATGTTTTCTTATTCCATTGAACAGAAGGCATACACGTCTGCCTGGAGATTGAAGAATCTATGAACAAACTCTAAGCTATTATTGTGTTGAGATGTCATGATTAAAAATCTTTTCCAGTTTTCAAACACGTTTGCCAAAGTTTAAATTGTTAACGCCTATTATAGGCCAAGTGGTCCTTGTCTATGACAAAGACCTTTTTCAGTCTATAAGAGCAAAACCAACATCATAGGCATAGAACCCCATCTGGTGCTTGTGAATTAATCAGTTCTCCTGTTGATAAAAGCTTTCTCCATAGACTGTGAAGTCAGGTCTCTGCTTATATTAATTAGAGTTTTTTTTTACATTGGCTTTAAACAACAAAAGGCAACTTTGAAAGGTATGCTGTGGAAGCCTTGTCATTGTTTGCCCCTTGGTCAAATTGATGCACGGATTGTAAAAAGGTCCTCTTGATTTCAGAGTTACAACTGCACTGGCCACAATTGTCAGGCATACAGATGGATCAAATCATGGAGATCACTGGGACTTATGCCTCGTACACACAGCCAGGCTTTCCAAGAAAAAAAGTTAGACAGGTCTGACGGACCTTACATGGAGAACCTGTTCTCTATCTTTCTGTCAGACTTCTGACGTTCTCATGGCGGACTTTTGCATGGTTCAAAAGTCAGACCGTGTGTACAAGGCATTAGGTGATCTTTCATGTCAGTTACCAAAACTGGAAAGTGCAATCATGTAAAAATATATGCACACCCAATGGAAATTGTAGGAAAAGGCAAATATTAGATCGTTCTTCAAGCCAATGCCAACAGACAAAGATGATATACAAACAAATGATAGTGTACATAAACATTGACATTTTGAATTTATTTTCATTATATAATTTATTGAAAATACAGATTTGTCGCATGTAAAAAATAAGTACACCCTTCTTAGCGAGTATCTTGATGGAACCTGTCTTATTTAACCTATTCAGTACTGGAAACGTTCACCCTCTTCCTGCCCAGGCAGGTTTTCAGCTCTCAGTGCTGCCATTCTTTGGTTACCAGTTCACACAGTACACAAATAACATTTTTATATTTTTTGGAGACTTATAGAGCTTTCTTTTAGTATTAAATCATCACTGGCTTTATTTATATATATATATATATATATATATATATATATATATATATATATATATATATATATTAACAAAAAATAAGATTTTCTTAGTTTCTGTATAAAAATTTTCAAATAAATAATCTTCATAAATTTAAACCAAAATGTATTCTGCTGCATTTTTTTGGTATGAATAACCCAAAACAGTGTTTATGTTAAAGTCTACAATCTATGGTATATATATATATACACAGTGGGCCGGATTCAGGTAGGGGCACGCATTGTTACTGCGGCGCAGCGTATCGTATTTACGCTACGCCGCTGTAAGTCAGAGAGGCAAGTGCTGTATTCACAAAGCACTTGCCTCCTAAGTTACGACGGCGTAGCGTAAATGGGGCCGGCGTAAGCGCGCGTAATTCAAATGAGGATGAGGGGGCGTGTTTTATGTTAATGCGCCGTCCGTGGAATTTCCCAGTGTGCATTGCTCTAAAGTACGCCGCAAGGACGTTGGTTTCGACGTGAACGTAAATTACGTCCAGCCCTATTTGCGAACGACTTACACAAACGACGTAAAAAATTCAAAATTCGACGCGGGAACGACATCCATACTTAACATTGCGTACGCCTCATAATAGCAGGAGCAACCTTACGCCGAAAAAGCCTAACGTAAACAACGTAAAAAAATAGCGCCGGGCGTACGTACATTTGTGAATCGGCGTATCTAGGTCATTTGCATATTCTACGCCGAAAACGACGGAAGCGCCACCTAGCGGCCAGCGTAAATATGCACCCTAAGATACGACGGTGTAAGAGACTTACGCCAGTCGGATCTTAGGCTAATGTCGGCGTATCTTGCTTTCTGAATACAGAAAGAAGATATGCCGGCGCAGCTTTGAATTTACGCGGCGTATCTAAAGATACGCCGGCGTAAACCCTTGCTGAATCCGGCCCAGTATATATATATACACACACATTTGAAAATTGATTCATTCCGATGTACTGACTGCCAATCCCATTTCTTGAGGCCCTAAAATGCCAGGACAGTACAAATACCCCCAAAATAATCCCTTTTTTGGAAAGCAGACACACAAAGGTATTTAATTGAGCAGCTCACCTCTCTACATGTGAGGGACGCAGAGGCAAGACACCTTTTGAAACACTACTGACTTCCATTAGCTGTGAACCCTGCCCCTGTTTCATTCTAAGGAGCTCTCCTCTGGACCTTCCCAATTCCCCCATTACCTGCATACATACGCTTTCACCTTTTATATAAGTAAGAGTATTAACCTCACTGCATATGATCATTGGCACTGTGTGCACTTTCAAGCTTTTAATAAAGTGATCTTCCTTTCTATACAAAGGAGCCTCTCATTTTCCCCTGTAGAAGAAGTGTCCCCACGGGCTCACAGGCTTATTGGTCCCTCCGAGCCAGTGTCCTCCAACTACAGTCTCTGGAATCTATGTGATATCCTACTGTGCTATTCTCATGGTCCAGACGAAGCGGAATTGTCTGCAAAATGCGTGGGGCCACATTTCTACAACTGTTTGGGATTTGCACACCCCAAACTCAAACTTCAAGACTGTAACTCATTCCTACTTGATTTTTATTCTTAGATTGTACTGCCTTATGGCAGAAAAATAAAATGTATCTATTTTTCTGTAAATCAAAGTATCTGTATTCCATTTCTTACACTCCTCAGAGGCACAACCAAAATCCCACCCCGTTCTACTTTTTTGAAACATAGTTGGGTATTTAATAAGGGGCATGGTGAATTTTTTTGAAGTTGTAATTATTTGTCACAATATTTTTGGGAAAAATAAGTTAAATAAAACATTTTTGTTCACTCTTTTTTTTTAACATACTGTCACCAGAGCAGTACAGTGTCACCATGTGGCATATATCAAAAACAGTAACTAGTAACAGCATGTAAAAAATAAATGTATTAATTTAAAAAAATGATATGTTTTTATAAAAAAAATTCTTTCTTTACAATTTTATTTTTTACATGTTGTCACCAGAGCAGTGCAGTGACACTGTACAGCTCTGGGGGCATGATTAGGACTGTTTTACACTATGATTGCTTATTAGTGATGATCATTGTATAAGCAATCATTTTTACTTTGTGAAAGGCATCCATTTATATGCCGTTCTGTACAACTGTGATAGCTCAAATTGGCCACAGCTATCACATTGCACAGGTATTCTGTTATTGGCCCTGTACTATGTGATCACTGTGACTAATCACAGAGATCACAATAGTACACAATGAATGACTATGAATGGAAGCCATTTTGTACAATAGATATATAAAGAAAGCAGGCAGCTCTATCTTTCACAATGAATACATTTATTAATCCAGGTGTGGTACAAAATAAAACAGGGCCTGGCTATGACGAAAGAAAACAAACTCCTGCGCACGGGTAGATTGTCCAACAGTTGTTCAATATTCCACATGGAACACACCAACAGTGTCGAAAACAGGTAACAGAGGCCTTGCTGCCCTTCGTGGACGGGGAATGTCCTAATAGAAGACGACAAAAACAAAGAAAGAAAGGCGCACCAGCCTAGTGTGTTACCGTTGACAGATTTATTAAAATAAAATGGTAATAAAACTACTCACAAGAGAACTGACATGGTAGGCTTGTCAACAACGTTGTGGTAGATACCCCTCGAACCACACTCCAGAATAGGGGGATAGAGGTGTGTCACTGCCAGCTGACGCGTTTCAAGGCGACAGGGACCTCTTCATCAGAGCGCAGCAATCTGGCTATGACGAAGGCTACATGCCAAAACACATAAGCCCTATATTATTTTGTACTACACCTGGATAATTAAATCTATTCATTGCGGGATTGAGCTTCCAGCTTTTCTTTATCTACATGTTTGCTCGAGTGCTAGAAGGACACTACAAGCCAGTGCACAGACCATTCACCACCTCATGGAATTATTACAGGTGTTTTCTACTATATTGTGCACAACAGACATGTGTTCGCTGTGATTGGTCACAGAGATCACCTGGTACCGGGCTTGGCCCAGTACAAAAATCTGTATTCTGCTGTGTCCAGTGCATGGCCCCTAGGGCACGCAGAAAGTAGTGGTTATACCTCAGATATCTAGGGTCTGATGTTCTCCATGCTATTGCATGAGGTGTCATAATATCAAAATATGGGAACTGGAGAAAGTACAGTGGAGAACTGGAGAAAGTGCAGAGAAGGGCAACCAAACTGATTAGAGGCATGGAGGAACTCGGCTATGAGGAAAGATTAGAGGAACTGAATTTATTCACTCTTGAGAAGAGGAGAATAAGGGCGGATATGATCAATATGTACAAATATATAAGGGGTCCATATATTGAACTTGGTGTTGAGGTATTCACTTTGCGGTCAACACAGAGGACACGGGGGCACTCTTTACGTCTAGAGGAAAAGAGATTTCATCTCCAAATATGGAAAGGTTTCTTCACAGTAACAGAGCTGTGAAAATGTGTAATAGACTCCCTCCAGAGGTGGTTCTGGCCAGCTCAGTAGATTACTTTAAGAAAAGCCTGGATACTTTCCTAAATGTACATAATATAACCGGGTACTAAAATTTATAGGTAAAGTTGATCATGGGAAAATCTGATTGCCTCTCAGGGGATCAGGAAGGAATTTTTCCCCCTGCTGTAGCAAATTGGAGCATGCTCTGCTCTTATTTTTTTATTTTTTTTGACTTCCTCTGGATTAACTGTGGTTATAGAATTGGGTATATGGGATTGTACGATATTTTTTATTTTATTTATTTTTATGATTGAACTGGATGGACTTATGTCAACCTGACTAACTATGTAACTATGTAACTATGTAGCTCTCCTATGACCTGAAAGCTCTCTATGATATTAAAAAAGGTTGTGGATGCCCTTGAATCTTGCAAGGGATTTAAAATGATTGCCAAATAATTAGAAATCATTCAGTCCACCTATTATCTATGAAGCTTTAGAGGTATGCCAGAAAAAAAGCCTTTGCTGTCAAAAAAGAAAATAGACTAAAATTATAGTTTGCCATTAAACATGAAGGCAAAGACCAGACCTTCTACAGGTGATACTCAAAAAATTAAAATATTGTGCAAAAGTTCATTTATTTCACTAATGCAACTTAAAAAGTGAAACTAATATATGAGATAGACTCATTACATGCGAAGCAAGATAGTTCAAGCCATGAGTTGTCATAATTGTGATGATTATGGCTTACAGCTCATGAAAACCCCAAATCAACAATCTCAAAAAATGTGAATATTACATGCAATCAATAAAACAAGGATTATACATAGAACAATATCGGACCTACGAAAAGTAGAAACATGCATATGTACTCAGTACTTGGTTTGGGACCATTTTGCAGCAATTACTGCCTCAATGTGGCGTGGCATGGAAGCTATCAGCCTGTGGCCCTGCTGAGGTGTTATGGAAGACCAGGATGCTTCAATAGCAGCCTTCAGCTCTTCTGCATTGTTCGGTCTCATGTCTCTCATCTCTCTCTTGGCAATGGCCCATAGATTCTCTATGGGGTGCAGGTCAGGCGAGTTTGCTGGCCAATCAAGCACAGTAATCCCACGGTCATTAAACCAGGTTTTGGTGCTTTTGGCAGTGTGGGCAGGTGCCAAGTCCTGCTGGAAAATGAAGTCCGCACCCTCATAGAGCTTGTCTGTGGAAGGAAGCATGAAGTGCTCTAAAATCTCCTGGTAGACGGCTACGTTGACCCTGGACTTAATGAAGCACAGTGGACCAACACCAGCAGATGACATGGCTCCCCAAATCAACACAGACTGTGGAAACTTCACACTGGACTTCAAGCATCTTGCAGTGTGTGCCTCTCCATTCTTCCTCCAAACTCTGGCTCCTTGGTTTCCAAATGAGGTGCAAAATTTGCTAGCATCAGAAAAGAGGACTTTGGACCACTGAGCAACAGACCAGGTGTGTTTTTCTTTAGCCCTGGTAAGACGCTTCTGATGTTGTTTGTTGTTCAGGAGTGGCTTGACAAGAGGAACACGACATTTAAAGCCCATGTCCAGGACCCGTCTGTGTGTGGTGGCTCTTGATGCACTGACTCCAGCCTCAGTGCACTCCTTGTGAAAGTCCAACACTTTTGAATGGCCTTTTCCTGACAACCCTCTCCAGGCTGAGGTCATCCCTGATGCTCGTGCACATTTTTCTTCCATACTTTTCCCTTCAACATAACTTTCTATTAATAATGTGCTTTGATACAGCACTTTGGAAACACCCAACTTCTTTTGCAATTACCTTTTGAGGCTTTCCCTCCTTATGGGGGGTGTCAATGATGGTTTTATGCACAACTGTCAGGTCAGCAGTCTTGCCCATGATTGTGATTCCTACTGAACCAGATTGAGAGACCATTTAAAGGCTCGGGAACCCTTTGCAGGTGTTATGGCTTAATTAGCTTATTAGAGTGAGACACTTTGAGCCTAGAATATTGCACCATTTCACAATATTCAAATTTTCTGAGATTGTGGATTTGGGTTTTTCATGAGCTGTAAGCCATAATCATCACAATTATAACAAATCACACCTTGAACTATCTTGCTTTGCATGTAATGAGTCTATCTCATATATTAGTTTCACCTTTTAAGTTGCATTAGTGAAATAAATGAACTTTTGCAAAAGATTCACATTTTTTGAGTATCACCTGTATAACAATAAACTGATGAATCAAAGATAGGACCATTTGGCCACCATAGCAATATTCACTGAAAAAAATGGTGAACAGTGAGGGCAGCATTTCCGAAGAAGAAACTCATACCAACAGTGAATCATAGTGGTGGAAATCCTGTATATTGGCCAATTTGGTCATTGGGTCACTACTGTTAACAAAATCAGGACAATCTCTTCTCTTCAACAAGAAAACATGGTTTTACCCGTAGCAGTTCCAATACTCTGCTGAATATAGGTCTTTTCTTTAGAGAACATCACAAAACCAGATATACACTATATTACTAAAAGTATTGGGGCGCCTGCCTTTACACACACGTGAACTTTAATGGCATCCCAGTCTTAGTCTGTAGGGTTCAATATTGAGTTGGGCCACCCTTTGCAGCTATAACAGCTTCAACTCTTCTGGGAAGGCTGTCTACAGTGTTTAGGACTGTGTCTATGGGAATGTTTGACCATTTATCCAGAAGCGAATTTGTGAGGTCAGGCACTGATGTGGACAAGAAGGCCTGGCTTATAATTCATCCCAAAGGTGCTCATCCCAATGTTGAAAAAGTTTCCATGGAGTGTACTTCGTTTTTCACATGACTGTATTATACCTTCATCCTGATTGCTTTATACTATTCAGTTACTTGGTGAGGCAGCAATACTAACACATAGCAACCATCTTTCATTTTGAGTACATGTATTGATTAGAGCTTTCATTATAATTCACAGATGGCATACCCATGTATGGTTGCATGTCTAAGCACCTCAAAAAAGGAAAGGAATCTGACTGTATTTTTTTCAATGTGAGATGTGTTATAAATAAGTACAGTATACAGTTTATTCATGCCAAGGCTAATTGCAAGTTGCAATTTAAACCAGCATTAACCTAAGAATTAGAACACAGGTGAACTTGATGAGACAAATTATTCTGTCATTGTTTTAATGTCATGTTTGATGGGGAAGTACAATTCCGAGCCATTATGCTAATTTGCATCTTACATTGTGTCAGTGGGAGCTGTTACCTAAATAAAAAATAATTACATTTTAACTGTAATCTTTTCAGGTATTGAGTGCATAGCTAACAATGCCAAGAATGATACCAACAGGGTAAGTGTGATTTGTGTTTTATAATTGATCTCAATTCCAGAGCAGTACAAAAAGAGGGTCAGAAAGATCATTCGTTCTACCAGAACAGGTAATCACTAGAAAACTTGCAAGTTAATGGGGATTAGATAGTGAAACTGTAAAGATGTTTACATACCAGCCCCATGCTTTCTCATTACCAGGGCTATAGGCATCATGCTGCTCTAGACACATCAGGATGTTGATAATGGCCTTTTTTCGAGCTCTGCCCCATGTTTTATGTAATTACTTCTGGAAAATCTACTCATAACATAACACCTTATTTGGCTGTATGTACACCTTATTTGGCTGTATCTTATGCATGACAGGAGTGCAGTTCGTTCTGCACTCCTGTGACCCGTTTACAGCAGACAACGCTCTGAAGCCCACTGTTGGCTGACGTCACAGAGCCAGTCCAGGCCGGGGAAAGATTGCGACCATATGGTCGGGATCTGCCCACCTGCCTGGACCGGCACACGGCTCAACATCTCAACGAGCTTCTGAGAGCCTGAGCTGGCCGCCGGTGTTAATTTAGTTAACACAAACATTTTCGCAAAGCAGCATTTTTATAGTAACAGAAACAAAACAAAAAGTACAGCACATTTTCGTCCACTGAAACTATGATGAAAATCAATTCCATTTTTGTTAACGAACAAAAAGGTAAACAAAAATGTGAAGGAGGAACGTTTAGCTTCTGTTTTTTCTCACACCACACGAGTGTCTTCTCTCAGTCTCTTCTCTCAGTTCTCACTGAGCCTGGTCTACGAGTGTCTGGACAGCACATTCCCCTGGATCTGTTCTCCCTCTCTCTGCCCGCCCCTCCCTCTGTTCAGCCCATCCATGCACTGTATATGTGAAGAGGATGTGGAAGAGGACCCGGGGTACTGCCCGTTCAGAGGACAATTCTGCAGAAGAGGCCATAGAGGATAAAGAAGAGGAGGGAGGGGAGAATACAGATGTTGTGGCAGAACAACCACCAACTTTTTGAAGGCATGGTTGCGGAACAAGCTCCAACACTGAACCCTGTTCTTCATCCTTCCCAGCTGTCAGTAGAGTTACCCTGTCCCCCGTGAAGGAAAGGTAACATCCCTGCCCATGCCTGCTGGACCATGAATCAGCGGTAAGATGAACCTTACTGCTGACCGTCTGTTCGAGGCCAAAACATTGCCTTCAACTTGCCGGTAGAGAGCCAGAATGGTCTTACGTGAAAATAAATGCTGTTTTGGAAACTGCCACTGTGGTACAGCATATTCCACAAATTCACGAAAAGGAGGCCAAGGCTACCAACTGAAAAGAAAGCAGTAGCAGTGCTAGCAATTTGGCCAAGCTAGCATTTAGACACTGAGCATGTGGATGGCTGGGACCATATTTATTTGTCGGTTCAGCAACTAGGGTAGGGAAATGTGCCTGCTAAAATCAATTGGTGGTGTACTGCTAGCAGATTGGCTGCAAGTACTTGTGACACCTATTGCTATACCTTCATTCCTCGCAGTGCAGGTTTTTGAGATGACTGGAAGTATAGTAGGGTTGGAGATCCCAGATGAGGTGCAAGGAGAGCTCCGCCTTTTTCTATGATGTGGGACTTTTAAGTGCTGTTGCCAATGAACTGCATGGCACGTCGTCATATGTCTGGTAAAGCATGTAGCTGCCCAAGCCGCTGCTGTTCTGGCTATGCTTGATCCAATTCAGACATAAGTTACAAACAGCAACGGTGCGATCTGCTGCACACGTGTCGAAAATGGCGCACACCAAGGAACTTTTAAAAGTCAGTGGGGAGTCAGCAGTGCCCTACACCTGCAGAGCTCTGCAGTGTGATGCAATAGGGTAGCTGGCCTTAAGCTGTCCCCTGGAGGACATCCTGCCTCATTGGAGTTGTGCCTCCTCACTTCCCTCCTCTCTTCTCTCAGGCACCCAAGTACAGTCAGTGACCTCATCATCCCTTCCCTCCTTGTCACTGGAGCAACTTTGGCAGTATGCTGCAGCTTGCGGAACATGACTGCCAGTTTCTTGTCCTTCTGTGGCACCCCCTCTCTCTAGGTTCACGTTACTCCCTTCCTCAACCTGTGAACCAACATCGGTGCCATCAAATCGCTGCGCATCCTCCCGCAGCATGTAATCGACACTGTGGTCGAAGAATTCTGGGGAATCCTCCATGCATGATGGTAGGGCTACGGAAGGAGTGATTGTGGACTAGGAGCCGGTGGAATAGGCCACTTTGGCAGCTGCGTTGGAAGGCAAACTACTCTGAGCCTGGGTGACAAGAGGATGAGGATGGCTTCTTTATCCACTCTACCAACTCTTCTGCATGTTGTGGCTCAATAACACGGTCAGCAGCAGAAAAAAAGGACAACCATGCCCCATGGCCACCTGCAGAGGACGCACCATGTCCACGACCATCACTGTTGACTGTAAACACAGAGGCTGCCTGTCCTCTTTTAGTGGCCTGTGAGTGTCTGCCTCTAATTGGTGGCCTTCCAGATGTGATTTTTTTTGTAAAACCGCACTACACTGTATTATATACTGTGTACACTGCCTGAAGTGTATTAGAAACAGTACACACTGTATTAGATACTGCGTATAATGCCTGCACTGTATTAGAAACTGTACAGTGGCTGCACTGTATTATATACTGTGTACACCACCTGAAGTGTATTAGAAACTGTACACGGTTTATTAGATACCTTGTGCACCACCTGTATTGTATTAGAAACTGTAGAAAGGCTGCACTGTATTATATACTGTGTACACCACCCAAAGTGTATTAGAAACAGTACACACTGTATTAGATACTGTGTACACCGCCTGAAGTGTATTGGAAAGTATACACCACTGAATGCACTGTATATATAGGTTACACTGAATGCAGAGTATATGTATATATCTATATATACTGTATATATATATATATATATATATATATATATATATATATATATATATATATATTGTACAGGACGCCGTGGCTGGGTCCTGGAAGGACGCTATATTTCCCCTCTGTTTGGACTGTGGTCCCTTTAAGGGAACAGAAAGAGTTAACGCACCTGTCCAAGGAAGTGGCTTAAAGCAAGATAGGAAGTTGTAGGTGGGTGTGGAGGAGTATAGTGGAGACTGTGGATGGTGATGGTGGACAGGGAAAAGCTGTGAAAAGCTGTGAAAGCACTTGGCAGTGTTCTGCCTGGAAGCCTGCTATCTGGGAACTTACCTGCATCCTAAAGTAAGGACTGTTTAACTGTGATAGCAGTTCTGTGCTCTACAAGTCGGTGAGACTGTTATTTCTTTTATCTTTGCTGCTGTGAAGCCATTTAAGTTGAATAAATCTCAGTTTTGATTGAAAAGCCTGTGTCCTGCGATCTAACTGGTTCCCCGAACTTTACAATATATATATATATATATATATATATATACACTGCCTGAAGTGTATTTCAAACTGTACACACTGTATTAGATACTGTGTACACCGCCTGCACTGTATTAGAAACTGTACAACTTCTGCACTGTATCATATACTGTGTACACCACCTAAAGTGTATAAGAACCTGTAAATTGGCTGTACTGTATTATATACTGTGTACACCACCTGAAGTGTATTAGAAACTACACCCTGTATCATATACTGTGTACACCACCTGAAGTGTATTAGAAACTATACACCACTGAATGCACTGTATACTGTATATAGGCTACACTGAATGCAGTATATAATCTATAATGAGTATCTATATCTATACACTAGACCAACGTTTCTCAACCAGTGTGCCGCGGCACACTGGTGTGCCGTGAAGAGTCCCCAGGTGTGCCGCGGCAAAATGACCCCCAATATGTCAGCTATGGCAGCTATCTGATGTCACAACTACTTCTAGCCACTTGGTTAATATTCGTTATTACAGCGGTGCCGGTCCGCTGTGTAAAGCTCAATTGCCACTGCAACAGGCACTCGGGAAGCTGTGCTGGCTGTGCGGGCCTCCCGAAAGCGTCTTGCCAACCGAGTACATCATCAGTTGCTATGGGAGGGTCGGGCGCACGCACGCACTGCTATGTGTGAGGTGTGAGCCGCGGCAGCTAGAGGACTCTGGCTGGCGCGCTTTTCCCTGAGGGGAAGAAGAACGCAAGTAAAGTAGAGGTGGAAGAACAGTGAGGAGACACGGGTACAGTATTTTCTGTCTATTTACTGTCATTTTCAATGTGAAACATAGTTTTATTGCAGGCTGCAGGCATTGTTTATAAAAAAAAAAGAAACTACATTACACCTGTTGGCACTTTCACATTGCCTCATTTCATTGCAGGCATGGTGATTTTTTTTTTAAATGTTATATTTTATACATGGGCTATATGGGTTATTATTGATAATGATAACTGTATACTTCAATACTGCAGTTTGGCCACAGTGCAGGTGTAACGCAGTGTACCTGCGGTTTTCATGTGGTTTCTCAGACTTCTATTATGTCCCTCATTTTTGGTGTGCTTTCAGAAAATGTACCAAAAATGTACTACATAATAGAAGTTTATGAGAAACCACATGAAAACCGCAGGTACACTGCGCTACACCTGCACTGTGGCCAAACTGCAGTATTGAAGTATACAGTTATCATTATCAATATTAACCCACATAGCCCATGTATATTATATTAAAACATTTTTTAAAAGGCACAGTGAAAAGAAAAAAAAGTTTAATAAGACAATATTTTTTTTTTAAGCACCCCCCCATCCCTACGCAAGTGGATACGCACACGCATATGTAAACAGTATTCACAACACACATGTGAGGTATCACCGCACATTAGAGCGAGTGCAATAATACTAGTGCTAGACATTCTCTTTAGCTCTAAACATGTAACCTGTAAAGGTTTTTTTAAAGCGTTGCTTATGGAGATTTTTTTTATACATTTTTGGTTTGGTGTGCCTTGAGATTCTGACAGATTTTAAAGGGTGCCTTGGTAAAAAAAAGGTTGAAAAACACTGCACTAGACTGTATATATAGTAATACACCGCCTGAAGTGTATTAGAAACTGTACATACTGTATTAGATATTGTGTACACCGCCTCCACTGTATTAGAAACTTTACAGCAGCTGCACTGTATTATATACTGTGTACACCACCTGAAGTGTATAAGAAACTGTACACCCTGTATCATATACTGTGTACACCGCCTAAAGTATATTCGAAACTATACACCACCGAATGCACTGTGTATATAGGCTACACTGAATGCAGAGTATATGGCCCAGATTCACGTACGACTTACTCCGACGTATCTTCTGATACGCCACGTAAGTTCTCGGATGCGCCGTCGTGTCTGTGCGCCCAATTCTCAATACAAGATCCGCCTGAATTTTGGCTTGATCCGACCGACATAAGTCTCCTACGCCGTCGTATCTTGGGCGCATATTTACGCTGGCCGTAAGGGGCGCTTCCATTGATTTACGCGTCGAATATGTAAATGACCTAGATACGCCGATTCACGAACGTACTTACGCCCGTTGCTGTAATCTACGCCGTTTACGTAAGGCGTATGTCCGGCGTAAAGTTATTCCACCTAAAGCAGGTGTAAGTCATGTTAGGGTATGGACGACGGAACAGCTGTCTTATTTTACGTTGTTTACATAAGTCGTACGTGAATGGGGCTGGGCGTAGGTTACGTTCACGTCGTAGGCATTGAGCCAGCGTATCTTAGGGAGTAAATTCAACGTGATTCTGAGCATGCGCGCGCATGCGCCGTTCGTTCGGCCATTTATTTACATGGGGTCACACTTCATTTTAATAGAACACGCCCACTACCTCCTTAGGCAGGCTTACGCCGGCCAATTTACGTTACGCCGGCGCTAATATGGGAGCTAGTGCTTTGTGAATACTCAGCTTGCCTCTCAATGTTACGTTGGCATAGCGCATATGAGGTGCGCTACGCCGGCACAAAGATGCGCCAATGTACCTGAATCTGGCTATTAATATCTATATCTATACACTACTGTATACATATATATTAAGACACCACCTGAAGTGTATTAGAAACTGTATACATTGTATTGGATACTGTGTACACCGCCTGCTCTGTATTAGAAACTGTACAGCAGCTGCACTGTATTATATACTGTGTACACCACCAGAAATGTATTAGAAACTGTACACCCTATATTATATACTGGCCCAGATTCACGAAGCAGATACGACGGTGTATCTCAGATACACCATCGTATCTCGGATTTTTTCTGGTCCTATCTATGCGCCTGATTCATAGAATCAGATACGCATAGATAGGGCTGAGATCCGACAGTGTCACACTGTGTTACACTGTCGGATCTTTTTTTTGAAATAAAAATGGCGCCGGGGGCGTTCCCGCTGATTTACAATGAATAATATGTAAATCAGCGAGATACGCGAAATTCACGAACGTACGCGGACCCGACGCTGTGTTCTTACGTCGTTTCCGTAGCGCGGTACCCGTCGTATACTTACCCATGCTAAAAGCAGGGGTAAGTATTGTTAAGTATGGCCGTCGTTCCCGCGTCGATTTGTATTTTTTTACGTAGTTTCCGTAAGTCGTTCTCGAATACGGAACTACGTAGTTTGCGTACGCATCGAAACCACTGACGTCCTATTGACGTCAGTGGGAGCAATGCACGCCGGGAAATTCCCCGGACGACGCATGCGTATTTAAATCGGCGCGGGAGCGCGCCTGATTTAAATATGACACTCCCCTAGCCGCGGAATTTGAATTCCGCTGGGGGATTTAGGATCCGCCGTCGCAAGTTTGGAGGTAAGTGGTTTGTGAATTAGCCACTTGCCTCCTAAACTTGCGGGAGCGGATCTTAATTCACGTAGAACGAGCGGATCTATAGATCCGCTGATCTACGTGAATCTGGCCCATTGTGTACACCACCTGAAGATTATTAGAAACTATACAACACCAACTGCACTGTATATATAGGCTACACTGAATGCAAAATATATATATATATATATATATATATATATATATATATATATATATATCAAATACACTGCCACTAACTAAATAACCTGCCTGCTTAATCTAACTCAAGATATCTCTTATGAGGCATTATAAGTCTTTTGAACATGTAATTTTTTTCCATATGTTTTTGGAACATGTGAAAAGAAAATGAAAACGCATTTTTTTTACACAGTTGTCAATGTATACAATATTTCTAACACAACGCATTTACATTTACGCAAAAATTACACCCCAAAACCTATTGCACTTTTGTGAGACATTGATGGGCACTGTAGTGGCACTGATGGGCACTGTAGTGGCATGGATGTAGCACGGATGAGAACTGATGGGGCACGGATGAGTACTGATGTGGCATGAATGTGGCACGGATGAGTACTGATGTGGCATGAATTTGGCACGGATGAGCACTGATCTGCCCTGGATGAGCATGGCTGGGCATGGATGAGAATGACTGTGCATGGATGAGCATGGATGGGGATGGATGAGCCATGGATTAACATGGCTGGGCATTTATGAGCATAGTTGGGCATGGCTGGGCATGAATGATTATGGCTTAGCATGGCTAAGCATGGATGAGCATGGCTGGGCATTTATGGGCATGGATGAAGCATGGATGAGCCATGGATGGAGCATGGATAAGCAATGGATTGAGCATGAATGGGCAGGAATGGGCAGAGATCAGCGCTTTGGGCACTTCAGAACCAGCCCACAGTGTGGTTGCTTTCGGCTCCTTCCTCTCTTTGCACACTGTACCGATCGGTGCGAGATGAGGGGAGGAGCTGAACCGGATGTAGCGCTACCCCCTCAGGAGCCGCTGATTGTTTTGGGATCGGCGTATTAAGTTACCTCTATGTGATGTCTAGGGGTGAAGGTAGTGAGTAGAGGAGTAATTGAATGTCCAATCGGTAGATGAAGTTTTCTGAATGCTTTATTTCCTTGGTCCAACACGACCAACATCAACTTGAGGTAGACAGGAAAGGTTGATGAAATAAAGGAACTTTGCTGTATCAGGCTTTGGATAGAGAAAAGCAATCCTGCTATTCTGTAGTTTCATCAATACATCGCCACTCCAGCCAGAGTGGGTGAAGTGACTCCGGACAGACCCCTGCCACAGGCCTGGCAGCCGGAGTGCCACTTAAGGTTGCTGGGAGGAACAAGTCTCTGCCACAGACTTGGCTCTGGTTGAATATTGGTGCCTCTTCCACAGGACTAGTGCAAGATTTAAGTTGAACAGCAGAGTGAATCCTCCCAGTAAATTACGTTAGGGTCACCGGTTGACAGTGCAAGTGTACCTGTCAATGTTCCGGTCACCAGATCCCCGATGGTTCGTTCAAGCCCTTTTGGATAACCTGCCTCCGGGTTCTCCTCAAGCCGATCCCCCATCGAACAGCATACAGCTTGGGATCTTCTCAGTAGAAGTGAGGACCCAGTAAATCACTGGGGCCCCTTAGTAGCATCAGTTGTACTAGGCCAGGAGGGCCCAGAGTCAGGAACTCCGTGTAGCGCGTGACCCCAGATCAAGTAGACCATAGTGGAGGGGCCTGCGATGTGCGCACACCCTAAAGGTCGGTGCCGCACCTGGAACCCGCGAAGAACCCAGAAAAACGGCCTCCGCCACAGAAATACCCCTCCCCAGCATGCCCCGCGAGGGAAACTCTTCCAATTGGCTGCTGAGAAGAAGCGGCGCCGCCTGGACCTATCTGGCGCTACCTGCCGCCCAGAGATGAAACTGCATCCCTGGAATGCAGATTGACCCACAGAACAATCCAGATTTGGCGACAGCCAAATTTAACACAATTAAGAATGAGAGAAACTTATTTCTCTCATTCTCCCACTAACTTGAGTGTAGTGACCTTTCTGAAAGTAAGGGGGCGCTACACGGACATGCTCCGATCTGTTAACCACTGATCGCTCCGTCATTGGACAGTGCAATCACGTGGTAAAGGGCCGCTGTCATTGGTCCTTTACCCCGTTCTGTGACACGCCAAGAGGATATCATAGTATGCCCCCCCCGAGTCGGCAACCGGTTAAAGCAGGAATCCTCAAACTACGGCCCTCCAGCTGTTGTAGAACTACACATCCCATGAGGCATTGTAACACACTGACATTCACAGACATGACTAGGCATGATGGGAATTGTAGTTCCTGAACAACTGGAGGGCCGTAGTTTGAAGACCCATGGGTTAAAGGAACAGGATTTTCTTTTTAAGGGTTACAAACACTTTAACTTACAGGTTCAATGAGCTAAATATATTACAGGTGCCCAAAAATGATTATAATGGGTATTCTGGAAATGCAGTAGAAAAAAATTGTATGCCAGAAGTTATTTACCCAGGGGCCAGCCATAACTGAAATAGTTTCTGATGGACTAATACTTTAACAAATATGTCACACATCTGCAAAATGCAGCACATTACATCATTTACAAATAATATTGTAATTTTGCCAAGTATACAGTCTGCATTTTCTGACTGGATGGACATTTTACGGTGTCAGACTTCAGCTTATAAGTATTGTGGCTGCTCTCTACCACTCTGTAATACCTTCGATTTATTCTAACAACTATATATAGAAATCCATATTTCACCATTTCTATAAAAGTTAGTATCACAGGGTGCATGTTTCACAGATGTAACCTCCTGCTACATAATGCATCCAGCTTCCTAGCTACCTGTCAGTCTTGTATCCTGTAATTAGCGGGAAAATACACCTATGAGCTTTGAAGAGGATGTATCAAGTTCTATTTAAAGTGCAATCCACAGGTAGCGGAGCTGGAGCTATGTCATTCTGAACTCTGCTTGGTAGAACTGTAAAATAACCTGCGTGCTTGTCAACTCAAGAATCAATGAGTTTATAAAACTTTGTTACTTTCAATTTAATCATTGAGAAATGTATAAAAATATTGAGACAAAAGTATAAATGGTTGGAATATTTAAAGTTTAACACCATGGGCTAGATTCAGATAGGTTAGCGGATCTTTAGATCTCAATTACGATACGCCGCCGTGTAAAATTTAAATCAGGCGCGTCCCCGCGCCGAACAAACTGCGCATTCAGAAACGAACGACCGCCCGGCGCTTTTTTTTTACGTCGTTTGCGTTCGGCTTTTTCCGGCGTATAGTTACCCCTGCTATATGCTGCATATCCTATGTTAAGTATGGCCGTCGTTCCCGGGTCAAATTTTTTATTTTTTACGTTGTTTGCGTAAGTCGGTCGTGAATACGGATGGACGTAATTTACGTTCACGTCGAAACCAATGACGTCCTAGCGACGTCATTTGGAGCAATGCACGCTGGGAAATTTAGGGGACGGGGCATGCGCAGTTCGTTCATGGCGGGGACGCGCCTGATTTAAATTCTACACGCCCCCTAACCGCGGAATTTGAATTCCGCCGAGGAATTTACGATCCGCCGGTGCAACTTTAGAGGCAAGTTCTTTCTGAATACAGCACTTGCCTCAAAAACTTGTGCCGGCGTATCGTAAATCAGATAGGTTACGCGGATCTAAAGATCTGCTAACCTATCTGAATCTAGCCCACTGACACTGTCCAACCCCCTTAAAAATAAAACATTGTAAAAAAGCAAATAATAAATAAAAAAAATTGTAAAAAATAAAAAAATACTGACACATGTGCCACTGTCACATGAGATTAAAAAAAAGTATCGGTAATCGTAATCGGTGAGTACTTGAAAAAAGTATCGGTACTTGTACTCGGTCTTAAAAAAGTGGTATCGGGACAACCCTAGTATAAATATTATTGAAATATAACAGCTGCTGTTGGTTACATGGTTTTCAAAAATACAGGCTCCTGGGCTGGTGTTCTGATCTAAGCTTCACTACTCAGCGAATCAGAAGCAGAATCAGAAGCAGTATACAGCCAGTGAAGCCAAAACCCCTGACTTATGTACTTGTTTCAGGTTGAGGACTCACTAAGTTACAAAGCAAGGATGAGAATGACAGCTGAACTGGCAGTTCCCATACTTGTATCCTAATAGGTTGAAAGAAAATATGTAGAAAAAAAGCCATTGCATTATAGAATAAATACACAAAGATACATGAACTTGGTATTTTTGAGGGTGAGCTACAGCAATACCTGCACTGACAGCAAAAACTTGGGGGTTATCCACAAAAGGGATACGCCGGCATATCGACTGATACGCCGTCGTATCCCTGTTTCTATCTATGGAACTGATCCACAGAATCAGTTTACCATAGATAGGCAGAAGATCCGACATGTGTAATTGAATTACACTGTCGGATCTTAAGGATGTAATTCTAGGCCGGCCGCTAGGTGGCGAGGCCATTGCGGCCGGCCTAGAATATGCAAATGACCACTTACGGCGATCCACGAACGTTCCGATGGGCCCGTCGCGCTAAATCGACGTCGTTTACGTCAAGTTACGCCGTGTAAAAATAGGGCTAAGTCCTATTTGACTAAGCCCTATTAAGTATGGCCGTCGTTCCCGCGTCGAAATTTTAAACTCTACGTCGTTTGCATAAGACGTCCGTGAATGGCGCTGGACGCCATTTACGTTAACGTCTAAGCAAATGACATCGGAGCGACGTCTGTTAGCGCAATGCACGTCGGGTAAGTTACCCGACGGAGCATGCGCAGTACGTCCGGCGCGGGAGCGCGCCTAATTTAAATGGGACTCGCCCCATTAGATTCGGCACGCCTTGTGCCGGACACATTTAAGTTACACCGCCGCAAATTTCAAGGTAAGTGCTTTGTGGATCGGGCACTTAGGTAGAAATTTTGCGGCGGTGTAACTTAAATCAGAAGATTTAAGTTACGCAGGTTATTTGTGGATCTGGCCCTTGATACTTTCCGAGTGTCTGAATGTAAGAGGTCCAAAAACGGATAAATTAACGTAATTGTAACAAAGGCAAAGAGGCAGGATGAGACTGATTGCACTTACAAAAACTGTCACTACTGTTATTTCTGCTACTGTATGTACCTTTCAAAGAGGTCTGGATATTTTACTTTGTTGCGTCATGCCCCAAGAATGTCATGTTTCAACCCTTCCTATGCCAGTCAACAGGTCAGCTGTAGAATCAAGATGTCATAGCCAGGATGGGTGTGAAGAGGCTGAAAGACAGTTTACCTCCTTGATGGCACATCTAAGACCAATGACTTAATTTGGTGTATGGACCCAAAGTGAATGAGCTCTATGAGTACATACACAGTAGCCTTTTTCACCAATAAAGATTTACCCCAAATCCCAATAAACCTGATCAAGTAGGCAACCCTTTCTTGGTCCTTAGTGCTGCCCAAGTTTCTATCATACATGTTTGCAAACACAGCCATTTATTTAGGCCATCTGCATTATTCATCAGAGTTCTCAGTTTACCTTCAGAATTCATTTAAGTTCATTAATAATATAGGTCTATTCATTAGATTTTTGGGTCAAGATCTAATAGGTGGACATGTTTATGAATGGGTTCGACTGAAAAGAAAGCCCATTGATGTAATTCTAAACGAGAAGGTAAAGTGAGGAAAATAGTAAAGCCAAGGTTTTCACGTTACAGTAGAGTACCACATGAATGACTGTGTTTGCCAACATTGACTATTCATAAAAATAAATAAAAAAATTATGATTAAATTCAAATAAAAAATACAACTACCAGTATATACTAGAGCACAGGTGTCAAACACAAGGCCCGCGGGCCGAATCCGGCCCTCCAGGCCATTTCATGTGGCCCTTGCTCCTCTCCTGCAACTGCAGGAGAGCTCCAGCCCTCCTCTGGTCCTCCTCCAGACCCTTACTTTCTGCTTTCAAGCAATGCATCCAGCTTCTTCCCAGCAGCAGCATAAAGTAAGGGGGGTGCACCGTGATGTAAGGGAGAGTGGGGGACTCAACGTCTGATGTTGGGGTGGATCTTGACATCTAAAGTAAGTGGAGGGGATGTGCTGGACATCTAACCTTACAGATACAACCGGCCCTTTTAAGGGCAATCATAATGCTGATGCGGCCCACAATGAAATTGAGTTTGACACCCTTGTACTAGAGTATAAGCCAACACCGAATATAAGCCGAGGCACCTAATTTTACCACAATAAAATGGGAAAACTTATTGACTTGAGTATGAGCCTAGGGGGTGGAAAATGCAGCAGCTACTGGTAAACAATGCCCATCTGCAACCTCACTGTGTCCCTTTGCAGCCTCACTGTGCCCATTTGTAGCCTTACTGTGCCAATTTTCAGCCTCATTGTGCCCATTTGCAGCCTCACAGTGCCCATCTGTGCCCTTCTGCAGCCTCACTGTGCCCATTTTCAGCCTGACCTTGTTTACGGTCTCTGGTTGTCCATTGTACTGTCAGGGTTTGAGCCGCGGCTTCAACAAAATGGCGGCAACTCCAAAACACTGCAGGCCGCTGTTAGACCTCTAGAGGCGGATTGCCAGCGCTATCCAGACCTCTAGAGGCTGTCGCAGCAATGGGTCAAAGCAGCCCCAGAGAGACTGGAGAGTAGTAAGTGTGACCCTCACTTGAGTATAAGCCGAGGGGGGCTTTTTGAACATGAAAAAATGTGCTGAAAAACTTGGCCATTTTTTTTTGTCCAAATAGCAACTTCAAATATTTACAGTAGACCATTGTCTTGTTCACTTTTTTTTTTTATGTTAGCTTAGTTGGTAAATTTTATTTTTAAATGGTAAATCTCAATAAATTTTCAAGTTGTAAAAAAAAAAAAAAAAAGAAGCTGAAATTTACTTAAAGCACAAAGGGCCAGATTCACAGAAGAAATATTTTCAAATTTGCCGCGTCGTATCTTAATTTGTGATTCACAAACAAGATACAACGGCATTTGGCTAAGATCCGACAGGCTTACGGCTTCGTACGCCTTCGGATCTTAGGATGCAATACTTTGGCCGCCGCTGGGTGGAGTTTGCGTCGTTTTCCAGCGTTGGGTATGCAAATTAGCTTTTACGGCGATCCACGAAGGTACGCGCGTTCGTTACGTCGTCGCTCGTTGTTTTTTCCCGTCACAAAGTTAAGCCTGCTTTTTCATTGCTTAACTTTAGACGAGCCATGTTAAAGTATGGCCGTCAAAAAAATGGGAAAGGGGAATAACATTTAAGCACTCACATTGGCCCACATCCGAAATAGTAATTAAAAAAAAGAAGATTGTACTACACTAGGTAGTGACATGGCGGACTTTAAAGGGCAATCACAGGGACATTTTTAGTTATAGTTCCGCGGAGCACAGGCTGCTACCCCCCCGGGACACACACCACCTCTAAGGCTGCAAGGCTTCTAAACCCTCCAGTCTGCCCTTTATTTTGGACAGTGCAGTGTGGCTGCCTGGTGACGGAATCCATTTTCCCTCCAGGTTTTTTCCACCTGTCTTTTGCCTTGCTGGTCCCGGTTTTTGCTTTTTTGCACTTACTTTGAGAACCAATCACCTACTACCATTGTGGCCCCTTACACCATCAGGAGATCTTCTTTTCTCCTTCTACCTGGTTCACGAACTTATCTTTTGGTACCACTCCAATGATCTGTGATGGATGCGGATGGCCACCAACTCAATTGACACATGCAAGTAGCAATACCTCCCTGTTATAAAACCATACAACTCGTCCAGAAGAAGCCGTAAGGCGAAACGCGTCGGCGAGACGTTCTATTGCTCAAATATGTATCTATGTTCTTTTTTGTCAACATTTTATTGAAATGAAATTTATTTGTATATTTATAATTTTGTAATTAAACTCTATTTTTATAACTAAAAATGTCCCTGTGATTGCCCTTTAAAGTCCGCCATGTCACTACCTAGTGTAGTACAATCTTCTTTTTTTTTTAAAGTATGGCCGTCGTTCCCGCGTCGAATTAGATTTTTTTTTGCGTAAGTACGTTACGCACGTCGCCATTCACAAACACGTCGGGGCGCCGTAATTTCGCGCAAAGCACGGCAGGGAAATTTCCAAACGGAGCAATGCACAGAACGTTCGGCGCGGGAACGTGCCTAATTTAAATGGTACACGCCCCATTTGAATTAGGCGAGCTTGCGCCGGACGGCTTTACGCTACGCCGCCGAAAGTTTACACGCAAGTGCTTGGTGAATCAGGCACTTGCGCTGAAAACTTGCGGCGGTGTAACGTAAAGACGATACGTTACGCCGCCGCATTTGTACCTGAATCTGGCCCAAAGACTTTAAGAGCCCTTAAAATTCCTTTAACCTGAAACCACCTTAACCTCTCATTCTCCATTAATAAATAAATTTAACCTAAGGCCTTTGTCACACTTAAGAATGTTATTAATTTCTACTTAAGCATTCACCCTTGCGAGCGTCATGTTTGTCCACACGGAGATTGTCAGGTGTTCCGTGATTTCCAGTGCAGGCAGTTCGATTCATGTTAAATGGGACCTAGCATCTGCATGGACAGGGATGCAGCTCCCAATTTGACAGCGTGCGGATGCTTGCGTTTCCCTGAACACAGACAGTGTGCATTGGGGGACCCGCACAGATATTAAAAATTTTGAGCAGCATAAAATAACTGCAAAATGAAAATGTCCAAATATCTGAAATTTCAGGGAAGCCGAAAGCATCAAATTTCACTAATGTTAAATGTTTAAGGCTAAGCCAGAATGAGAATTTTCCCTAAGCATTCTGACTTATTTTTACTTACCTGAGAATGTGGTATTGTCATCAATATCATATGGAGATCACCATGCATGCATTTTCAGGAGGTTTCTATTGCTGGAATGTAGACTATTTCCTCTAAATATTTTATAACCTAAAACATAAAAAAAGGTATGCATTATTAATCACCTTCCATCTGGCCTATTATAATTATACGGCTGGGTGGGAGCTTCTCTATTGCAGGTGGACGTCATATAATCATATCCTTTCACTCTTGGCGCTCGTAAGCCCCCCTGAGGGTATGCAGAGGCATGATCTGCGGTGGACACAGTGGACACAGCCCTGGTACTATATGATTGCTGTGACCAATCAAAGCAATCAATTGTCAGTTGTACACAATAGCTTTGATTTATAGCCATTGAGTACTATTATGATCTCTTTGATTGGTCACAGCAATCACATGGTACAGGGCCAATCACAGCAGACCTGTACCATATAATAGCTGTGGCCAATCACAGCTGTCACAGTTGTACACAATGGCACATGAATGGATGCCATTCGTCAAAATGATTGCTTATAAAAGGGAGAATCACGGTAATAAGCAATCATAGTAAAAAAAAATGTAAAAAAAATAAAAAATAAAGTATTTTTTAGTTATTTTTTACATACTGTCACCAATCAGTGTCCCTGATCACCGCCATTTCAGTCACATTTTCCCCAAAAATTGTGACAACGAAATTAAAACCTTCCATGCCTCTTAATACCTTGCACTGTCTATTTTCCAAAAAGGGGTAAATTGGAGGGGGGGGGGGATTCTCACTGTCCTGGCATTTTAGGGCCTCAAGAAATGAGATCTGTCTTTAAATCAGCTATCAGTACATCGGTACTGTTGATTGTTTTAATATAAATACAATAGGATTGTAGATTCTGTACTTTCCACACAGACTAAATAATATACACTGATGTGGGTTATTTTTCCAAAGAAATATTGCAGAATACACGTTGGCCTAAATTTACGAAGATTATTTATTTGCAACATTTTATAACAGAAACTAAGAAAGATTTGTTTTTTTTCAAAATTTTCAGTATCTTTCCATTTATATAGCAAAAAATAAAATGCCCAGTAGTGATTAAATACCACCAAAAGAAAGCTCTATCTGTCTAAAAAATTATACTTATTTCATTTGGGTTCAGTGTTGCATGACTGATTAATTGCCGTTCAACGTGTCACAGCACTGAAAGCTGAAAATTGGCCTGGGCAGAAAGGGGGTGAAAGTGTACGGTAATGAAGTGGTTAAAGTAGACACACTGGGCAAAATTAGGAAAACTAAAGGAGAATCTGGAGAAGGTGTGCATAGTAATCAATCTGATTGTAACTTCTTCAGTTAGGGCCCTTTCACACGGGCGGACGAACGGTCCGTTTTTTACAAGTCCGTTTACGGACTCACAATGCATCCCTATGGGATTGTGGACGTTAGCGGATGAGCATCCGCTAACGTCCGTAAAGATCCGCCTCCGCAAAGATCCGCTTTTTCAGACGGAAGAAAACCCTATTTTTCTTCCGTCTGGCGGAACGGATCGGATGAATACGGACACACGGTCCGTATTCATCCGATTCCCCATAGGGGAGAGCGGAGGAAAGACAGGGCGGTCTCTGCACAGTGTGCGGGGACCGCCCTGTCCACCGACAGCTCAGCTGGGATTTACAGATGATCCCCGCTGAGCAGACGGACACACACGGGGCGGATCAATACGGATCCGCTCCGTGTGAAAGAGCCCTTAAAGGGGTTGTAAAGACAAAAATATTTTCCTCTTAAATTAAAGTCAGACAGTAGCTGATAAAGTAAAAAGTAATGTTTTGCATTATAACTAGTTTGATACCTGTTGAAATCGAGCTGTTTTATTCACCTCCAGCACTCCTGAATCGTTATTCTCACTGACTTCCTGGTTTGCGGTGAGCATTCATTCTTGCTACATCACGGCCTAATGGGAACTACAGTTCCCATTAGGCTTAGCCTCCATGCCTGTGAGGGATAAGAGAGTATCTTCATGCAGGGCTGTAGTCATAGGGAGGGGGTGAGCACATTCTGCTTTCCACCATGCAAAACGTCTCCGATGCTGGTGGAAAGCAAGAAGAGGAGAGACAGGAAATGGCATTTTCAAACCTGGATTACTGTATTTTGGAGGTCAAAAGGAAAAACGAGTTCAGTGATATTTAAATGCTCTAGCTTACAGCAATCAATTGATCTAATAAAAAACGAATCTTTAGTGTTCCTTTAAGCTTTGAAAATAAAAGCTAGATGCTGATTGGATATCATGCACAGCTGATTCAGATTCCAGCTGCTCAAGTTGTTGTGAATTCATCTAATTTTGAATTTACTTTATCTAAATATTACTGAAATGTATTTAGTGTGGGGTTCCCTTTTAATTCCGGCAGTTTCTGTAGCAGTTAATTTAGTGACCTTGAACAATGAATGGCATGATCCAGGCCAGAAGCAATAATAATTATGTCCTGTACCAGCTGCCCAGATGTTGTAACTATAAAGCTCAGCACATAGAAGAGAAAGCTCCCTTTGGCTACCTTTATAGGAGTCGCTGTCCTCCCTAATTAGCGAATACAATTAACACAAAACAAGCTGGAGTGTGTCATCCTCTGAGTCACAAATTATCCAATGACACTCTGCAAATACATAGTTTGAGTCACGCAAGCATGTACCAATTTATATTTTATTATTGCTATTAACAATGTTACATACAGTACATACTGTATGCAAAACTAGCCAATCATAAAGCAACAACAGCTTTTCTGTGCATAATTCCATAAAAACATTGCAAGTTCTGAAAATCAAAAACCTGACCATGGAAATCTACATATAGATTATTTCTGTTTATTAATTTTGCTTGATGCACTCTTCAGGATGACAACAATTGTGATCCCCTGTGGATTCCTGCATGAATGTCTTCTAATACATCATCTCATTTTTATTCTAGTCATAATAAGAAAAATAGTCTTGTTTTATTTTGCGAATATTGTGGCTTGTTTTCTCGTGTTGTACAGGATTGTATATGTACATTCTATGCATTTTCATTTTGCTGTTTGCACTTTTTAGTAAAACAGATTGCAGAAAAGTTTGATTCATTTGTGGCAGTGGTGGTCAGCTAAATTAATATAGGGGGCTTCAAGTGCACTTCCTGACATGAGAGTGAAGAGTGCAAGTGAAGGCCTAAAGATGCACTGCCGGCGCCAAGTGAATGCACAAAGTGATTGGAGGTGACTTAATACAGGAGCTAAATGTACCACTGGCAGAATGAAAAAACACCAAAATGGGTGAAAATGGTGTTTGGAATAATCAAGCGGCTATTTTAATAAAACGGGGGATGAGCCGTTTTACAGTGTAAATACAAATATCTCTAACCGTGAACTGAAGTTCTAACAAAGATGCAAACAGCGCTAATGAGTAGATATGTCAACTCAGAAAGAAAGCACTGGTGGACACAGATGGCACAAGAGGTGATCAGAACCTGAGTGTAAGTGCACCAAAAACAGCTCAAGTAAAAGATGCCTCAAAAAATGGCTAGTATTACCCACAAGGGGTGCAAACCTGCCACGGCAAAGAGAAGACTCTGCATATGCACCATCAGTTCCTCCAGGTATTGTATGGGTGATAAACGTCTCAGCAAGATAACATGAAAGAAAAAATCAACAAGCAAATAATAGTGCAGTGATGTCTTAATGTAGTCAAGTGATAGCAGGTCAAACAGAAACCATAAGTATATGCCCGTACAATATATCAATGAGAATGTAGCAAAAAATAAACAGAAAGGGTTCACCGCTGTCACCGCTGTTGTCAGACACCTCCTGGGGCCGCGCGCGCTCTGTGCAGTTGTTACTGTATCAGGTGCTGGGCTGCGATTGGAGATCTGTGGAGCGCGGTGGAACGCAAGCTGCTTCCGTGTGTAGCGTCGTTGTAGCCACGCCCTGACGCGTTTCGTCACTTCCGACTTCAACAGAGGGCGTGGCTACACAACGCAGTCACTGTCCCTTTGTACTCTGGCAAACAAAGGCTATTGGTCGAAACCACCCGCTTGTCGGTCGTGATTGGCGCTTCTCAGACCGGGTGGGCGGGGTGCCTTCAGCCTTGTTGTGTGGAGTTTAGCAAAGGGGAAAAAATGAGAAGGATCAGTAGAAGGCTACTGCTATTTTAATATGGACAAAATCCAAAATGTACCAAACAATATCACGCTTGTCCGCAGGGATAAAAGGGATCGTTTGTAAACGATCTCTGCAAGCGAAAAACTAAAAGTAGTTATATTGAAAAGTTTATATATACTACAGGGGTGTGTTTTAAAAGGAGAATGTCAAACTAACCTATCACGGAATCAAATGGGCGTGTCAGATAGTGAGCTAAATGTGTAATGTTTATAGTGAGAGTTCAAAACAAGCACTGACACTGCGGGAAAAAAACCTTTTCTTATAGCTTAAAACACAAATTGAACGTTGATTCCATTTAGATAGGTGATAATTGCAGGCATGAACGAGATTTAGTGCTGCTGTGTCGAATATGAGATTGAAAGACATATAATGCACAGCAACGCACAGCATGTGTCAATGGAGCACACATGCTAAGGAATAATCGCCCCATTGTCATAGTCCATTCATCAGGGAGATATAGAGCAATCGATGAATGGAAATGTTAGGTATGGGTTGAATGGCGATATATGTAATGTCAGCAATATAAATATTACAGATTAGTGCACATGATAAAAGAGAGAACTGCAAGTATAACAAGCAGGGTTGTGTGGTCCAAGTAGCACTTGGAAATCATTCTCTTTTGAGTAGTGTACCAAAAAAACTATGGTCACATATAAAGTGCTCTGTGTAGGTCCACGATCAAAGAAGGTGGGGCATCATTGGGAGACTTTATAGCGGAGCTAATGTGTCTCCCCAAAAAATGCCACAACATTAGAACTTTAAAATATTAAAATTCTAAAAAAATATTAAAAAATTATATATTAAAAATATTGAAAGAATATTAAAAAATATATATTCAAAATTATATATATAAAATGTTTAGTATATATATAAAAACAGTAATAAGCGACCCTTTAAAATACTGGTAATAACAGGGCTAATAAGAGCAAAACAATAAATAAAGGCTGTAAGACTGAGGGAGCGGACAAAAAAAGGAGGGGGCTTGGTTAAAAGTCATCCAAGATAAAAGATAAAAACAAGGGCATGAATGTCTAGTGGATCTGGCTGCACTTACAAGGGAAGGGCCAATGTTTATAATGATTATGATAAAACTCCTTTTGGTGTGAGCCGTACCTCCGGGGTTGTTGACCATCAAAAAGAGTCAAAAATCACTAATAAAACAATTAATATCAAGGTCCACGTTTAACCCCTTTGGTACTAGAGTGCCTGCCATAAAAATCCATTCCGTTTCTCGTTTGGAGAGTTCTCTAACTCGGTTGCTTCCTCTCCAATTACTTTCCACATGTTCAACACCCCAAAATTTTAGGCCAGCTGGATTCTTATTGTGGTACAGTTTAAAGTGGAGGGAGACATTATGGTCCTTATATCCTGATTTGATGTTTGCGACGTGTTCGGCAATCCTGATCCTTAATTTTCTCTTGGTGCGACCAACATACATCAATTTACATGGGCATTCAAGCATGTAGACAACGTATGTCGTGTTACATGTAATGAAGGATTTTACCTTGAACTCAATGCCCGTAGATGTAGCGGTGAAGGCTTCTACTGGGCCTCTTTGTCTATCTGCCTCCCTACATGGGAGGCATTTCTTACATGGGAAGAAGCTGTCTTTATTCCACATAGACGGTGGTTTGGTAGGAGGGTCAAGTACTTTTCTTACAATTTTGTCTCCAAAATTAACTGCTTTTCTATATATGAAACCGGGTTTTTCTGGGAGTACAGTGCTTAAAATTTTATCTAAAAACAGGATATGCCAGTGGTTCTTGAATATCATCTCCACCTCTTTATATTGGCTATGTTAGCCTGATATAAAGCTCCATTCATGTAGGTTTTTCTTAACCGGTGGTCGAGTTGTGGATAAACAGATAGATCTTGGTACCATGGCCAGTTCTTCAATCATTCGGATTGTCACTTCCTGACATCACCAAAGGGCCACACATGATTCTCAGTGAATGTAAGGGTCCTTTCACACGTGCGGACCGTTTTTTAGATCAGTTTTTTATCATCAGTTGATCTGTTTTTTTTCATCCGTTTTACATCCGTTTTTCATCAGTTGTCATCCGTTTTTCATCCATTTTCATCAGTTTTTCATCCGCTTTTCATCCGTTTTTCATCCGTTTTTTCATCCGTTTTTTTTTTTTGTTAGAACTTTATTTTTATTACATATTTTGATGAAAAACGGATGTTAGCGGACCGGATGTTAAACGGATCGTCCGCTAACATCCGTTTTTCGTCCGTTACGTTTTTTTGACGGAAGAAAAATAGGGTTTCTTCCGTTCAGAAAAACGGAGCTTGACGGAGACGGATGTAAACAGACGTTAGTGGATGGTCATCTGCTAACGTCCGCTATCCCATAGGAAAGCATTGTAGTCCGTTTTTCATCCGAAAACAGACGGATGAAAAACGGACGACGGTCCGCATGTGTGAAAGGACCCTAACTGTACAGAGAACTGCCAGAAACAGCAGACAAGCTACAGGAGGTGGCCAAAGAGACTGTAGACACCCTGCAGAAAATAACTGGATTACAGTGCAACCCGGAGAAGAAAAAATTGATGCAGGGTCGGCATGACTAAGGGAGGAACAGGGCTGAGAAGGGTTAAAAGTAAGAAGTAGAGGTGGGGTAGGGGCGTAGCTTACCTGATTGGTGGATTAGGATATTTAGGGTGGAGCTGCAAGGGTTTGGTCTGGTGCAAGGGTTGATGGGTAATCACTCTGGAAATTTCTGTTGATTGAAGAGTCCTCCCTCCCGCTCTGTATTCTGTTTTTTAATGGGTAGTTTGGGTGGGGGACTACTCTGATGTTTCGTGTTTTTTATACATACAAAATATATATATATATATATATATATATATATATGTTATAGTTTACGCTTTTGTCACAGCAGCTGGCGGGTCAGGGGATCTTTGGGGGGGTCAAGAATTAATCAAATTGTAGAAGAATTGGGGGCCCATCTAGGGTATGGCGTTCCCACCTGGTTGGTTGTTGGTGGTTCTCCCAGGAGCTAGGTCCCTGGCCATTATAAACCCATGTCATGCAGTGTTGTGTTTTTATTATATGTTCAAGGACCGTAAGTTGACGAATCCTAAAGTCATGGCTTATAAAAAGAGATGGTCACAGACTGCAGACATGCTGCAGAAGATGGTCAGAGACTAAAGGCATGCTAGAAGAAAAGGCATTTGCTCCCTGCTGCAAAGGCCAGTAATAGGTGGGGGCAGTGGCCATTTGTTTGTACTGTTGGAATACTTGTAGGCAGGGGAGGCACTGGACATCTTTGCTGCCATTGTGCTATATGCGAGGTGTTCAGTGTGCCTTTAAGGAGGTATGGACTCCCTCCAGGCTCACCTGCCCTCTGCCTATCCATTTTAATGCATGTGCTTCTACTATGGAGGCCCTCAAAATTTAGCGTGAGGACTGCAGATAACACTGGGGTGCCATGGAGTGGCTCTGCAGCTTACGCATGTATTTGCAGATGTGTGCAAACTAAACCCCTGTTTTTAACACCTACTGGAGAATTCGGTTAGTTGCAGGCTGATTGGGAATTATCCTCAGTTTTTGTTTCACATGCATCGCCCTTCCATGTGCTCCTTGCTGCAAAGGCCAGTTATAGATGGGGGTAGTGGCCATGTGTTTAACGATAGAAGAAATGGTCAAAGACTGCAGACAGGCAGCAGGAGGTGTGGTCATAGACTATAAACATGCTGTTTTACAGAGTTGTCTGCTGGTAATGAAATAAACCATTTAACTTCTTGAAGCTAGCATGAAGAATATTTTTCATTGAATGGCTTAAGTAAACATATAGGTAAGGAAAACACAGACTACTGAATGCAGGGGCGTTGAGGGCCCATAAGTGCCAAAGGCCTTCATGCGGCTCATAGGCTGCAGGTTGGGCACCAGGGCCTTATAGACCCCTGCATAAAAGTCTCCTAAAATATGAAGTACATTTTTTTGTAAATGATAATAGGCAGGATGTCTTAATTTACATAAATCTCTGTTGATAGAAACATGCCAGGCTGCCATTTTTAACTTTTATAATTACCTGGCTGTTTTTAGATGAAATAGTGCTTTAGACACTGACACATGACAATTATACAGATGAGTGTAACCTAAAAAGTACAAGACTCTAGGAGGTGTGGTGAACATTAGACGCAGAGAAGACCTTTGATAGAGTACACTGGGACTAACTCTCAAAAGTGTTTGGACAAATTTGGCCTACACAGCCCAATACAATCCACCCTTTACTCCTTCCCCTTAGGCACACTTCTTGGAGGGGATGCTTTCTAAAATAAATTGAATATAGAATGGGACAAGGCAGGGATTCCCCTTGTCCCCACTGATCTTTGCCCTTTATAATGGAACCCTTGGAGGAAAAAATTTGAACTCACCGTAACATCCGAGGAATCCAGTCTCAGGACATGCAACATACCCTTACATTGTTTGCTGATGACATTATACTAATGCTATCCAACCCAGACATTTCTCTGCCAGCGGCTCACAAGGTCCTACTCATGTTTTCAAGTCACTTATTACAAAGTTAACGCCTCCAAATCTAGTATAATGGGGATAGCTATTAACCCTAGCTTAAAAACATATCTGCAATCCAAATTACCATACCCATGTTCCAAAAGCCCATTGCAATACTTGGGCGCACCCAGCTGACTCCATTTTATACAGATTAATACAAAGCAAACTACACCCCTCCCATCTCCAGTATACAAGAGTTGACAAGACTTAAAGGGGTTGTAAAGGTAAATGTTTTTTCACCTTAATGCATCCTATTTATTAAGGTGAAAAAATATCCGACGGTCCCAGGCCCCCCCGAACCCCCGTTTCACTTACCTCACCCCTCGAAAGTCCCGCACGTCCCCGCGATCCTCTTTGGTTCCCAGCCTGGCCGTTGATTGGCTAGGCTGGATGGATTGTTGATAGCAGTGCAGCCATTGGCTGGTGCTGCTGTCAATCGCATCCGATGACGCGGCGCGCCGGGGGTCAGGGCCGAGTGATACAGTCAGCGCCCGCATGGAAAGCTCTTGCGAGGAGCTGAGACAGCCACCGAGGGACTCCAGAAGACAGAGTTCGGGGACACTGTGTGCAAAACGAGCTGCACAGTGGAGTTAAGTATAACATGTTTGTTATTTTACAAAAAATTAAATTTTTACTTTAGTGTTCCTTTAACCACTTAACGCCCGCCGCACGCCTATTTGCGTCCACAGAATGGCACGTACAGGCAGATGGGCGTATATATACGTCCCTGCCTTCTAGCGGATTGGGGGTCCGATCGGGACCCCCTCCGCTGCGTGCGGTGGGCGGCTTACCTCGGGGAGCGATCCGGGACGACGGCGCGGCTATTCGTTTATAGCCGCTCCGTCGCGATCGCTCCCCGGAGCTGAAGAACGGGGAGAGCCGTATGTAAACACGGCTTCCCCGTGCTTCACTGTGGCGGCTGCATCGATCGAGTGATCCCTTTTATAGGGAGACTCGATCGATGATGTCAGTCCTACAGCCACACCCCCTACAGTTGTAAACACACAAAAGGTGAACCCTAACTCCTACAGCGCCCCCTGTGGTTAACTCCCAAACTGCAACTGTCATTTTCACAATAAACAATGCAATTTAAATGCATTTTTTGCTGTGAAAATTACAATGGTCCCAAAAATGTGTCAAAATTGTCCGAAGTGTCCGCCATAATGTCGCAGTAACGAAAAAAATCGCTGATCGCCGCCAATAGTAGTAAAAAATAAAATAAAAATAAAAATGCAATAAAACTATCCCCAATTTTGTAAATGCTATAAATTTTGCGCAAACCAATCGATAAACACTTATTGCGATTTTTTTTTACCAAAAATATGTAGAATACTTATCGGCCTAAACTGAGGAAAAAAAAAATTTTATATATGTTTTTGGATGGTTATTTATTATAGCAAAAAGTTAAAAATATTGCATTTGTTTCAAAATTGTCGCTCTATTTTTGTTTATAGAGCAAAAAATTAAAACCGCAGAGGTGATCAAATACCACCAAAAGAAAGCTCTATTTGTGGGGAAAAAAGGACGCCAATTTTGTTTGGGAGCCACGTCGCACGACCGCGCAACTGTCTGTTAAAGCGACGCAGTGCCAAATCGCAAAACCTGGCCTGGGCATTTAGCAACAAAATGGTCCGGGGGGCTTAAGTGGTTAAGAAGTATTACCTATCATGGTCTGGCCACTAAGCTGCCTATAAAATATTGCTACTACCAAAAATACTCTATTATTTTAGAGCATTACCAATTCCGTTGCCTTCCGCATTTTTTTCTGTAATGCAAAAATAATTAACAGATTTTGTTTGCGCTGGTGGTAAAGCAGATAAAGAAAGATGATTCTGACTTTTGGCTCAGGGGTAGGGATATAGAGACTAATTTCCTGCATATTAATCCAACTATCTGAGTCAGAAAGGGACGTTCCTCTCCATTAGCACTCCAAAGACATGCTGGTAAGTTAATTGGCTTCTGTTCTAAATTGGCCCTAGTATATGAATGTGAGTTAGGGACCTTAGATTGTAAGCTCCTTGAGGGTAGGGACTGATGTGAATGTACAATGTATATGTAAAGCGCTGTGTAAATTGACGGCGCTATACAAGTACCTTAATAATAATAATTAGTACACAGCAGAGCAGAACATTGGTTCTGTTGCAGAAGCCAAGTTTCTGGGTATCCCTATCTGCACCTGTAAATTGATATACAGTATTTCGAGTGGCTGATTAAAACTTGTGATTGTTCAGTAACAGTGGCCACAAATGTTAAGGGGTACACTGCGAATCCTTGCAGGGTTCATGATCTATCTGGACTCAATGGGCAGGTAACAGTGTTGCTTTAACCCCTTCCCTCCTACTGCATAGTAACAATACACCGGACAACTCCCAATGCTAGGAATGCATTAATAGACATCTTTCCTTTGAGAGCCACCAGCTGATAGTTTTCACAGCTGGTGGCTCTCAATCTCATCTGGGTGCAGAGATTGAGGCTGGTGGCTCTTAGTTCCAGTACCCAAAAAGAGCAGTTCCTGATCATATAATCACTGGGCCAGATTCAAGAAGCACTTGCGCCCGCGCAACCATAGGTTGCGCGGCGCAAGTGCTTACTTGCTCCGGTGTAACGAGTGCTCCTGATTCAGGAACCTTGTTACACCGACTGCAGCCTAAGATATGACAGGCATAAGCCTCCTTATGCCTTCATATCTTTGGCTGCATTCTTGCGTTGGCCGCTAGGTGGCGCGGCCATTGTGATCTGTGTATAGTATGCAAATTGCATACTACCACCGATTCACAAAAGTTGCGCGGGCCCTGCGCACGCAAGGTACGGAGTTTCCGTACGGCGACTTTAGCATAAGGCTGCTCCTGCTAATAGCAGGGGCAACCAATGCTAAAGTATAGCTGCGCTTCCCGCTCGTGAAATTTAAATTTCACGTCGTTTATGTAAGTGAACCGTGAATGGCGCTGGACGCCATTCACGTTCACTTAGAAGCAAATGACGTCCTTGCGACGTCATTTGCCGCAATGCACGTCGGGAAAGTTTCCCGACGGAGCATGCGCTGTTCGCTCGGCGCGGGAGCGCGCCTAATTTAAATGATTCCCGCCCCAGACGGGATCATTTACATTAGGCAGCCTTACGCCCGGCTGTTTAGCATATCGCCCGCGCAATTTACGGAGCAACTGCTCCGTGAATCGCGGGCAAAACGCAATATTTGTGTGGGCGCAGAGAAAAATATTTGCTCTTTGCCCACGCAAATATTGCTCGGATCTACCTAAATCTGGGCCACTATGTTAGCTATGACAAAAAATAGGCCTTCAGCCAGCAGTGAACACTTCCCCCTTCAAGCTCCTTTGTAAAATGGCAATGCCATTTATTTAATTGTGTAATTGTCAGATACAGTTTTCAGGATGATTTATTATAAATGAGTAGGGTTTTTTATTAAAACAATGTATCAAGTAGTTCAAAGGGAAATTATTTTGGTGTAGGCTCTAGCAATTGGTAAGATCACTGGGCCAGATTCACAAAAGGAATACAACGGCGTTTCTCCTGATACGCCGTCGTATCCCTGTTTCTATCTATGCGACTGATTCATAGAATCAGTTACGCATAGATATCCCTAAGATCCGACAGGTGTAATCGTTTTACACTGTCGGATCTTAGGATGCAGTACCGTGGCCACCGCTGGGGGGAGTTTGCGTCGTAAACCAGCGTCGGGTATGCAAATTAGGAGTTACGGCGATCCACGAAGCTTTTTCCCGTCGTTACGTCGTCGCGAGTGTTAGATTTCCGTCGCAAAGATAGGGCACCTTTAACATGGTGTAAAAGTACTCCACCATGTTAAAGTATGCCTGTCTTTCCCGCGTCGCTTTTGAATTTTTAAAAAAAAAAAATTATTTTCCCGGCGTAAATCTTTTTTCACGTCGCGATTCACAAAACGTTGGCGCGTCGTAATTTCGCGCAAAGCACGTCAGGAAATTTGCGACGGGAGCATGCGCAGTACGTCCGGCGCGGGAGCGCGCCTAATTTAAATGGTACTCGCCCCATTCTATTTGGCCCGCCTTGCGCCGGACGCATTTACGATACACCGCCGCAAGTTTCCAGGTAAGTGCTTTGTGGATCGAGCACTAAACCTGAAAACTTAGGGCGGTGTAACTTAAATGGCTTACGTTTTCCCGGCGCAATTGTACGTGAATCTGGCCCATTGTGCCTATAAAACAAATATTGGAGTATTAAAGCTTATAACCCATAACTAAGGTTAAGATAAGGTTCAGGTTCAACCCAGTTCAGCCAAAACCTGTGGGAAACTGTCACATCACAGCAGCCCACCAGCCCAAACAGCAGCTGCTGTGGAACTCCCTGTACTGCCCTAGGGGTTGGGATGCTGGTGACATTAATGACCTAATATGGCCACATGGCCAACTTTAGCTCATTCTTACCCATAATCTCTGTGTGTGTACAAACATATTCATAGCCCAGCATGTGTGCTTTTCAATGGGGTGTTAAAGATTTTGTAACCTACCTTATTTTTTTAAATGCACAACTGTGCAAAAGTTGTAGGCAGGTGTGAAAAATGCTGTAAATTAAGAATGCTTTAGATTTAGAAATCAAAATAAAATGTTATATTTGGTGTGGCCACCAAAACATCATCAATGCCTTCAAAACAGCATAAATTCTTCTAGGAATACTTGCAAACAGTTTTTGAAGGAACTCGGCAGGTAGGTTGTTCCCAAGATCTTGGGGAACTAAACACAGATCTTCTGTGGATGAAGGCTGCGTCAAATCCTTCTGTCTCTTCTTGTAATCCTGGACAGATTTGATGATGTTGAGATCAGGCTCTGAGGGGGCCAAACCATCACTTACTGGACTCATTGCTCTTCTTTACACTGAGGATAGTTCTTAATAACATTGACTGTATGGGTGGGGTCATTGTTCTGCTGCAGAGTAGACTTGGGGCCAGTCTCAAGCCTCCATGATTGGTATGACATGATGGATAAATATCTGCCTGTATTTCCCAGAATTGAGGACATCATTCATCCCGACCAAATCCCCCAACTCTGTTTTCAGAAATGCAGCCCCAAACTTTTAAGGAACCCTCACCATGCTTCACTGTTGCCTGCAGACACTTATTATTGTACCGCTTTAAAGTCCTTCAGAAAATAAACTTCCTCCTGCTACAGTCAAATATTTAAAAATGTGCCTCATCAGTCCAGAGCACAAGTTGCTATTTTTCTGCACCTCAGCTCCTATGTTTTCATGCATAGTTGAGTTGCTTAACCTTGTTTCCATGTCAGAGGAATGGCTTTTTGTCCATAATTATTTCATAAAGACCACTTCTGGCCAGACTTCCCCTGACAGTGGATGGGTGTACCTGGGTCCCACTGGTTTCCACCAGTTCTGTGTTGATGGCACTGCCCGACATCTTCAAATATCAAAGGAAAGTAAGCATGATGTGTACTTCATCTGCTGCAATAAATTTCCTTGGCCGATCACTTTGTCTACATTCCTCAACATTGCCCATTTCTTTGTGCGTCTTCAAAAAAGCTTGAACAGCACATCTTGAAACCCAGTCTGCTTTGAAATCGTAGCCTGGAAGAGAGCTTGCTGATGCAGTATACAGTAACTACCTTGTGTCTTGTTGATGTGCTTTAGATGACTAAAATACGACTAAAACAAAAATAAAATTTTAGTCAAAAGACTAAAATACGACAAACTAAAATTGCATTTTATTTAAGATTATAACTATAACTAAATATAATTTATATCACAACAGCTAAATCTGTGTCTGTAGTGCATGTTCAAACCTTAAAGCAGAGGTCCGGCTGAAAAAAATAATAATAAAGTCAGCAGCTACAAACACTGTAGCTGCCGACTTTTAATAAGGACACTTACCTGTCCGGGGTGCCTGCGATGTCGGTAGCCGATTCCAATCAATTGTTCGGGTCTCGTCTGCCCTGCTGCCATCCTCGGTGAGGGAATCAGGAAGTGAAGTGTTGTGGCTTCACTGCCCGATTCCCTACTGCGCATGCGCGAGTCACGCGCCGCTATGTGAATGCACAGATGTCTCCTGGGACACACACAAGGTCCCAGAAGACACTGCACCCTATTTCCCAGGAGGCAGCACAAGGAGGAGAAGAAAGAAGACCACCGCGGACAAGGAAGTGGCAGATTAGGAGATCTGCCTAGTAACAGCCACTTCTGGTAAGTATAAAAAAATATATTTTTTCAATTTTTTTGTAGCCTTTTTGGCTATTTTTTAAGGGTGGACCTCCGCTTTAATACCATAAATAATAAACATGTTATTCGATTTTTACTCCAGGAGTATGTAATGTTTGGCAGTTCTAAAGAAATAAGACTAATATAGGACTAAAACTGAAATAGCATTTTAGTCAAAAGACTATAACTAAAACAAAATCGAAATTTTATGTCAAAATTAATACTGTTGCCATGGTGTATGACCTGTGAAATGAAACCGTCTTTCACGACTTTGCCTTAGTAGCAGAGTTTGGCTGTTCCTCGCCCAGTTTTAACCTCCCTACACAACGATTTCTGTTTCGGTTAATGACTGTGTTTCAACCAACTTATGAAATTTTGATCATTAGAACCTGCTTGGTATAATTGGTTAATGATACACATGAGACATGGGGATGAGATCCTTGTCACAGCCACATGAGGACAGGTTACCGGCAGTCCCTGGGTTACAAACAAGATAGGGACTGTAGGCTTGTTCTTCTTATTCTAATGATACACATGACTCTAATCCTACAAAATCCCTGACGTTGTGCAAGTGTAAGAATTAATGCAGGTTTAAAGCCGAAGGGCAGACACACCAAATATTGATTTGATTTAGATATTTTTTCTTCTGTTTGCTCACTGCAAATTGTTAACAATAAACAATTAAAATATATATTTTTGAAAGCATTCTTACGTTACAGCATTTCTTCACACCTGCCTAAAACTTTTGCACAGTATTGTATATCTTAAAATAACCCCTGCTTTTGCTGCATTTTAAATGCCAGTTTAATTAGTTACGATTGGGTGATTCATGACTTAAACCCAATCTTAGACTTTTTTTTTCATTTTTATTTTAAGAAAAGATAATACAAATATGTCTATGCCATAAACAGTTTCATTAAACATTCTTTCATCTTTCCATGCATATATAAACTGTCAAATGTCGTTTGTAATCTGTCAACAAAGAATGTTGTGCAGTGAGAAGTCATGCAGTGTATGAGATCATAGAAGCTCTGTCCAGGGAGAAATATTTCCCTATTATGGTAGTTTGTTGTGTTTTTTATTACAGTATCAGGGCTTTCAAAACTGCACTTTGCTTTTGCAAAAAATAAAAATAAAATCAGATTTCTAAATTAAAGCGGAGGTTCACCCTAAAAAACAACTTTCTACCATGCCATCCAGCATACTAGCGTCAGCTACAGTATGCCTTTATTTATTTTTTTGCGCTGTACTCACAGTTTAATTTATTAGTTTAGTTTCAGACTCCCGCGGTAGGCGTTCCTATGAAGAGGGGAACATGATTGACGGCCAGCTATGGCGTGTCACGCTTCCCGAAAATAGCCGGAGTAGGACTCGGCTCTTCACGGCGCTATACGGCACCTGCGCACAGACTAGGAGCTGACTGCGCAGGCGCCGTGAAGAGCCAAGTCCTATTTCGGCTATTTTCGGTAAGCGTGACGCGCCATAGCCGGCCGTCAATCATGTTCCCCCTCTTTATAGGAACGCCTACTCCCCGCGGGAGTCTGAAACTTAACTAATGGATTAAACTGTGAGTACAGCAAAAAAAATAAAAATAAAGGCATACTGTAGCTGACGCTAGTATGCTGGATGGCATGGTAGACAAAATATTTTTTTTTTTTTTAGGGTGAACCCCCGCTTTAAGTAAATATAGCTACTTATCAAACAATTTATTTGCATTTGAGCCACAATCCTGAAAATTCTAACACTTGGATATTTATTTACTATGTGTTGTTTGCTAATTTATTGTTTAGATTTTAGTTCACTAATGGTTTTATCACATGGATCTGCTAAAATTACTGGATGCCTGTTATTGATTTTTTTTGTTTCATTTCCATGTTCTGGCACCTATACCACTGCTGATCCGGGTATCATTTTTTAAAGATGGCGATTCCCTACATAGTGAAAGTGGTCCGAGCGGTTAAACAGCTGTCCAATCACTTTTACAGGCGGTGGAAGGGGTTCTTCTTCATCCCCCTGCTGTCTTTATTGGGCCCTCTCATCTCACTGGATGCACTGCACAAAGTGAAAGGAGCTTCCATTATTTCTCCATACCTATGAAGTCAGAAACTGGAAGTAACGAGAATGTCATCAGTTCCGGTTTTGGTTTGTTTGTTTACAAACCATTGATGGGTAAAACACTTAGGCCGCGTACACACGATCGGTTAAACCGACGAGAACGGTCTGATGGACTGTTTTCATCGGTCCAAACCGATCGTGTGTGGGCGCCATCGGTTATTTATCCATCGGTTAAAGAAAAGCCAACTTGTTTTAAATTTAACCGATGGATTCCTAACCGATAGAAAAAAACGATCGTTAGTAGGCACAACCATCGGTTAACTACTTGACGACCTGCCGCCGTCGTTTTACGGCGGCAGGTTGGCTCCCCTGCGCGAGAGCCCGTAGCTCTACGTCGGCTCTCTCGCAGGATACTAGGGGCGCGCGCGCCCCCCGCTCGCCCCCGAGTCCCGTGCGCGTGCCCGGCGGGCATGATCGCCGCCGGGCACCCGTGATTGCTCGTTACAGAGCGGGGACCGGGAGCTGTGTGTGTAAACACACAGCTCCCGGTCCTGTCAGGGGGGGAAATGCTGATCCTCTGTTCATACAACGTATGAACAGAAGATCAGTGTTTTCCCCTAGTGAGGCCACCCCCCCACAGTAAGAAGACACCCAGGGAACATACTTAACCCCTTCTCCGCCCCCTAGTGTTAACCCCTTCACTGCCAGTGGCATTTTTATAGTAATCCAATGCATTTTTATAGCACTGATCGCTATAAAAATGACAATGGTCCCAAAAATGTGTCAAAAGTGTCCGAAGTGTCCGCCATAATGTCGCAGTACTGAAAAAAAATCGCCACCATTACTAGTAAAAAAAAAATATTAATAAAAATGCCATAAAAATACCCCCATATTTTGTAAACGCTATAACTTTTGCGCAAACCAATCAATAAACGCTTATTGCGAATTTTTTTTTTATGAAAAATATGTAGAAGAATACGTATCGGCCTAAACTGAGGGAAAAAAAAGTTTTTTTATATATTTTTGGGGGATATTTATTACAGCAAAAAGTAAAAAATATTCATTTTTTTCAAAATTGTCGTTCTATTTTTGTTTATAGCGCAAAAAATAAAAACTGCAGAGGTGATCAAATACCAACAAAAGAAAGCTCTATTTGTGGGAAAAAAAGGACGCCAATTTTGTTTGGGAGCCATGTCGCACGACTGCGCAATTGTCAGTTAAATCGACGCAGTCCCGAATCGCAAAAAGTGCTCTGGTCTTTGGGCAGCAATATGGTCCGGGGGTTAAGTGGTTAAAAATCCACGCATGCTCAGAATCAAGTCGACGCATGCTTGGAAGCATTAAACTTCATTTTTTTCAGCACGTCGTCGTGTTTTACATTACCGCGTTCTGACACGATCGTTTTTTTTAAATGATGGTGTGTAGGCACGACTGATCATCAGTCAGCTTCATCGGTTATCCGATGAAAACGGTCCATCAGACCGTTCTCATCGGATGGACCGATCGTGTGTACAGGGCTTTAGAGGCGGGTTTTGTGGATGCATACGTCACTTCCATCAATGTCACTTCCTGCCAGTGAAACTCATGCATGCGCGCGGGAGACTTCAAACCGGCAAGGTCCGGCGGCTGCCAGCCCTTTAGCTGAGGATCCCCGATGCGCATGCGCCGCTGCGGGGGAATATCTCCTAAACCGTACAGGTTTAGGAGATATTCTTTATACCTACAGGTAAGCCCTTATTATAGGCTTACCTGTAGGTAAAAGTTACAAAACCCCCTATACAACCACTTTAAGCAGAGGCCCTAGAGAGTAAATTGTTGGGTGTTGCAATATTTTATATCATGCGGTACTTGCACAGTGGTTTTTGAAACGCAAATTGTTTGGAAAAAATACACTTTAACCTGCCTGGCGGTGTTCCCGAGACTGACTCGGGGTTAGATTTTCCTGCTACGATCGGTAACCCCGAGTCAGTCTCGGCTTGCCTCGCTGAATCCACAGGCACTTTTTACTTACCTTGTCCCTGGATCCAGCGATGCCACCGCGCTGTGTGAGCGAGCGGGACCTCGCTCGATTCACATAGTGCCTCCGTGTGACGCCGATCTCCGTTCCCTGCGACGTTACGACGCACGGGGACGGAGAACGGCGCCAAATTCAAAAACGTAAACAAACACCTTACATACAGTATACTGTAATCTTATAGATTACAGTACTGTATGTAAAAAAAACACACCCCCCTTGTCCCTAGTGGTCTGCCCAGTGTCCTACATGTACTTTTATATAATAAAAACGTTTCTTTCTCCCTGCAAACTGTAGATTGTCCATAGCAACCAAAAGTGTCCCTTTATGTCAAAAATAGTTTTAGATCAGCTAAAAAACAGCGATAATAAATTATAATCACTTGCAGAATTGTGCGATAGCGATTTGTGGGGAAATTCGTCATAAAAAAAAAAAAAATAATGACAGCAACAATTCTGCAACTGAGCAAATTTCAGTGATTTTAATTTGATTACATTATTGAATAATTTTTATTATAATTATATTATTATTTGTTATAATTATTTATAATTATTTATTATATTATAATTTATAATTTTGTTTTTAAAAAAATGTCATACCCGGGATGCCTATTAGAATCTTGTTTGGTCAGATTTAAGTGAGTTATTTCTAAAAATTACAGACCTACAATATAAAACGCCAAATTTCCTTGCAAATAATGGTACCGCTTTCAGCATGTTTTTTCTGAAAGAATCATACCGCCAGGGAGGTTAAAGAACTTTAGTGCACAGAATATAATACCCATTTTATTTAGTAAAATATAAAAGATGATGTTACGCCAATTAAATAGATACCAAACATGTCACTCTTTAAAATTTGCGCACGCCCATGAAACAGCAACAAACTATGGTAAATTAACTTAAAGGCGACGCTTTAAAAGCCTTTACAGGTTACCACTTTAAATTTACACAGGAGGTCTGGTGCTGGAATTATTGCTCTTGATCTGATATTCATGGTGATATCTCACGTGTGGTGCGATTTAACTTGCCAGATAGGGATATGTACATTCCTTGAGATAACAATAAAAGTGATCAAAGAATTGAAAAGGTAAAGTGTAAAAATAAAAAATATTTAAAGTGCCCCATATACCCCTGTGCCTGCACGCAAAGGCGAACAAAAACGTTGGTTCTGTGTTGTACATAAACAGTGATTGCACCTCACATGTGAAGCACCACCTATGAAAAATCTAGGCAACTGAAGTTTGATGCCATTTCTCTGGTGCAAAGAAAATTCAAGGTTTGGCATGTTGGGTATCTATTTACTTGGCGTAACCTTGTCTTATATATTTTACCAAAAATGTAATTTATTGCATTTGTTTGTCCTAAAATTCACATTAGTGTGTTTTTTTTTTAACTGAAATATTTTCAGTAATATCATGTGATTGGAACTACCACTTTTTTTATTCTCTAGGGTGTCTGCTTTCAGAAAAAATATAATGTTTGGGCTTTTGTGTAATCTTCAGGCCTAAAATGATTTTTTTAACCATGTGTGCAAAAACGCCTCTGGCAGCGAAAGGGTTAATGTGGCAGATGGCCTCACTGAGGATGAGCAAATGGGGAACTCCAGAGCTGAAGTTTAATGTTTGTTACGATAAATTAAGATTTTCAGATAAATTCCATTGCTTATATCTCAAATCCACTGATTATTCTGACCTTCTGTTTTTTACCAAAGGCAACCTCTGTGCATTTTATTTTTTATTTTATTTTTTTATCATATGCTCATTTTAAATAGCCTAAGTTTGTGACAGGTCTGCTTTAATTAGCAAATACTTTTTTGTATTTACATTCAGCCCTTGGATATTACTGTTTAGTAGTCACTGCAAGAAGAAAACAAACCCATCATTGTCGAATGATTGACAAATAATCCTCCGTCTTTACATATGTGACATGACACAGGAATAGATGACATTTATCTTGCCGACACACTTCTTTTACTGACACAAATTCTTCAACAGTTTCACCGCTACTTGTCAAAGTCAAATCAGTATAATGTAGAGGAAATCATTAGCATCCTAATCTATATGTGTAGAGCGGAAGGATAATTTTACCAGCAAAGTTTGTTGTAGTTGTGGCTTGCCCTATATCAGAAGAGTGAACATATTGCTTATTCTTCTTTCTTACCTCCAAGCTGACAAACAGTCCATGTACATGCTGTCCTCACACCCTGCCCTATATCTCCATCTAGTGGTAGAATGGTAGAATGGCAGCATCGTCAAATTGTGCACTTCATTTAAGCTAGGGATTTGAATTTTAGGCGTAACATCCTTTATATCACCTTTCACGAGTTCTAGATATCATTCCCAAGATATTCCATATTTAAAAAACTGACTCTTCTGAATTTTTCAGATTGCTATTGAGACAATGTTCTCTATTGTCTAAAAAACAAAACAAAAAAAAAAAACAGCAAAATGCACAAAAAAAAATAATTGAAGGGGCACATGTGCATGCTCATGAAGGCAGATGCACTTTAACCACTTCAGCCCCGGACCATATTGCTGGTCAATGACCGGGCCACTTTTTTGCGATTCGGCACTGCGTCGCTTTAACTGACAATTGCGTGGTCGTGTGACGTGGCTCCCAAACAAAATTGGCGTCCTTTTTTTCCCACAAATAGAGCTTTCTTTTGGTGGTATTTGATGACCTCTGCAGTTTTTAGTTTTTGCGCTATTAAACAAAAATTGAGCGACAATTTTGAAAAAAAATATTTTTTACTTTTTGCTATAATAAATATCCCCCAAAAATATATATATGTGAAAAAAAATGTCCTCAGTTTAGGCCGATACATATTCTTTTACATATTTTTCATTAAAAAAATCGCAATAAGCGTTTATTGATTGGTTTGCGCAAAAGTTATAGCGTTTACAAAATAGGGGATTGTTTTATGGCATTTTAATTAATATTTTTTTTTTTACTAGTAATGGCAGCGGTACTGCGACATTATGGCGGACACTTCGGACACATTTTTGGGACCATTGGTATTTTTATAGCGATCAGTGCTATAAAAATGCATTGATTACTATAAAAATGCCACTGGCAGTGAAGGGGTTAACACTAGGGAGCGAGGAAGGGGTTAATCATGTTCCCTGGGTGTGTTCTAACTGAAGGGGGATGGGACTGACATGGGGAAATGATAAATCGCTGTTCATACATTGTATGAACAGATGATAGGTCATTTCCCCCCCTGACACACACAGCTCCCGGTTCTCGCTCTGTAACGAGCGATCGCGGGTGCCCGGCGGTGATCGCACCCGCCGGGCACGCGCGTTAGGATCACGAGCGATCGGGGGGCGCGCTCGCCCCTAGTGGCTGATTCGCGAGGTGACGTAGATCTACGTGCATCCCGCAACACCGCCTGGAACTTGACAGGGTTCATAGGGCCCTTCATAGGGCCCTAGGGCCTCCAAGAAAGGATGGGTCCCCCAGGGATGTCATCGTTGAACTGCACTTCTATCTGGTTAAAAAAGAGTTAATGAAGCAATCTAGAGAGATGAAACAAATCGTGTGTCAGGGTCACAATGACCTCTCCCCCTCCACGATCCAGAGGAGAAGGGCCCTGAAACCTCTCCTTTCAGTCTTGGCCCAGAAGGACATCAAGTATTGGTGGACATTTCCATTTGCCATTAAATTCCTCTATAAGAGCAAACATTACACCTTTTCCAACTTCCCGGAAGGTGAGAAGATCCTCTTATCTCTTAAGCTAATTGCCTTGGAAGCTGATATGGACACTTCGAACCCAGCCTATAATGCAGCCAACCTTCTGACACCTCTCTGGAACAATCCTAAATCGAAGAAGCAGAAAGATGTTCGTCCGACCCGATTGTCGCCTGCGGACTTTCCCCTTCTTTTTTTCTCTTTTTTACACTGCTTATAGTTGGAGCAGACTTTAGGGACTCTCCCCCCTGGTGTCAGGAGCTTTAGCTCCTTTAGTTCTTCCTAAATAAATGAATCTCTCAGAGGGTACTGTTTTCCTTACAAGTTAGTATACTGTTTGTTATGTGTTCAATGACAAGTTTTACTGTGTTTCTTGGGCGCTCAGGAGCAGGGTGCCTAGCGTGTGCCTCCACCTACCCCTCGGACTCTTTGGTGTCTGCGGGATAGGTTGTCTGCCTTTTGTGGTGCAGATGTTATTTGAGGGATCAGGTCTCAGGGGGATTCTCCCCTCCCGGGGATCTGACCCGAAATCCTTGAAGAAGGTTGTCTATGGCCTCTTCGGTTCCGTTTCCTTTTTCTCACTATGTCCTTTCCCCTCCCCCTCCTTTCATGGATGTTGGGTTGCTTAACGATTGTTGCTCTCTTTTTCTGGCTCCATGTACATAATACGTTTCATTCTCCAGCCATGCCTTTTCATGATCGCTCTACTTCTTGGAATATATTTGGTCGTACTCTAACGGTAAGTGACGCAGGGATGGATAGCACTCTCACGCCTCCTCTCCATGGCTGACTCACTCAATAACACACTCAAAATAGCTACCCACAACGCCCAAGGACTTAATTCTCCCGTCAAACGGAGAAAGATGTTTGATAGCTATAAATCCCGTAAATTGGATGTGATCTTGGTACAAGAAACCCACTTCCCCAGGCGATACATCCCTAACTTTCTTCATCACAACTTCCCCCTATTCTACTTGGCTAAATCAGAGGGCAAGTCAAAAGGAGTTGCGATCTTGTTCTCAAAGAATTGCAATTTCTTGTGGCAGGCAGACTACAAAGACCCTGAAGGCAGGTTTATCCTAGTTAAGGGGCAAAAAGAGGGACACGTTTTCTCTTTTGTTTCCTATTATGCCCTGAATAAAGGGCAACTAAAAAAAAATTAAGCAATGATGTACACCTTGGGCCCCATGTTGGAGGGGACCCCCATTTTTGGGGGTGACTCCAACGTGGCGTTCGACCACGGACTTGACAAATCCAACCCATCCAAAATCTCCCTTACCTGCCCCACAAGAGCTAGCTTAAAATTTGCTAGACTGGTCCATTCTCATGGTTTAGCCGATGTCTGGCAGGAACAGAATCCAACGGCAAGGGACTTCATCCACTTTTCTAGCCCTCATCAATCCTATGCTAGGATTGACCACATTCGCATGTCCACAAATCACCTCCCTATTGTCACTGGTGTCAAAATCATAAATACTCTGCTTTCGGATCACTCCATGGTAACAGTAACAATGTATAAACTCTATCATAGATCTAAACCTTTTCAGTGGCGACTTAACGAATCTATTTTTTCTGATCCCATTATTAACATGGCCGAAATTAATACTAGTTTATCGGAGTATTTCTCTTTTAATGATACTGGGTCGGTCTCGGCAGAGGTTCTCTGGGCGGCCAATAAAGTCACTATCAGAGACAAGCTTATCCAACTTTCTTCCAAAATTAAGAGAGAAAGATTGGTGGATATCGTCAAACTCAAACACTTACGCATCCCTGAGAGCCCAACATAAAAAAGATCCTTCTAGTTTCAATATGAAACTATTGGATTTTGCTAGAAAAGGGTGGATACACTGCGCTGCCTAATAAAATAATACTGGTAGCTGCTGACACTGCTTGTTCAAAAAAAGCATAAAACAAAATAGGGGTGTAAGTGTAGCGCTAAGTCTGATACCAGAGGTATCAGAAAACCATAATGTGTGTAATATTACAATTAAATAACACTACATCAAATATAAAACAGGTGTGTTGATGAAAGAAAAAAACTTCCAACAAACAAATATTAGTGCACAGAATATATAAACACGAGGAAAGCAAAAAGTCCAATAAACTCAATTTTAGGATGATTGAGTATCCATAACAAAGTCAATTGTCATCCGCACATCCTCCACTCATGTGAAACAATGAACCACCACTGTGTCATCCGTACATCCTTCACTGAGGCAAAAAAAATAAATGAATGTGACTTCAATAACGTGATAGTCCCACCACCGGTCACAGTGCAGGCTTACCGGAACTAGTTGATCACTAGTGGCATATGCCAAGAGAGATCAATCTGAGCTTTTAGGAAGTTGGTATTTCAATGACAATCCTGGACAGGAAGCGTGGCACCAAATGATGCAGAGATCCAAACACACTTGGGACTGTATAGTGTAAGTTTGTTCGCTGTGAATAAACATAGTATCTTTTTACCTTACGGAGTTACCTTACGGAGTTACGCTATGTGGCCACTTTTTTTCTTCTCTCCTTTATGCATTTTATTGAGCCAACTTGTCTCAAGACATTAACAACTATACAGTCCCAAGTGTGTTTGGATCTCTGCATCATTTGGTGCCACGCTTCCTGTCCAGGATTGTCATTGAAATACCAACTTCCTAAAAGCTCAGATTGATCTCTCTTGGCATATGCCACTAGTGATCAACTAGTTCCGGTAAGCCTGCACTGTGACCGGTGGTGGGACTATCACGTTATTGAAGTCACATTCATTTATTTTTTTTGCCTCAGTGAAGGATGTACGGATGACACAGTGGTGGTTCATTGTTTCACATGAGTGGAGGATGTGCGGATGACAATTGACTTTGTTATGGATACTCAATCATCCTAAAATTGAGTTTATTGGACTTTTTGCTTTCCTCGTGTTTATATATTCTGTGCACTAATATTTGTTTGTTGGAAGTTTTTTTCTTTCATCAACACACCTGTTTTATATTTGATGTAGTGTTATTTAATTGTAATATTACACACATTATGGTTTTCTGATACCTCTGGTATCAGACTTAGCGCTACACTTACACCCCTATTGGATTTTGCTAGACTGGAACTTAACCTCGCCCTTACAACTGGAGCTGAAAAACTGATTTGGTGGAGCAGAGCTAAATTTTATACGCAGAAGGATAAATTGGGCAGGATGCTGGCTAACAAACTTTCCCCTAGGACGACATTCACCACGCTCCCTAGGATTAGGACTCAACATCAGACTTTGACATCCGATCCCTCCAAAATTCTCATAGCTTTTAGGAACTTCTAGGATAAACTTTATAAGGCTGGTAAACAGGCAAATGTTAGCTCCATTTCACAATTTCTTGATTCTCTTCCTATCCCCAAGCTTTCGGATAATGACAAATATATTATGGAGGATTCAATTTCAGTTGAGGAAACCCTTGAGGTCATTAAAAATTTAAGGAGGGGTTCAGCCCCAGGCCCCGATGGATTATCGGTGCCTTATTATAAAACGTTCTCAGAGGTACTGGCCCCTTTCTTGACAAAATTCTTTAACGAAAAGCCTTCAGGTCAGCCCCTTATCTCCCACTTAAACGCAGCTTTATTACAGTCATACCAAAACCTGATAAAAACCCCAAAGAGGTAAGGAACTACAGACCAATTTCGTTGATTAACAACGATGTAAAGATTCTCACAAAAATCCTAGCAAACAGGCTAAATTAGCTCTTATATCCACAAAGACCAAGTGGGGTTTATTCTGGGGAGACAGGGTCCGGGCCAAACCAGAAGAGCCATAGATATAGTCTCCATCCTCCAATCTAATTGGTCAGGGGGCCAGAAGCAACAGGGTATGCTTCTTTCCCTGGATATCCAAAAAGCGTTTGATTCGGTTTCCTGGCCTTATATTTTTGCCCTTTTGGAGCCCTGGGGGTATGGTATTCGCTTTATTGGTATCGTGAAGGCCCTATACTCCACCCCCACAGCACGTATCCGTCTCCAGGGGTATTATTCCCCCTCAGTACAAATTGCTAGAGGTACAAGACAGAGGTGCCCACTATCACCTTAAATCTTTGCTATGGCCATGGAGACACTAGCGATTTCTATACGAGAGAATCCTGATGTCAAGGGGGTGGCATGTGGTCCCCAGATTCACAAGTGTGGATTATTCGCTGATGACCTAATACTTTTTATTACTTCCCCTCTGACCTCACTCCCTAACTTAAATAAGATCCTCTCTTCTTTTGGTACGATTTCTGGCCTGCAAGTAAATTTCTCAACATTTTCAATTTGTCTGGAGTGATTCCACCATTAAGTATCTGGGCATTTTCTTTACTTCTAAATTTGAGTCCCTTTACGCTAAAAACTACCCTCCCATGTTCCACAAATTGGAACAAGATATGAAGTTGTGGTATAAACGAAATTTATCATGGCTGCGAAGAATAAACGCAGTCAAGATGACTTTACTGCCTAGGCTACTTTACCTCTTCCATGCTCTTCCTATCCCACTGAGGAGGGACTATTTACGTTCTTTCCAGTGCAAAATCCTTAAATTTATTTGGGGGGGTTTGGGTTACAGAAATAAGCAACAGACCCTTTTTCTCTCTAGAAAACATGTCGGACTGGGCGTACCTCACATGTATAGATATTACTTGGCCTCAAGGCTAGCCCAATTCTCCATAATTTTCTCTAAGAGGGAAAAGCTGGTTGGGTTCAAAATGAACGGCAAGCTGTCCCCCTTCACACATTGGATTTCTTAGCATGGCTTCCTCCCAAAGATAGACCCCCTGTGTTGGCTCATACACTCTCTTGCCCTGTGGGATAAACTGCAAGTCAATCCTAATCTTATCTCGTCTGTTAAGCCCCTATCTCACCAATTTCGTAACCCTTTGTTTCCCCCTGGGATTGACATAAAAGCGTTCCAGTGGTGGCTTGACAAAGGGCTGTATCGCTTGGGTCAGTTCTTTACATCTAATGGTCCCTTTACCCTAGCATCCTGGATCTTCCATGCTCGGAAAGATTCCGTTTCTATCAGATTAATCATTTCCTCCACAGCATTTGGTCTGATAAACCTAACCCTCCCAAATTTTCTATCTATGAAGTTTGGTGTAGTCAGTCCATGAAGCAGAGGGGGGGGGGCATTTTGATCATCTACGCATCACTTTCCTTACCGTCTAGTAAATCCTCATTCATGTTAGCCTGGGAAGATGATTTGCAATTTCAGTGGAGCCTGGAGACCTGGCAGTCGGCAGTAACCTGTGCGTATAAAGGTATTATTAATACTTCACTTACAAAAGCGAGTTTGGAAATTCTGACTAGATGGTATCTCACGCCTTCTAAACTAGCGAAGATTTTCCCATCTGCTGACCCATTAAGTTTGTACTTCTTAATGCACGTCTACCTAGGTCTTCCAAGCATATTCGTATATTGATCCATTTTATCCTGTTGGAAGCGAAAATCATGCTCGCTAGGGCATGGAAGTGCCCAAGAGTCTCAACCAAGGTTGCGATTAGGAAGGTGTCTTGGATCATGGCCCAGGAGAACTTGGCCAGTATCCTTAATGATACTAAGTCCACTTTTGAACTGATTTGGGGCCCTAGCCAGATCATTAGAAATGTGTAGTTTGTGTGGCATCCCTCCATCCCCCCTCTTCTCCCCTTGCCTTTTCTTTATTCTGCCTTTGTCTCCTATCCCTTTTTTCTTTCAGAGTGACTACTCTCTGACGTTGGTGATCTCCCGGAGGCCAGTTCGGGGGGTATTGAGTCTTCATTGGGTGTTCCTCCAGGGCGGGGGGCGCGTGGGTGTCAACCCTTCGGCACAGCAAGTTCCCTGTGGGGGTGCTGGGGGCCCATTGTGCCCATCCGCTTGTGGGTTGGGGACCTCTGTGGCTGGTTCGGGGTTCACTGGTCTTGCAGTTTACATGTTATGTGGGGGATATGCTCCCTCTTTATATACGCTACAGGTGATCCCTTCTTTTGTTTTCTTCTTTTTCGGACTGTAACCAGTGTCTAGATAGCTTGTTCGCATTGATTTTTGTAAAACTGCGATTTTTGTATCCCATCCGCTCATCTTTCTTTTAGACAATGTCCTGTCTTTGCAATTTATTGTTTGTTACTCTGTATCTTGTTCTTTTTCGAAAATAAAACTTTTTGAAAGTAAATTGCCAATCCTAACCACATTTCACTGCTGACATAGGAAGAAGGTGGGTCCTCACCATAGGTGTGTGCAGCCTATTGCATTAGGGTGTGCACCCAAAAGCTTAAACACACATGCACAGTAGAGCAGTGGACAGTGTCAGTAGCGTTTTGTTTTTATTATTTATTTTGGTATTTTTTACAATTTTTATTTATTTATGTATAATATTTTTTTACAATGTTAGGAGCCCTATTAGGGGCTTTGGTGAAATAGCAGAGAAAGGGACTGAGGACAGAGATTCCCTAGTTCCTTTCTCTGTAACCTCAGCTGCCACGGGGGTAGGGGCGTTCAACAGGGGGAATCTGTGTCGCACAGGGTGATTAGGGTGTACCCAGGCACACCCTGTACGCACACCTATGGTCCTCACCTCCACTATTGGGCACACAATCACCACCTCAGGCCTCAGCCAGCTCATTAGGCCCAGACCCACTTCACTTGAAGGCAGGAAAATGGCTGATATAATTCTAAGTCAACAAATCGGCACTTGCAGCCCATGCAATTTTATACCTCCCAACATTTTCAGGTGGGAATGAGGGACACCTACTAATAAACGTATGTAGGCATAGGACACTGGGGACTGTGATGTAAGGCGGGACTCTGATATAAGGGGGAACACTAGGGACTGTGATATAAGGGGGACTCTGATATAAGGGGGAACACTGGGGACTGTGACATAAGGGGGAACTCTGATATAAGGTGGAACACTGGGGACTGTGATGTAAAGGGGGACTCTAATACAAAAGGGAACACTGGGGACTGTGATGTAAGGATCGACTCTGATATAAGGGGAAACACTGGGGACTGTGATGTAAGGGCTAATTTACACTATTTGGGGTGAAAGACATTTTACTACACTGTATAACGTCTGTCACTTCAGGGACCCACAAGAAACAATTTATTATGTCGCACGATTTTTGCTCAACTGCTTAAATGCTTATTTTCTGGAAAAAATATAATAAAATCAATTTTAATACAAACACACTCAATATAAAGTCCAATTTTTTGCCAAAACATCAAAAATGGGGTCATGCCAGGTCTTGTGTGCGCCTATGATGTCACAAAAGTATACACAAAAAATCTCCATTGGCAATGCTTGAAAACCTTTACTACTCATAATTTTTTAATAGTAATGGCAGCGATCAGTGATCGGTACTGCGACATTATGGCGGACACATCGGACACTTTTGACACATTTTTGGGACCATTGTCATTTTCACAGCGAACAGTGCTATAAAAATGCACTGATACTGTGAAAATTACACTGGCAGTGAATGGGTTAACAAAACAAAGACAAATCTCCTGCGCTCCGGTATTTTTTGGAAAAGTGTTTGAAGAAAAGCTGAAACTCAATTGCAACTCAATTAAAAGGTATCTTCCAAAGTCTTGCAGCCCTCCTCTGAATCGTTGGAATTCGTAGAACTAAAAGAGACAAAAAGAGGAAAACGGAGGGCGCACCGACCTAGTGTGATACTGATTGGTGGATTTTATTAAAATAGTAAAAACAAATCATAATACTCACAAAGGGAGTGTTAAAAACAGGCCTTGAGTAACAATGCAGCAAAGAACCAACACCATCGGCATAACACGATATTGTTTCGATCCGTGACCGTGGCTAGGGCTGACGCGTTTCAGGGGAGAACCCCTTTCCTCAGAGCTTAGTGGTCTGCAGTGAATGGGTTAACCACTAGGTGGCGCTGTAGGGGTTAAGTGTTCCCTGCATAGTGTTTCTTACTGTAGGGGGGATGGGCTCTGTGTCACATGACACTGATCTCCGCTCCGAGTACACAGAGCCGAGATCAGTGTCATTGTCACTAGTCAGAGCAGGGAGATGCTTGTTTACACAAGCATCTCCCCGCTCTATACCTCTGCGAGACGATTGCGTGGATGCCCGCGGCTATCGAGTCCACATGACCCGTGGTCCGACTCACGGGGGAAGGCGGTAGGGTCCTTATGGAGGGTGTCATGATGGTTTTTCTGCACAACTGTCAGGTCAGCAGTCTTTCCCATGATTGTGATTCCTACTACTACGTCAGACTTTTTGGCAGTCTAGGTGCGTACAGGCCCCCGAAATCCAATAAGCACCTCAAGGCTTTTAAAGGGCGTTAATTGCTCATTTAACTTCATCACTACCTATGACAGTTTTGGAGGCCCTGAAATGTTGAGATGGCACAACCCCCTCCAAATGACCCCTTTTCAGAAAGTATACACCCCAAGGAATTTGATAAGAGGCGTGGTGAGTATTTTGTAGTAATTTCACATACGCCCATGGCATGTACGAGCAATATATTAAAGTGACAACTTTGTTTAAAAAAAAAAAATGTTGTTGTCATTTTCCAGAAACTCGTGGCAAAAAATAAAATAATTCATGGGCGCAACATTCCTCTAAGCAAATAGCTTGGGGTGTCTACTTTCCAAAAAGGGGTCATTTGGGGGTGTGCTCTCTTGGTCTTGGCATTTCAGGGCCTCCAAAAATGTGATAGGTAGTGAGGAAGTGAAATAAGCAATTTACGCCCTTTAAAATCCTGAAGGCAGTGATTGGTTTTCAGCACTCATATGCGGCTATGCTCCCAAAAAGTCCCTGATATACCCAGAGAAGCAGCAGAATGTATTGTGGGTGCTTTTCTACATATACCCATGGCATGTGTGAGCAAGATGTCACTTAAATGACAACTTTGTGTAAAAAAATTAAATGTTTTGTCATTGTTCATAAAAACTGATCTGACACAGCTGATCATGTGGTAAAGAGCTGCTCTGATCTGTGGTCAGCTGCGTCCGAAATATCACAGATCACTGCCGGCGCGCTCCGCAGGGGGCGAGCAGGCAACACAAGCATGTGAGGATGTCATATAATGAGCTACCGGCAAAGTGCAGTCGTACTGTAGCTGTCATTCAGCTATGGCACAGTTGGGAAGGGGTTAAACGCTCCTCAAAATAGGGAAGGCCATTAAACTGATCTGGTTTCCCCATCCACACATTCAAGGTTAATGGGTGAATCTTTCATGCTGAGTTATTATATTCTGACAGCAGGGAGACTTTCCCACTGTCAGAACACACTGATCGTGCTGTAGGCTATAGCCTTCAGAGCTGATCGAGCAGTGAACATTCAAGAGGGTGGTTGTACAGAAGTTGATCGGTAGATCGACTTATGTTCAGCCACAGTACCCATACATAGATCAAGATTTGGCCTGTGCCTGCTGAACCAGCTGATTTTTGACTCATTTATGTGCAGTGGAACTTCTGCTTAAACCACTCCTCGCCCCCTTACATGCCCCATTTGGCATGTAATTTTTTTTGGGGGGGGGTGGGGGCTTCAGAAGGAGTGGGACTTCCTGTCCCACTTCCTCCTTTCGCCCAGGGACCGCTTAGGCGATACGTCATATCGCCTACGGCAGCCCCTCCCTTCAGGCGATCGCCTGGGACACGTGACAGGTCCCAGGCCATCGCCTGACCACTCAGAGCGCAGCGCTGCTCGTGTATGCACAGTGAGTGCCCGGCCGTTAAGCCAAAGCTTTCACGGCCAGATGCCCACAGTTAGAATGGAGGCACGGGCAGAGAGGGGGGAGAGGAGCGGAGCTCCGGCCGTCGTGTCGCTGGACAGTGGAGCAGGTAAGTGTATGTTTCTTAAAAGCCAGCAGCTATGCTTTTTGTAGCTGCAGACTTTTAATAAACATAAAAAAAAGGCTGGATCTCCCCTTTAAGGCCTGGTTCACATCTATGCATTTATAGTGCTTTTTGCATATTTGCACTACAGTCCATTTAACATGGTTTCCTATGGAACACGTTCTGTAGTGTAAATCTGCAAAATGCAAAAAGTACTAAAAATGCATAGGTGTGAATCATGTCTAAAGCTTGCAAATGGAGAAAATATAAATCTCTCATAACACCAATACCAAAGAAAACCTGTCTGCTACACGTCCCAGCAGAGGTTGGCATTACCCAACTTGCGGAAAATTATATAGGTCAGGGCACAACAAACCCCAACGTGCCAGGTCACCATTGAGACCAGAAGATTCTACCTGGCGCCTGGCCCCCCCCCCCCCCAGCTATGTATCCTGGGCTTTGCTTGTCCATCTGTGGGCCTAAGACCTGCATAGTGGTTGTTGCCAGGTAGAGAGGGCAGAGGGAAGGCAAGAGAGCGGACAGACATCTGCTCTCCTCCCCTTCTAGTTGTCACACGTCACTTCTGGGTCCCCGTTTACAGTTTCCCCATTCATCAAGAATGTAATGTAGTGCGATCATACAATTCTTTTAGACCCTGGATGTCTCATTAAAGAGAATCTGTCACCAAAAAAAATCATCACATAGGGGACTTTTTTCCCCCTATGTGATAGAAAAAAAAGTTAATGAAAAATAAAAAATGTCAGTGTGTTACACCCAAGCACAAACAAAATTGAGTCCCTCCACCCCCACATACAAATGTAAACAGACATGGCAGGGCGCCTATGGCTGAAAGATTTGATTGCGATTGTCGCACGCGCCAGAACGAGAGCAATAATTCTAGCACCAGACCCCCTTCATAACGCTAAACTGATGACCTATAGGGGGCTTTTAAAATGACGCCTGTGGAAAAAATAAGGTACTGACATGTTTAAGGTTTGACATGTTGGCTGCAACCTCTGCTTTTATATTTTAACAAAAAATTGGGCAATTTATTGTGTTTTTGTCTTTGCGGTAATATCGTGTGACCTAAAAAATTGGAACTACCGCTGTTTTATTCTCTAGTCTAGGGCGTCTGCTTTCAGAAAATATATAGGCCCGGATTCACGTACGAGTTACGCAGGCGTATCTCCAGATACGCCGTCGTAACTCTGAGTCCGAGCGGTCGTATCTATGCGCCTGTTTCTTTGAATCAGTTACGCATTGATTTGTATTAGATCCGACCGGTGTAAGTCTCTTACGCCGTCGTATCTTAACTGCATATTTAAGCTGGCCGCTAGGGGCTGGAATGCTGATTTACGCCTAGAAATATGTAAATCAGCTAGATACGCAAATTCACGAAAGTACGCCCGGCCGACGCAGTACAGATACGCCATTTACGTTAGGCTTTTCCCGGCGTAAAGTTACCCCTGCTATATGAGGCGTACATGCGGCGTACCAATGTTAAGTATGGACGTCGTTCCCGCGTCGAATTTTGAAAATTTTACGTCGTTTGTGTAAGTTGTTCACGAATAGGGCTGGGCGTCATTTACGTTCACGTCGAAAGCATTGGCTTCTTGCGGGTTAATTTGGAGCATGCGCACTGGGATACTTTCACGGACGGCGCATGCGCCGTTCGTAAAAAGCGTAATTTACGTGGGGTCACATTAAATTAACATAACACACGCCCACATCTACCACATTTGAATTAGGCGGGCTTACGCCGGCCTATTTACGCTACGCCGCTGCAACTTTGGTTTGAGAATACGGCACTTGCCTGTCAAATTTTCGGAGGCGTAGCGTAAATAGGATTAGTTACGCCCGCACAAAGATACGCAATTCTACGTGAATCCGGGCAATAATGTTTGGGGGTTTTATGTAATCTTTGGGCCTGAAATAATTTTTTCTGTGCGTAACGTGCAGAAGAAATGATAGTTTTGGGTGGAGAACAGATCCATGCAGCATTACCTACAGTCTTGCGTCCCAAAACCACCCCTCCTGGGTGTCAGACAATGGCAGCCTCCAGTGTGTGTGATGACAGCACCCCCTAGACAGGTTCCTTTATCAGTGTGGCCTGAGGGCTTTGTAAATAAGATAGGTGCGGGAAATCACAGGGACATAGGTCGGCCTATAAGCAGCTCCTCCTTGTAAGTGAAAATTGCTATCAACAGTGATTTCACCTGCCAGGCCTATAAGTCTGGAATGCGCATGTGCACACTTCCACCGCCAACAGCATCCACCGTCTCCATGGAAACGTTAGCGGCCTACTGTAATCATTACAGAGCAGTAACATGCCGGGGGAGAAGGAGAGCTGGGACGCGAAGGCTGAGAACGGCCTGCTGAGGTCCCGGCTGGACGAGCAGTCACAGCTTATCTGCCTACTGAAGCGGAGAGCCGATGACACTGTGCTCCGGTGTCAGGGCCTGGAGAGAATGAACGAGGAGCTGGAGAGGAAGAGCGCTGAGGTACACACACTGCTGGCGGCTGAGAGGAAGAGAGCGAACCAGATAGAGGAACGCTTCAACCTCCTCGCTGATAACCACCAAGAGATGATCCGCTTCAAAGACACCTACAAGCGGCAGAACGAGGAGCTGCGGGCCGAGTGTGAGCAGCTGAGAGAACAGCGCCACCCAGAGCTGCTGGAGAGAGAGCGCGTCATACAGGACCTGAGGGCACAGCTACAGGCGGCCACTGCCCAAATCAACCAGCAGGGGGAGCGCCACAGAGAGGAAGTAGACTCACTGCATCGGAGACTGGGGGCCCTGCAGGAGGAAATCCAAGACAAGAGCCAACAGCTCCACCTACTGGCCGGGAGGATGAAGGTACATCTGTGTACTGACATGGATAGTCAGAGCAGGAGACGTATTAACCACTTAAGAAAACAGACTCTTACCTAGATTCATAGACGCCGCCGCAACTTTAAGGCGGCGTAGCGTATCGTATTTACGCTACGCCACCTTAAGTCAGAGAGGCAAGTACTGTATTCACAAAGTACTTGCCTCCTAACTTTCGGCGGCGTAGCGTAAATGCGGCCGGCGTAAGTGCGCCTAATTCAAATGAGGATGGGGGGCGTGTTTTATGTTAATTACTCGTGACCCGACGTGATTGACGTTTTTTACGAACGGCACATGTGCCGTCCGTGTACATATCCCAGTGTGCATTGCTCCAAAGTACGCCACAAAGGACGTATTGGTTTCGACGTGACCGTAAATTTTCAAATTTCAATGCGGGAACAACGGCCATACTTAACATTGACTACGCCTCCTAGGGGCAGCTTTATCTTTACGCGGTGTATCCCTTACGGAAACGGCGTATCTTTACTGCGACGGGCGCACGTACGTTCGTGAATCGGCGTATCTAGTCATTTACATATTCTTACGCCGAACTCAACGGAAGCGCCACCTAGCTGCCAGCCTAAAAATTACACTTTAAGATACGACGGCATAGGAGACATACGCCGCTCGTATCTTAGCCTAATTTAAGCGTATCTGGTTTCCAGAATACGCTTAAATTAACGCCGGCGTAGATTCAGAGTTACGACGGCGTATCTACTGATATGCCGGCGTACCGTATTTATCGCGGTATAACGCGCTCTCGCGTATACCGCGCACCCCTAAAGTAGCCCCGAATCCTGTGGAAAAAAAAGTTTTTTTTGTACTTACAGTTTTGGCGTCCATCGGCGGCCTCGTCGGGTCCGGCGTCCGTCTGCGGCTTCGGGTGTCCTCTTCGTCGGGTCCGGTGTCCTTCTGCGGCTTCAAGTGTGCTCTTCGTCGGGTCCGGTGTCCGTCTGCGGCTTCGGGTGTCCTCTTCGTCGGGTCCGGCGTCCTTCTGCGGCGTCCTCGCGTCCTCCCCGCTCGTTTCCCGCGCCGAGTTTGAATACTACGCCGACATATACAGAGCGCAGTACACTCATGTATTGTCGGGCAGGCTCGGCAACTCTCGCGCTGACGTCCTGTACGTCCAGGACGTAAGCGCGGAAGGAGCCGAGACTGCCCGACTATACCCGAGTGTACTGCGCTCGGTATATGTCGGCGCAGTATTCAAACTCGGCGCGGGAAAGCGGGTATCGGCGTATACCGCGCACCCACGATTTTGCCCTTTTCAGGGCAAAAAAGTGTGCGGTATACGCCGATAAATACGGTAACTCGTTCTGAATCTGCCTATCTGTGTTTACACGTTAAAAACAAGTTATTTTGCTAGAAAATTACTTAGAACCCCCAAACATTATAAAAAAATTCTAACACCCCAGAGAATAAAATGGCGGTCATTGCAATACATTTTGTCACACCGTATTTGCGCAGCCGTCTTACAAGCGCACTATTTTTTTTTTAAAAATAACTTTTGACGCAATTTTTCTCATATTGTGAAAGATAATGTTACGCCGAGTAAATTGATACCCAACATGTCACGCTTCAAAATTGCGCCCGCTTGTGGAATGGCGTCAAACTTTTACCCTTAAAAATCTTCATAGGCGACGTTTAAAAAATTCTACAGGTTGCATGTTTTGAGTTGCAGAGGAGGTCTAGGGCTAGAATTATTGCACTCGATCTAACGATCACGGCGATACCTCACATGTGTGGTTTGAACACCGTTTACATATGGGGGTGCTACTCACGCTTCTGCACGCTAGCTCGTCGGGATGGGGCGCTTTTAAATTTTATTATTTATTATACTAGATTATATTTATTTTTACACAGATTAAAAAAATAAATACAAATTGGGTCACTTTTATTCCTATTACAAGGAATGTAAACATCCCTTGTTATACAAAAAAGAGTGACAGGTCCTCTTAAATATGAGATCTGGTGTCAAAAAGACCTCAGATCTCATATTTAGACTAAAATTCAATAAAAAGTGGATTACAAAAATACATTTTAAGACGTATGGGCGGAAGTGACGTTTTGACGTCGCTTCCTCCCCTGCTATGGTATGGATACGGGGGGGGGGGGGGGCCTCTTGCCCTTACTCATATCCATGCCTAGCAGGAGAGAGAAGCCGATCGCCGCTGCCGACGGCTCCGGTAAGTGGCGGAGGACGTGGAAGAGCAGCAGGAGGGGGGCCCTCTCCTGCGACAATAATGTGATCTTGCGGCGAATCCGCCGCAGAGACCACTATTATCGTTTACGATCTCCGCTGAAAAAAACAGGTCACAGGAGTGCAAAACAAATTGCACTCCTGTGACCCAGCCTAAAAAGCTCAGGCTGGACTTCTCTTTTAACCACTTCAGCCCCGGAAGGATTTACCCCCTTAGTGACCAGGCCATTATTTGCAATATGGCACTGCATTGTTTTAACTGACAGTTGCACGGTTGGGCGACGCTGTATTCAAACAAAGTTGACGTCCTTTTTTTTTTCCCACAAATAGAGATTTCTTTGGTGGTATTAGATCACCTCTGCGGTTTTTATTTTTTGCACTACAAAGAAAAAAAGTTCGACAATTTAAAAAAAAAAACACAATATTTTTTACTTTTTGCTATAATAAATATAAAAAAAAAATGTGAAAAAAAACAATTTGTTCCTCGGTTTAGGCCGATATGTATTCTTCCACATAAAAATCGCAATAATCGGATATTGATTGGTTTGTGCAAAAGTTATAGCGTCTAGAAAATAGGGATTAGATTTATGGCATTTTTATTATAGATTTATTTTTTATTTTTTTACTGGTAATGGCGGTGATCAGCGATTTTTAGCGGGACTGCGAAATTGCGGCAGACAGATCCGACACCTTTGACACTTTTCTGGGATCAGTGACATTTATACAGAGCTAAAAAAGAGCTACTGATCACTGTATAAATAACACTGTCAGGGAAGGGGGTTAACACTAGGGGGCGATCAAGGGGTTAAGTGTTCCCTAGGGAGGTGTTTCTAAGGCCCCTTCCACACTGAGGCGGTTTTTACGCATTTTAGCGCTGGACATATCGCATGTAAATCGCCTGAAAACACATTCATTTCAGTGTGATTTTTCACACTGGGTCGGTGCACTGGTGGGACGTTAGGAAAAGTCCTGCAAGCAGCATCTTTAGGGGGATTTGGGAGCACTGTATACAGCGCTCCCCAAACACCCTGCCCATTGAAATGAATGACCAGTGTGAAAGGGGTCTAACTGTTGGGGGAGTGGACTGACTGGGAGTAGAGAGAGATCGCTGTTCCTGATCACTGGGAACAGACAATCTCTCTACTCCTTGTCAGAACGGGAATCTGTTTGTTTACATTGAGAGATCCCCGTTCAGGCTCTCTGTGGAGCTATTGCGGGTGACCATCATCGGCAAGTGGTTACCGGACTGGCAGCCCCCGCATGCATGCATGGGAGTGACATCATCGCGACTCTGGCCAGTCACAGAGCCGGAGTCCTCTAACCCGGAAGCAAGACAGGTGAAGATGGAAGTTGTCTCCAGCAATGACATCGCATTGCTGGAAGGCTTCGTTTTCCGGTAAGTTTCACATAATGTGCTAGTATGTAATGCATACTAGCACATTATGCCTTTGTTTTGCAGGTAAGATTATTAAAAAAAAACGTGCATCAGTTTACAACCACTTTAACCACTTGAAGACCATGTCATTTTTTATTGAGGGGGTTGGGGGTGGGGGGGGAGATACCCTCTTTTTTAGAGGCTCCCACTTCCTCTGCGGCACCGGAAGGAAATTCACCTCTCCCCCCTCCCCCTCGGCAATCATCTGGGACACGTCAAAGGTCCCAGAAGATTGCCCGGCCAATCACAGCGTGCAGCGTGGCTCATGCATACGCAGTGCGTACCCGGATGTGAAGCCACAGCTGGGCGCCCACAGTCAGAATGCTGGTGGCGCGGAGAGGAGGGGGAGAGGAGCAGGGCTTCGTTCGCCGGCATCTCTGGTCATGCATAACTGTACCCAAACTAAATTTTTATCAATTTTTTTTTTTAGACAGATAGAGCTTTTTTTTGGTGGTATTTAACCACTTCAGCCCCGGACCATTTTGCTGGTCGATGACCGGGCCACTTTTTGCGATTCGGCACTGCGTCACTTTAACTGACAATTGCGCGGTCGTGTCGCGTGGCTCCTGAACAAAATTTACGTCCTTTTTTTCCCACAAATAGAGCTTTATTTTGGTGGTATTTGATCACCTCTGCGGTTTTTATTTTTTTGCGCTATAAACAAAAATAAAGCGTCAATTTTGAAAAAAAATGAATATTTTTTGCTATAATAAATATCCCCCAAAAATATATAAAAAATAAATGTTCCCTCAGTTTAGGCCGATACATATTCTTCTACATATTTTTTGTAAAAAAAAAATCGCAATAAGCGTTTATTGATTGATTTGCGCAAAATGTATAGTGTCTACAAAATAGGGCATAGTTTTATGGCATTTTTATGAATCATTTTTTTTTCTTACTAGTAATGGCGGCGATCTGCAATTTTTATCGGTACTGCGACATTATGGCGGACACTTCGGACACTTTTGACACATTTTTGGGACCATTGGCATTTTTACAGCGATCAGTGCTCTAAAAATGCATTGATTACTGTAAAAATGTCACTGGCAGGGAGGGGGTTAACACTAGGGGGCGAGGAAGGGGTTAATTATGTTCCCTAAAGTGTGTTCTAACTGAAGGGGGGGTGGGACTGACTAGGGGAAATTACAGATCGTTGTTCATACTTTGTTTGTGCAAAAATTATAGAGCCTGATCCACAAAAACCTGCCGTAACTTAACTTTTGCCATTTAAGTTACACCGCCGCAAAATCTCTACGTAAGTGCCTGATCCACAAAGCACTTACCTAGAAATTTTCAGCGGTGTAATTTAAATCCGTCCGGCGCAAGGCGTGCCTAATCTAATGGGGCGAGTCCCATTTAAATTAGGCGCGCTCCCGCGCCGTACGTACTGCGCATGCTCCCGACGTTATTTTCCCGATGTGCTTTGCGCGGATTTACGTTGCGCCGGGTTTTGAGAATCGCGACGGGCGTAAAAAAAAAAAAGAGTTGCGGCGGGAATTTTTTTTTTTTTTTAAAAAAGAATGACAGCGACGCGGGATAGAAGGGTATACTTTTACAAGGTGTAAACAGTTTACACTTTGTAAAAGCAGCCCTAATTTTACGACGGCAAACTAATACTTACGGAGAAAAAACGAAGCGTAAAAGCTTCGTGGATCTCCGTAAGTGCTAATTTGCATACCCGACGTTGGATTTCGACGAGAAATGCCCCCAGCGGCGGCTGCGGTACTGCATCCTAAGATCCGACAGTGTAAGTCCCTTACACATGTCGGATCTTCTGCCTATCTATGAGAAACTGATTCTGTGGATCAGTTCCATAGATAGAAACAGGGATACGACGGCGTATCAGTAGATACGCCGGCGTATCCCTTTTGTGGATCAGGCCCATAGCGTCTACAAAATAGGGAATAGATTTATGGCATTTTTATTATAGATTTTTATTTATTTATTTTTTACTGGTAAAGGCGGTGATCAGCGATTTTTAGCGGGACTGTGAAATTGCGGCAGACTTTGTCGGCAAGCGGTTAACCACTTCAATACCAGGCACTTTCCCCCCTTCCTGCCCAAGCCAATTTTCAGTTTTCAGCGCTGTCGCTATTTAAATGACAATTGCGCAGTTATGCTATGCTGTACCCAAACAATTTTTTTATAATTTTTTCCCCACAAAGAGAGCTTTCTTTTGGTGGTATTTGATCATTGATGATTTTTTATTTCTGCTAAACAAATAAAAAATATACTGAAAGTTTTGGGGTGGCGCTGGGCACTGATAAGGTGGCACTGTTGGGCACTGATAAGGTGGCACTGTTGGGCACTAATATGCAGCACTGATGGACACTCTTAGGTGGCACTGAAAGGACTGCCATTGCTGACCTCTCCTTTGAAAATGTTAGTTCCCTGGCTTCCCTGCTCACGCTCTGGCTTCTAGTCATGTGCAGAACGAAAACATTTGTTTTGTTTCGATTTGTTATTTACATAAATGAATTTAGTTAAATTAATTTTAATTAATTTAATTTGTTTTCAGGATTCGTTTCGTTTATTAGTTTTCAAATCGATTTGAAAAGGTTGAGTTTGAAAAGTTTTTCGAATTCGAATTGTTTTCCAGGAATTGCATTCCTTCATTTTCTATTCTTTTTTTATTCTCTTAGGCCTCGTACAGACGAGAGGATATCCGTTGGAAACGGTCCGCCGGCGCCGGACCGTTTCCAGCGGACATTTCTGCTCCCGATTTGATCTGATGGGCTGTACACACCATCAGATCAAATTCCCCGCGGAAAACATACGCGGTGACGTGCCGCGGCGACGTGCGCGACCCTGGAAGGTAAATACTTCCACGCATGCGTCGAATCACTTCGACGCATGCGAGGGATGGGGATCGCTTGGACTTATCTGGTGAGTCTGTACAGACGACCGGATCAGTCCAACGGACAGGTTTCCATCGGATAGATTTCTTAGCATGCTAAGAAATTTTTATCCGCTTGAAAACCGTCGGCTGGAGAAATCTCCGCCGAAAAATGTCCGCTAGTCCGTACACACGACCAGATTTGTCTGCTGGAACTGATCTGCGGATAAATCCCAACGGACAGATCCGGTCGTGTGTACGAGGCCTTAGGAAATTTGAAAACGATTCGAATTTGAAAACAATTCGAATTTTGTTATTTTAGATTGGTTTACATTCGGTACTATTCTAATTTGGAAATTCGGATACATCCGAATTTCCGAAATAACTAAAATGCCTTTGAATTTTAATTGGGAACGAAACGAATCGCACGTGTCTACTGGCTTCAGTGCTTTCTGGGTATCTCAGAACAAGACATTTTGATGCTTTTCTGACACCTATTTTTTTTATCATTTACTATTCTAAGCAGGGCCGGCCTTAGGTGTTCAGGCGCCCTGTGCGAGCTAATCCTGTGGTGCCCCCCCCATCTTCACCCCTCGCCCCCTGGTCACCTAAACATACACAAAGAGGAAAAAAATATTTGTAACAAATTATTTGTTTTAATAACAGTTATTAGAACAACGATAGCTCTGTTGTTCTGAGAGGACGTCATATGACGTCCTCGTCTTGCAGAGCCACTAGGGGGCGTGCACGCTCCCGCCGCGTTACTGGGAACCCAATGCACGTGCCCGGCGGCCGGGTGTGACAGGTGAGATGAGTGCGGGCACCGGCGTATAGTAGAGTGGAGGATGGAGGGCACAGGATGGCAGCCTCAGGGCCGGCCTTTGGGGTGTGCGAGCTGTGATGGCCGCACGGCGCCCCTGTTGCCCATGGCGCCCTGTACGGCCGCACATCTCGCACACCCCAAAGGCCGGCCCTGATTCTAAGAGGGCTCTATGGGGAGGGGTTGATCTTGCTATAGACCTGCTTTACATAAACGGATGCAGTAAGAATCTTATCATGTTTTATTTTATTTTTTGCAGATTTCTTACATGGACATCTATTATGTGTTTGCCTCGTAAATGCCTTGCCTTTAAGCAAATAAATTATTAAAATCTGGAATTGCAGATGAGCTGATATGGTGATATAGTCTGAAGTCTAGATAGGACTTAGTTGCCATGCCTGCAGTGCACTCCATGATATATAAGCTCATTAGATTTTCCATCTTCTGTCAGCTGCAATTAGTGCTCATATGTGTTTTCAGAATGGTTTCCCTTTCCTATTCACCAGAGATCCAACTGTGGTCCCTTAGGGCCAGATTCTCGTAGAAGAGCGTATCTTTGTTCCGGCGTAGCGTATCCTATTTACGCTACGCCACCGCAACTTAGACGGGCAAGTGCAGTATTCTCAAAGCACTTGCTCCGTAAGTTGCCGCGGCGTAGCGTAAATAGGCCGGCGTAAGCCCGCCTAATTCAAATGTGGAAAAGGGGGGCGTGTTTTATGTAAATGTTATGTGACATGACGTGATTGACGTTTTTAACAAACGGCGCATGCGCCGTCCGTGAACATATCCCAGTGTGCATTGCTCCAAAGTACGCCGCAAGGACGTATTGGTTTCGACGTGAACGTAAATTACGTCCAGCCCCATTCACGGACGACTTACACAAACAACGTAAAATATTCAAAATTCGACGCGGGAACGACGTCCATACTTAACATTGGTACGCCGCATGTACGCCTCATAGCAGGGGTAACTTTACGCCAGGAAAAGCCTAACGTAAACGGCGTATCTGTACTGCGTCGGCCGGGCGTGAATTTGCGTATCTAGCTGATTTACATATTTCTAGGCGTAAATCAGCGTACAGGCCCCTAGCAGCCAGCGTAAATATGCAGTTAAGATCCGACGACGTAAGAGACTTACGCCGGTCGGATCTAAAACAAATCTATGCGTAACTGATTCTATGAATCAGGCGCATAGATACGACGGCTCAGACTCAGAGATACGACAACGTATCTGGAGATACGCCATCGTATCTCCTTTGAGAATCTGGGCCACAGAGTCTAAGCCCTCTGAATGGAATGAAAAGATTGGCAGGTTGTCACTTTATGTAATGTTCAAATAATTACCATGATAGATGTTCTGAGGGAGAAATAAAATATCAGTTCCTATTTGCTCTTTTCTAAAAACACCTCATATATATATATATATATATATATATATATATATATATATATATATATATATATATATATATATACTGTACAAGGACTTTTCCACATCCCAAATCCCAGTGATTTTTGTGCTACAGTGCATTTACTGTAAGCCAAAGCAGCCTATTGGTCAGTTAATATAGTCAGATGATGAAAAGGTGAAATATGTCTCATTGCCATGAGTCAGTTGACTTTGCACTTTGCCATTTTACTACCTTATCAAATGATTCCATGTATGTCACAAAATGACATTTAATCGTCAGCTATCTGAGCAATGTCACAGAATTGTTTCATCATCTGTAGCCCTTATACAAGGCAACATTAAGCACTTTGAGAACCGGCAATATAGGGCTAGATTCACGTAGAATGGCGTAACTTTGTGCAGGCGTAACGTATCCTATTTACGTTACGCCTCCGCAACTTTTCCAGGCAAGTGCCGTATTCTCAAAAAAAAGTTGCAGCGGCGTAGCGTAAATAGGCCGGCGTAAGCCCGCCTAATTCAAATTGTGAAGAGGTGGGCGTGTGTTATGTAAATCAGGCTTGACCCAACGTGATTGACGTTTTTCCCGAACGGCGCATGCGCCGTCCGTGGAATTTCCGAGTGTGCATTGCTCCAAAGTACGCCACAAGGACGTCATTGGTTTCTACGTGAACGTAAATGACGTCCAGCCCCATTCATGGACGACTTACGCAAACGACGTAGTTTTTTCAAATTTCGACGCGGGAACGACGGCCATACTTAACATTGGTACGCCGCACTTACGCCACCATATAGCAGGGGTAACTATACGCCGGGAAAAGCCTAACGTAAACAGCGTAACTGTACTGCGTCGGCCCAGCGTACGTTCGTGAATTCGCGTATATCTAGCTGATTTACATATTTTGACGCATAAATCAGCGTATACGTCCCTAGAGGCCAGCGTAAATATGCAGTTACGATCCGACGGCGTAAGAGACTTACGCCTGTCGGATCTAATAGATATCTATGCGTAACTGATTCTAAGAATCAGGCGCAAAGATAAGATCGGCCGGACTCAGAGATACGACGGCATATCTGGAGATACGCCGTCGTATCTCCACTGAGAATCTGGCCCATAGTGTGTAGTAGGGTTGTCCCGATACCGATACTTGTACTTGTACTCGGGGCAAATGCTCCGATGCTTCACCCAATACCTGGGCAGTCAGGATGATCAGTGCGGTGGGAGAGTTACAAGCACTGATCACCCTGTATACAAGCACCGATCAGCGGTTATCGGTGCTTGTAACTCTCCCACACACGATCACCGCTGTTCCCGTATCCTCCTCCAGTCCCCCTCTGTTCTGCTGCTCTGCTGCTGTCCCCCTCTGTGTCCCCCTCCATGCTGATCCGTGTCCCCCTCTCTTTTGCTCCGTGTCCCCCTTCGTGCTGCTGTCCCCCTCTCTTCTCCTCCGTGTCCCCCTCTCTTCTCCTCCGTGTCCCCCTCTCTTCTCCTCCGTGTCCCCCTCTCTTCTCCTCCGTGTCCACCTCTCTTCTGCTCAGTGTCCCCCTCTCTTCTGCTCCGTGTCCCCCTTCGTGCTGCTGTCCCCCTCTCTTCTCCTCCGTGTCCCCTTCTCTTCTCCTCTGTGTTCCCCTCTCTTCTCCTCCGTGTCCCCCTTTGTGCTGCTGTCCCCCTCTCTTCTCCTCTGTGTCCCCCTCTCTTTTTCTCCGTGTCCCCCTCTCTTCTGCTCCATCTCCCCTTCGTGCTGCTGTCCCCCTCTCTTCTCCTCCTTACTACTGCCCCCCTTTCTTCTCCCCCTCCGTGCTGCTCTGTGTCCCCCTCTCTTCTCCTCCGTGTCCCCCTCTGTGCTGCTGTCCTCCTCTCTTCTCCCCCTCCGTGCTGCTGTCCCCCTCTCTCCTCTCCGTGTTCTCCTCTGTGTCCCCCTCTCTTCTCCTCCGTGTCCCCCTCTCTTCTCCTCCGTGTCCCCCTCTCTTCTCCTCCGTGTCCCCCTCTCTTCTCCTCCGTGTCCCCCTCCGTACTGCTGTCCTCCTTTCTTCTCCCCCTCCGTGCTGCTGTCCCACTCCGTGCTGCTGTCCCTCTCTCTGCTCCTCGTGCTGCTGTCCCCCTCTCTTTTCCTCCGTGTCCCCCTCTCATCTGCTCCATCCCCCCCTTCGTGCTGCTGTCCCCCTCTCTTCTCCTCCGTGCTGCTGCCCCCCTTTCTTCTCCCCCTCTGTGCTGCTCTGTGTCCCCCTCTCTTCTCCTCTGTGTCCCCCTCCATGCTGCTGTCCTCCTCTCTTCTCCCCCTCCGTGCTGCTGTCCCCCTCTCTTCTCCTCCGTGTCCCCCTCTCTTCTCCTCCGTGTCCCCCTCTCTTCTCCTCCGTGTCCCCCTCTATTCTCCTCCGTGTCCCCCTCTCTTCTGCTCTGTGTCCCCCTTCGTGCTGCTGTCCCCCCTCTCTTCTCCTCCATGTCCCCCTCTCTTTTCCTCTGTGTCCCTCTCTCTTCTGCTCCGTGTCCCCCTTTGTGCTGCTGTCCCCCTCTATTCTCCTCCGTGCTGCTGTCCCCTTCTCTTCTCCTCCGTGCTGCAGCCCCCCTTTCTTCTCCCCCTCCGTGCTGCTCTGTGTCCCCCTCTCTTCTCCTCCGTGTCACCCTCCATGCTGCTGTCCTCCTCTCTTCTCCCCCTCTGTGCTGCTGTCCCACTCCGTGCTACTGTCCCTCTCTCTTCTCCTCCGTGCTGCTGTCCCCCTTTCTTTTCCCCCTCCGTGTTGCCGTCCCCCTTCGTTCTCCTCCTGTCGGGACAGAGAGCGGAGGTAAGAGCCGGATACCTTTTCCAAATGTACAGAGTCAGTGATCACTGACTATGTCCATTCACATAACTGAAACATCTTAAACTGTGTTTACACTGTCTCAGTTTATGAATGGAGAGGAGCCGCTGTCTTCTCTCCATTAATTTTCAGCGTAGCTGAGGCTGCTGAGAAAGGGACTGGGGAATCTGTCTTTTGATAAAGCAGTATAGTTTTAAAAACCATGGCAAATATAACTTACAGTATATATTTAACCACTTGCCTACAGGGCATTTTCACCCCCTTCCAGCTGAGCGGTCATGCAAAACTGTTCCCAAACAACATTTTTATCATTTTTTTTTTAGATAGATAGAGCTTTCTTTTGGTGGTATTTAACCACTTCAATACTGGGCACTTACCCCCTAACTGCCCAAGCCAATTTTCAGCTTTTAGCGCTGTCGCTTTTTAAATGACAATTGCACAGTAATGCTACACTGTATCCAAACTGAATTTTTATTGTTCTGTTCCCACAAATAGAGCTTTCTTTTGGTGGTATTTGATCACCTCTGGGATTTTTATTTTCTGCTAAACAAATAAATAAATACCGAAAATTTTGGGAAAAAAATGTTTTTCTATGTTTCTGTTACAAAACGTTGAAAATAAGTATGTTTTCTCCTTCACTGATGGGCACTGATGAGGCTGCATTGACGGGCACTGATGAGATTGCATTGGCGGGCACTGATGAGGTGGCACTGGTGGGCACTGATAAGGTGGCATTGACAGGCACTGATGAGGTGGCACTGATGGGCACTAATATACAGCACTGATGGACACTCTTAGCTGGCACCGAAAGGCGGGACTGATGGGCACTAATAGGTGGAACTGATGGGCACTGATAGGTGGCACTGAGAGACACTGATAGCACTGATGGGCATCACTGATGAGGAGGCACTGGCAGGCATTAGTGATAGGCACAGATTGGCATCAATTGTGGGCACCGATTAGCATCCCTAGTGGCCATGGGTGGCATACCTGGTGGTAACAAGTGGCCGGCATCCCTGGTGGTCCTGGTGGAGTCCCTGGTGGTCCTGGGTGGGCATCCTCAGGGGGGCTGCTCTGATAATTTATCAGCGCTGACCCCCCACTGTCAGAGGAGCAGCCGATCGACTCTCCTCTACTCTATGATAAGCAGCATTTCCTGTTTACACCATGGTCAGCTGTGATTGGACACAGCTGATCACGTGGTAAAGAGTCCCAGTCAGAGACTCTTTACCTAGATCAGAGTTGCGGTGTGTCTGACTGACATGCCGCACCACCGATCGCCTCGCTGCGTGGGCCCTCGCTGGCTCGTTACATTGATCACGTCATATGATGTCCGATCAGGATAACTAAACCACTTTGCGCGCGTCATATTGCTAAACAAATGAAAAAAAGACCAAAAATGTTGAGGAAAAAAAAGTTTTTCTCAGTTGCTGTTATAACATTTTCTAAATAAGTAATTTTTTCCCTTCACTGATGTGTGCTGATGAGGCTGCACTGATGAAGCGGCACTAATGGGCACTCATTAAGCAGCACTGATAGACGGCACATATAGGCATGATAACCGTCAAATACTGTTTAAACTGTGATTAGCTGTGATTGGACACAGCTGTTCACATGGTAAAGTGCCGCTGTGTTTGTCTCTTTATTCTGATCTGTGATCACCTGTGTCCAAATGAAAAAAAGCGATCACAAATCCTTGCCGATGTGCGCCTCAGGGGGCGCGCAAGAAGCGCGATCACAGGTAGACATCCATAGATGCCCTCCCAGCATTGTGAGCCTGCGCTGTAGCCGTCTTCTGTAGCGGGAGATAGTTAAAAGAGGAGCTGCCATTGTTGACTTGTTTTTCAAGGTGTGTGTCTGGGGCTATCCTTCTCATCTTGGTTTCACTACCTAGTGAGCCATTGACGTGCAACAGGCAGAAATAGACTTCATAATTTTCACACTATGGGCCAGATTCACATAGAATCCGCGGCGACGTAGCGTAAGCCATTTACACTACGCCGTCGCAACTTACTGGAGCAAGTTCTCAAAGCACTTGCTCCGTAATTTGCGGCGGCGTAGTGTAAATGGCCCGGCGTAAGGCCGCGTAATTCAAAGGGGGCGGCTTGTATTTAAATTAAGCGCGCCCCCACGCGGATCGAACTTCGCAGGCATCGGCCGTAAAAATAGCCCAGTGCGCATGCTCCAACTCACGTCGGAAAACGTCAATGAAGCCGACGTGTGCGTCATTTCCGCAAATCCCTATTCGCGAACGACTTAGGAAAACGACGTAAAAATTTCAAATTTCGTCGTGGGAACGACGGCCATACTTAACATTGGCTGCGCCTCATAGAAGCAGGGGTAACTATACGCCGGGAAAACCCTTATGTAAACGGCGTAAAGTGACTGCGTCGGGCCCGCGTACGTTCGTGAATTGGCGTATCTCGCTGATTTACATATTCTCGCCGTAAA